>NC_073304.1:190168478-190517478 GCF_027595985.1 Sorex araneus | reverse complement strand
TATGAAGTTTCTAAGCTGTTGCTTCTCCGTGAAATAGTGTATGGTTCCTTCAAGTTTAACTGAGAGTTTAGCCAGGTAAAGTATTCTTGGTGAGGCATTCATTTCATTAAGTTTTTTCACTACATCCCACCATTGTTTTCGGGCTTGGAAGGTTTCTTCTGATAGGTCTGCTGTGAATATAAGGGGTGCTCCTTTGTATATGATCTCCTTCTTTGATCTTGCTGCTTGCAGTATTGTGTCTCTATCTATGGCATCCGTCATTTTGACTATGATATGCCTTGGGGATTTTTTATTTGAGTCCCTTTTAGCTGGCATCCTTCAGACTCCTTGGATCTGGATGTTCGCATTCTCTAGCTCTGGGAATTTCTTAGCAATGATGTCTTTAATTGTGTTTTTTTTTTCATTGGGATTGGTTCCCTGTGGTTCTGGTACTCCAATGATTCTTATGTTGTTTCTCTTGAGGTCATCCCCTAGGACTCTAATTCGCTCTAGAGCCATTTTGAGGTCTTTTTCCATTGATTGTTGCTGCCTATATGCTTTGTGCTCACTTCAAGCTCACTGATTCTGTCTTCGGCTGTAGTCATTCTACTACTGAGGGCTCCTACCGAGTTTTTTATTTCATCTACTGATACTTTTAATTGTGTCACTTCTGTTCGCAGCTCTGAAATTTCTGCCCTCATTTCTTCCTGGATTATCTTGGTGGACCGTTCCAATGCTGCATCCATATCTTCCCTTAATTTATTGGATGTTCGTTCCATAGTTGCTTTGAGTTCGTGAACCATCTTCATGATTTCCTCTCTGAATTCTTTATCCGAGAGGAGGTTGTATTTCTGGGAAGTCGCTGCTGAGGTTACTGAAATACTTTCTTCGATCTCTCCTCGTGGTGGGGATTTTCGCTGTTTCTTCATGTTGTTATGGGCTTTACTATCAGGTGCTTTCCTTAGCTTGGGAGGAGCCTCAACTGAAGATGTGAGTCTATGATGTTTTTACAGAGGACTTTTATGTGCTCCTGGATGTTTTCACTGACAGTTTTTGTGAAATTAGGATAGGCTAGATTAGTTGACTATTAACATATAGTGATTAAAATGACCAAGGTATTCTTCAGAGGAATAGATTCTATCAATTATGGCCAAAGAACAATGCATGGGATGAAAAAAAAAACAACTGCCGCTGCCTTAGCGGCCACTGCTCGGAAAGAGACCACGCCCACTTTTGAGACCACGCCCCCTGAGGTGAGGACACGCCCCTAACCTGGAGATGAGGAAGGGTTCAGGGCCCGTGGGCGGGTGGCTGAAAGGTGCCAGGCGGGGCTAGGGCTTCAGAGGGAGCCCCACATCTCTGGCAGGGGGCGGGGGAAAGGCTTCTCCACGTTGGTCAGGGTCTCCAAGGGCTAAAAACTTTTTTATATTGGGGCTGGAGAGATAATACAAAGAGTAAGACACTTGCCTTGCATGTGGCCTATCCTGATTCAATCCCCGGCACCTTCTAGGGGTCACTCCTGTGCACAAAGGTAGGAATAGCCACTGAGCAGAGCTGGACATTGTCTCCAAACAAAATAAAACAAAACAATTTTGTAGACTCTTTCAATATTGGTATAGTCTGATATCCTCTTAAAGAAGACTTGAGTTATGTCATTTTGGCAGAAATATCACTAAGTAATTATTGTCCTTTTCAATGTGTCTTGTTTCAGAGGCATGTGATTTGTCCCAATGCTAGTGATATAAACTATGATCCTTAGTTAAAGTTATGATACCTGGCTATCAAATGATGAGATACCAGTATTGCTTGTAGTCAGTAAGTATCTACAACAAATTTCACGGTGGAATCATAAAAATGTTGCTTTTCCTGGTTGCATGTTATATATTTGTTAAAATTCTATCCAGGGAAGTACTTTTATATTCATTCATTTATTCACCATCTATAGTAGATGATATACTTAATTTTGTTCTGTATTTTAAGTGCAGGGCTGGAGCAATAGCACAGCAGGTAGGGCATTTGCCTTGCACTCGGCTGACCCAGCAATGGTTTGATTCCTCCGCCCCTCTTGGAGAGAGCGGCAAAGTACTGAGAGTATCCCGCCCACATGGCAGAGCCATGCAAGTTACCCCTGGCGTATTCAATATGCCAAAAAGAGTAACAATAAGTCTCACAATGGAGATGATATTGGTGCCCGCTCTAGCAAATCTATGAGCAACAGGATGACAGTGATGCAGATATATATTTGCTTGATTATGCCAAACTTGGCCAGTGGAAACTATCATGTTAATTTCTCCTGTAATTCGGCATATTGCTTTGGGCACTTTCTTAGTTTTTGGTACTCACTGTCCCTGTTTTCCTTGTTCCCAATATCTTAGATCTCGGAACTCACAAAAAATTGTGTCCCCTTGTTTTCCCCTTTGCTCACCCCTCCAGAAAGCTTAGAGTGACCTTCTCATAAAATCTCAGAAATCAACAACAGAACTCAAACTCACACTACAAGAGAATGACTATGGCTTCATATATTTTTAAATCACTCATAAGGTGATTTCCTCCACACACTGGAGAAATTCAAGTATTCTCAGAGGATATTTGTTATTTCATGTATCAGGGGCTGAAGGAAATGTTTTTGGTAGGGAGGGTGTCTTTCTAGCTCAGGCTAAGAGATATGCAGTTAGTAACTATTCTAAAGGTCATTCTCACACTGCTGGCCAAATTCTTCTTTCTTTGCAGAAATTGCTCCTGAGGGAATGAGTAGGGCAAAGGACAATTACTAAGTTTTACTCTTTTGCATGATCCCCTGAGAGTAGTCATACTGAGGTTACCTGGGAAATAAATGAACACCACAAGTCCTCTTATAGTCCAAGGCTGAAATCCTAAGATTAAGGTTGATGTTAATGAAGAAGCTCTCCTTCCCCTGGGCACATCTAGGATGCAGGTAAAGCTTGCTGCAACAAAAGTAGGCAGCCTGGACATGAGTTTGTTATGTTTGTTCTAACAGGGATGAACTGATTCTACAGGCATAATTTTATGTTAATTTGCCAGCAATTCAGAGAATTGAAGAAGAGGAAGTGATAGTGATGGTGAGTGAGTATGGGAAAGGAGGTAAGCCTTGCATATTTTTCCATATACAGAGCAAACAAGGACAGGACATATCCTAGCTGATGGGAGTACCTAAAGACAAATAAAAATACCCTCCATCTTTGAAGTGTAAGAATCAGATAAGGAAGAGATCCCTGTGTTTGATAACGAGGAAGACTGGTGTTAGTCTAAAATCTTTTTCATCAGAAGACCAAAAAAATCCTCCCTGAAATTTATGGGTATACTATTAAGTGAGGAGCTCAGGAAATGGATGATGAATGAACCGAGGAGAATAATCCCTTATGGCAGGTGTGACCGGCAATAAGGAGGTCACCAATAAGGAGACCAGGAGGGATTAGCATCCACCCCCAGGCTGGGGAAGGGATGTGTTTCTTCACACACAGAAAATCCTGGAGTGAATTTTTCTGGATGACCATGAATTTCTTATGCTAGCCTCTATGGGGGAGATTAAGAAAGTTGGGTATTCTAAAAGGGATTCTGTATTTCAGTGGAGAAATCCCTTCCTGTATGATGGTTGGCATTAACTCAGTCATCTTCAGTTTGGACATGTGGGAGGTCTATTGGTGTCTTTTTTTCAAGGCAAGTCTATTATCGTTAACTACACAAATTGTAGACTTAAACCTTTCTTCAAAGTATCTGTATTTCTAATCGTATGCAAACTGAAGGAGACTACCTTTTTCCCTGTCATATTTAATAATCTGTATCTCCCATTGCATGAAGCAATGATGATGCAGTGATGAGCAAGCCAGATATAGAGCTTACTCTCAAGGAGGAATAAAAGGACTATGAAAGGTGAAAAAACACAACATAATAGTGCAGAGTGAATGCCATGATCTTAATAGATATGAATACATTGTAGAGAGTAGCTGGTTTTTCAGTTTGGCTTTTTAAAAAGCTTTTTAAAAAGAATTTAATCAAGAAGATACTCTATTACCTAAAGTATAATAAAACAATTAATGAACAGCTAACTGAAAAATCAGTAATTCTGTCAAAGTCATTAATAGCTCCTGAGCACCACCTGGTGTGGCTCAAAAATTCAAACCCTCATGACCCAAAGAGGAAAGGAGTTGTGATCGCTTATTGGAGCATTTACAATAACGATGATTATTTACATAAATGGTCCTTATGCAAATTTTCAGAATTTCTGAGAGTGTTATCAATATTGTATTTTAAATGTTACTTAGTATGGCAATACTAAATAAACTATACATTAAAAATATTGAGAATTTGAACGGAGACTTAAAAGGTTGATGTTCAGTAATTAAATTGGCAATGTATTACAATTATATTATTGTTTTAATTGTAATCAATTTATTGTTGGCTAAGAAAAATTAATTTTAATTAGTTTTATTATTGACTACGACAAAATTTTATTTTTCTTGTTGTTTGTTTTGGGTCACATTATACTCCTGGTTCTGTTCTCAGTGATCACTCCAGGAGGTGCTCAGGTGACCAGATGTGGTCAGAGATTAAATTGGTGTTGGTTGCTTGTAAGGCCAGTGTAATCCCTGTACCATCTCTCTAGCCCATTCCCAGTAATAAAGTGGAAAAAGCATCTCTTTTTGTCTTTTCGCAGAGATACTTTTTGATGGGAAAAAGAACCTTTAAATTTATCGAGAAAATGAGAGAACAATAAACTTGATGATCATGAGGATAAATAAGAACCAGTGTTGCAGATTTTGAAAGAATGGGTTTGAATCTCTTCATTCTGCTACTGAAGCAGAGTGAAGTAAGAAATTTATTATTATATACTTTGAACATCACTTTCTTTATTTTTATATGGAGCTAACAGTTTTTAATTCCTAGCCCCGTAAGAGATTAAATCAAATAATAAAAATAACTTTGAGAAATGTTTTAGAATAAGTATACGTATGAAGTTGCTCATCAAGCCCATGTTTTCCCTTGAAGCCGAATTGCTTGTTTGTCTCTATGAATCTTTGCTCGCTTACTTTTCTGAAGAAAGAAGAAACCCATGTTTTATACTGAACCACTACTTTCACTCTTTCTCTCCCCTCACATCTTTCTAAATAAGTTTCAATAAAAATATCTTGCTTTTTCTCAGCAATGGAAAACAAATTATCAAATGCTTCCTTTTCAGCAGGCCCTACTTTAGAGGGGAGAAACTCCAAAAAATAATAGTGAGTTTTTTTGTTGAAATATTGAATGTAATCAAAGTAAAGTGAAAGTAAAGTGAAATTTATCAGTTATATGGGGGAGGTGGGGGACTGGGGATGTGGGGGGAGTGGGAGGGAGATATACTGTGTTTCTTGGTGGTGGAATATGTGCACTGGTGAAAGGACGGGTGTTTGAGCATTGTATGACTGAGACTTAAACCTGAAAGCTTTGTAACTTTCCACATGGTGATTCAATAAAAGAATAAATTAATAATAAAAAATCTTGCTTTATCAAGTAAAAAAGAATTCAATATATTTTAATGGCATTCAAAATTATTTAAATGTCTTTAAATTGTAAACATGACAATTTACAGGTCTTTATCCATAAATGTAGCTGCCACAAAACCATTTAGATGATTTTTTTTTTTGGCTTTTTGGGTCACACCCAAGAAATTCACAGGGGTTAACTCCTGGCTCTGCACTCAGGAATAACTCCTGGCAGTGCTTGGGGGACCATGTGGGATGCTGGGAATTGAACCCGGGTTGGCCGTGTGCAAGGCAAACGCCCTATCGGCTGTGCTATCACTCCAGCCCCCCATTTAGACTTTAAGTGTAAGATCATTTTCACTTTAGTACAATTTTCTCAGAATGATAATTTTTAATTTGTTCCTTTGGGCTTTATCAATTCTTCAGTAAATCTAGTTTTGCATTTTCTGCACCGATAACTTCTTTTCTCATTATTTTTATTTTTGTCTTTTACACTTTTTGAGAAAATCTTACTTGATAATATTTTTGAGCCCTTGTTAATATTATCTGCCTATATACCACATTAAAAGGACATTTATCCTTCAACAGATGTTTGGGTTGCTTCCATAACTTGAAATTGTGAGCCTTGTAATGATAAACATGAATGTGTTGATATATTGTTAAAATCCTGTTTTCATGTTCTTTGAGTATATACCCAGAATTGGAGTTGCCAAGTCATATGGTTTATTTATTTTTACATTTTGAAGAATATCCCTATTCTCTTCCATTACGGTTAAACTAATTTACATTTCTTTCAACATTGTATGGATTCTTTCTCCACCAAATTTTCCCCAGCATCTCTTTATTTTTGTCTTTTTTAATGATGGCTATCCTAAAGATATCATTTGATTTGCATTTCCATGATGATTAGTGATATTGAGATCTTTCCATGTGCCTGGTACTTTTTTTGTTTTGTTTTTGGTGTTTGGTTGCTTGGTTGCTGCACCTAACTATGCTGAGGGCTTATTCCTGGCTCTCCACTCAGGCTGTATGCATGAAGAGTTGAATGTGTTTTCAGGACTGATGCTCACCTGACATTTGATATTTTTTCCCCTTAATTTTGTGTCTGGCAGTAGAGATGAGACTACTTGAATGATTCTATTTCATTTTTTAAATAATTTGTATTGAATTATAATACTGTTAATCACACTTTTCATGCATACATCATTCCAACACCAGACCCATCACCAGAGAGCTCACTTTCCTCCACTTTCCCAAGGATGCCTCCTACCCTCCCTACTGTCCTGATGGGAGCTCAGTTTGATAGACAAAATCTTCAGTTCCAATTATTTAGATTATTTGTTGTTTTCTTGGGGCTGGAGCAATAGGGCGTTTGTCTTGCACACGGCTGACCCAGATTCTATTCATCCGTCCCTCTCGGAGAGCCTGGCATAGCAAAAGCCTGGCAAGCTACCCATGGCGTATTCAATATTCCAAAAACAGTAACAACAAGTCTCACAATGGAGACATTACTGGTGCCTGCTCGAGCAATTAGATGAGCAATGGCATGACAGTGATACAGTGATACAGTTGTTCTCTTATTATGTTTCTTCACTTCTCCAACATCTATGAGCAATCTCTTTGTGTGCCTGTGTGTGTATGTATGTATGTGTGTGTGTTTAACTGACACCTACACATATATAGATGAATAGAGCTAAACTCCTGAAATTCCCAAAATTGTAAAAAAACCTTGTTCTCAAAAACTAAATGTATTTTTAGAAGTATAATAATTTAAAGGATAGTTCTGTGCTTGTACATTTTAGAATTTATGTGGAATTAGTAAAATTCAACAAATGTAAAAAGTTTGTAAGAGTGAAGAGAGTTAAAAAAATTTGAATGTGGGAAATTTGAAGTGGAAAATCTGAATAGGCCTATAAAAGTTCTAAGTGTGTTTTATCCTAAGGGAATATTGGCTTTACATTAGAAAATATTATATTATGAATACTGCTTAAGTGTTTATATTAAGTATAATTTGTAACAAAAATCTCTATGGATGTATAGAAAACCTTTATCAAATATAGAACATTCATTATAAGTGAGACATTAATTCATCACTGGGAGTGCATAAAATCCCTTAGCAAACAGGGAGTCAATATCTTTCCTCCTCCCTCCCTCCCTCCCTCCCTCCCTCCCTCCCTCCCTCCCTCCCTCCCTCTCTTCCTTCCTTCCTTCCTTCCTTCCTTCCTTCCTTCCTTCCTTCCTTCCTTCCTTCCTTCCTTCCTTCCTTCCTTCCTTCCTTCCTTCCTCCTTTCTTCCTTCCCCCCTCCCTTCCTTCCTTCCCCCATCCCTTCCTTCCTTCCCCCCTCCCTTCCTTCCTCCCTCCCTCTCTCCCTCCCTTGCTCATTCCTTCCTCCCTCCCTCCCTCCCTCCCTCCCTCCCTCCCTTCCTTCCTTCCTTCCTTCCTTCCTTCCTTCCTTCCTTCCTTCCTTCCTTCCTTCCTTCCTTCCTTCCTTCCTTCCTTCCTTCCTTCCTTCCTTCCTTCCTTCCTTCCTTCCTTCCTTCCTTCCTTCCTTCCCCCTCCCTCCATACCTTCTTTGTTTCCCTTTCATGTTTGGGGGGGAGGGTCTCCTCCAAAGTAACCTCGTGGTGCTCATAGTTTTCTTCAGGTTCTGTGTTCAGGGTTGACTCCTGGCAGATCCCTGCGTCCATATGGGATATGGAAGATTAATCCTGGAGCAGCTGTATGCAAGGCAAGCACTCCATCTACTGTACTATCACTTCATCCCCCTAAACATGTTTTTATTAACATTCACATGCCATGAGTGCATGCCATATCACGTGCTGGGATTTTGTTTTGTCATTTAAAGAAGCTCTTTAATGCTTCTTGCAAAACTGGGTTCAAGGCTAGGAATTCCCAAACTTTCACCTCTCCATAGTTCCTTCAAATATGAATTATCATCTGGTTAGATATGGTTGGATATAGTATTTTTAGTGATGTGTTCATTTCATTGAATTTTAATACTGCGTCCTTTTTTTTCTTAAGGTTTGTGAGTGTCATTTGATAAATCTGCTGTGAATCTAATGGGCTTTTCTTTGTTTGTAAGTTCCATTTTTGATCTTGCTGTTTAAAATATTCTGTCTCTGTCTTCATTCTTAGTTATTCTGACCACAAAGTTTGAGAGTTTTTTAGTTTAGTCTATTTTTTATGGGACCCTTCAGGAGTCTTGTATTTGGTTGCCAGTATTTCTCAACTCTGAAAAGTTTTTTAAGTATGATTTCTTTAACCATTAGTTCTTCATCAAATTTATCTCACTGTTCTTGAGGGACTCTGATGATTTTTATATTGTTCCTCTTGAATTCATCACATCATTCTCTGGGTACTGTTCATCACCCTCCCCTCTCCCCGTCTTCTGTTTTCTAGAAGCTTCCTCAGACTCATCTGGAGTTTCTTGAACTTTTCTTCAGCTGGTGTTATTGTGCACCTCAAAGCTTCTATTTTCTTATTGTGTGTTTTGTTTATTGTTTTTGGGCCAAACCTGGGCTGTGTTCAGGAATTACTCCTGGCTCTACATTCAGGGATCATGCCTGGTGGGCACGGGGAACCTTATGTTGTGCCAGGTATTGAACCTGGGTTGTCCATATGCAATGCAAATGCCCTACCCACTGTACTATATCACTCTGGCCTCTCTAATGAGGTTTTTTTTTTTAATATCACCTACAATTCTCTTCATCTCTGTCATTTCTGTTTATAGCTTTTTCATTTTGACTCTCATACTTTCTCGTGCTTTGATGATTATCATGCCATTGTTTATTTGAGCTCACTAAATATCCTCACCATGGTGTCATTAACATAATTTTCTGAGGGTTTTCAGAGCTGGTTGGTGTTGGTTGTACCTTTCATTGAGTGTAGTGAGTTTCTATGCATCTTTTCCATTGGTTTTCAAGTGTTTTTGCTGTGTTTAGAGTGAATATTTGTAGTCATATCCTCTGGAAGACTCTGAGGGATTCAGTTGGGAGTTGTTGTTTCTCTCTGTCCATCTTAGCTGACAGGAAGTATATGTTTGAAATCTGTTACTTCAGGAGCTATGGTGTGGGCCTATTGTGGTGGAGGCTGGTGCAGAAACTACTGCACCTAGACGGAATGGAGGGGATCTTCCACCCATTTCGAGTAGAGCTTGTGATCTCAGCCTGAGGTTAATCTCACCTTGGGAGGGTGGAGCAGCAAGCAGACTTTCAGGAGCTGGGGTATGAGCCCATTAATACCTATTTTAAAGATCTAATAATCTCATTAGTTTTAAAAAATGTATACTAATTTTCTAAATTATAAGCAATGTCTGTTTAATAGAAAGGTTTTTTACTATTTTAGGGACTTTCATATCAATTAAATTTTGAATATTAATTTTATATAAATATTTAGTATTTTTCCTTGGAGATTGCTGATATATTGAAGCTATACTATATCCCTGAAATTAAATGTTTTAAATAAGTAATAATAAAAGGAGGGAAAGTGTTCAATACAAAATTTTCACATAATGTCTATTTCTTACATAACAACAGGAAATAAGTTAGCAAGATTGAAAGAAGACTTAATGAGGATAGCTTAGATACACTTCCTATTAAGTTCTTTCAATGATAAAGATGTTTTATTTCTCCAATTGAATATATGTAACCCTTAGTTGGTTCTGCAAAGTAAAAAGAAACAGGAGTTTTATGTATGAGTCATACTCAAGGACTGACATCACTTTTTACTCAGAACTTTAGTGTCTCTTGTTTTGAGTAACGTTCCAGAATTTTTACTTTCAACTCCAAACAATTTGACCCTCAGTTCCATTTCTATCTTTATATTATCCTCCAATTCTTCCTCCTCCATCTCTGAACCTGTTTAGGAATCTAACTACCAGCTTTTTAGTTTTCCTCAATATGATTTTCCTGGTAAGATCCTAAATAGTATTTATAGTCCATGGCAGTCTTCCTCGGTATTCTCAAGTGTGTGTGTATTCAAGACAGTTACTAAGATATTGTAGACTAGACATCTAGAAATTATTATTTATTCCTCGTGGTTACTGATAACTAAGAGAGTTATTAATACATAATTTTACTAAATAATTGTGGTTTTTGTTATATTTATTATTGATTTTTGGAAGAATGGATAACAACAGTTTTTGAAGAGTATTAGATTTTTGTCTTGATAGATCAGAACAGGGACAGTCTGGCATCTGAGAATATTGAAGGCAGCCAAATGGTTTGAAAATGTCAAAAATTCTATTGAATTTTAATAAAGGAAGTCATATAAGTCATATTAAATAGAAAATTTCCCGATGTTTGGGTTGCCTAGGGCTGCTGTACTTTGAGTTGGAACTTATCTGTGGACTTGAATAAATGAATGAAAGTCCGTCATTCCCCTGAGAGTGCAACTGAAAGACTTAGAAAAAAGAAATTTGGGATAGGAGGGAGGGTGGAAGTATAGAATAATAAATCATTTTAATTAAAGTAAATTTTATACCTCACATTTCCCAGAATATTGCAGTTAGTAGTGCATTTAGGCTATGATCATACAAATACACTAAGATCATTCTTTTCCCTTTCTAGAATTCAGAGAATGGCACATATGCATCAATCATTTAGAGTGAAATATGTTTAGTGAGCCAGAGTAAGTCTTCACAAGATCCGTTTTACTGCCTCTGGGCTCATGGCAGGAGGAAACCAAAGCGACAGCTTTGAGCTCCTTCTCTGGGGACTCTCAGATAAGCCAGAGCAACAACGTGTCCTATTTCTGGTGTTCCTGTGGATGTATCTGGTAACTGTGACTGCCAACCTGCTCATTGTCCTGGCTATTGTCACAGACAAACACCTTCACACGCCCATGTACTTCTTCCTTGCAAGCCTTTCATGTGCAGACATTCTCTTCACTTCCACCACTGTACCCAAGGCCCTGTTGAACATCCAGACTCAGACTAGGTCCATCTCCTATGCAGGATGCATGGTCCAACTTTACTTCTTCTTGACTTTTGGCGACATGGACAGCTTTCTTTTGGCCACAATGGCTTACGACCGCTATGTGGCCATCTGCCACCCTCTTCACTACACAATGATGATGAGCCCCCGGCGCTGCACCCTCCTAATTACTGCCTGCTGGACCCTTACTAATATGGTAGCCATGACCCAAACCTTTCTCACATGCAGACTTTCATTCTGCTCCAAGAAAGTAATTCTTGATTTCTACTGTGATTTGGGTCCCCTGATGAAGGTGGCTTGTTCTGACACTCAGGTCAATGAACTTGTGTTGCTTTTTCTTGGAGGAACAGCCATATTAATTCCCTTTACACTTATCCTGGTCTCTTATATCCGCATTGTTGCAGCCATCCTCAGGGTGCCCTCTGCCCAGGGGAGGCGCAAAGCCTTCTCTACCTGTGGGTCCCACCTTGCTGTTGTTGTTCTGTTCTTTGGGACAGTGATCAGGGCTTATCTGTGTCCCTCATCCTCTACCTCCAACTCAGTAGAAAAGAACACCGCAGCTGCAGTCATGTACACAGTTGTGACTCCTTTGTTGAACCCCTTCATTTATAGCCTAAGAAACAAGGACATGAAGGGAGCCCTGGGGAGACTTCTCAGGGGCAAAGTCTTTATCCTGAGGTGCAAGTAAATTCTGTGCAGAACCTGTAAGCATCCCCTCTGTCCTCAAAGGAGGAATTTAGAGGAAGTTCTACCTCAAAAGTCCCATCACTGAATCTCTTGTGTACCTTATTGCCATTCCCTGCCTGAATCCATACTATGTGTTAGATATTTTAAAGAAAATCAACATTTTTGTATCATGCTCTAATGTTTCTCTGTTAAGAACTGCTGATCTAGTAATTCATTTGACTTATAAAGTAACCTCTCGCAAGGAGAAACATCTTATGCATTTACCATAAATTTGAAAGTGTGCATTTCTTTTTTATTTACTTTATGAATAATTGATTAGTGAATTTATAGAAAGATGAAAAATTATCAAAGTATTAACAAGTAAAATCAACAATGGATGGTAAAGGTTTATAACTTTAAATAAAATAGGTATACTTTTCCCCAAAGTTGGAATTTATAAAAACATGCATCACTTCAAGGTTATGAGTAAAAAAATCTTTAGAAACTAAAAATAAGCCCTGAAAATGACATTGCTTTTACTAAAATTTGTTTTTGTGAACGAAAAATGGTAAAATCACAAATGAGTTTTAAGTTATAAATTATGAAAAGTAGTGTTCAGCTAATTTTCCTTTTCTACCTAAGTTGTGTCTGATTATAAATATGGATTTTCACATTTGCAGTAAAGAAATTTTATCTCTTCTCTATGTTCTTTCAGTTGAAACTTGAGACCTCCTTACTCAACTAAAACTGAATCAAAATAATTATAAAATACAGTTTTTATTTTTATAGTTTATGATTTCATGATTTCATGATTTTTATAATTTTTGCCAAGACTAAGATCGAATGAACATGATTGAGTAAAATGAAATGATGCAAATTTGTCAAACATCTTCATGACGAAAGAACTTTAAGTTGGTCATCAGGAGTACCAGATCCTAATCTAAACACCTCCCTTTTCTTGGTATGGCTTTTCTTCTGTGAAATGAAATTAAAGGTACTTGTCCTGCCTATACAACTGTTTTTGTTGGGGTGTGGGGGGAGATAAATGGCTATAATATGCTATTATGGGAGAGCAACTATAACCAATTATAGTTTTTAAAAATTACATATTTAAGAAGAAAGCAAAGGGGAAATAAAACTCTTGATACAAAAGAAAATAGAAATTTGACCTACCAAATGTATGTGTTACAGAAAGAGCAGTTCTGTAAGAGAAGTTTGTAGCAATAAAGCAGACTGCAAGGAAAAAGAAAAATGACCGGATACCTGCTTTCACATGAGAAATTAGGAAAGAAAGCCAAAGGAAGTTGAAACTTAGTGGCATGAAGGTAATAATAAAGATCAGAGGCAAATTAATAACGATTAAACAGACTGAAGAAAATGATCACTGAGGTGTTAAATTGGTTCTCTGAAAAGATAAACAAAACTGGCAAAGCTTTGAATCAGAAACAATAAAAGGGAAAGAATAAAATAAATCAGATATTGATGAGGAGAAAAATACAATTGACATTAAATAAATGCAAAAGATCACAAAGGACTACTGTGAATATACCAGCTAATTTACAACCTACAACTGGAAAAATTTCTAGAAAAATACATGTTGACAGGCTGAATTTTGATTAAATATAAAATCAGAGTTTAACAAATACCAGTAAGGAGATTAAACAATCAATTAAAAAAAACAAGGCAAAAATTCATGAAAAGATGTCTTCCTGTGACTATTTTATTAAACATTAAAAAAAGATCACTTTATCCTTCTCAAAACCTACAAAAAATTTCAACAGTAGGAAATGCTGCCAGATTTATTTTATGAGGATATTATCACCATGTTAAAACTAGGTGACATCTGAAAGAATCTGACAAACTGTCACCACCACCAAAAAAAAAAAGCAAAATTCTAAAATATATTTACCAACTGAGTCAAAACATTAAATTAATCAAACACTAGGATTAAGCATAATTTATTTAGGGATATAAGGATGGTTCAACATTTGCAAAACATACGATACACCACATCAAGAAAAACAAGGATAAAAGTCATATATAAGCATCTCAGTAGAAGTAGGAAAAGCAAGATTTGACAAAATTCAGCATTCATGTGTGATAAAAACATTCAACAAAATGAGTTTTAAAGTATGAACTTTATAATAGTAGAGACCTAATATTTCACTTAATAGCTAATATTATGCTCAGCAGTAAAAAGCTGAACATATTTTTTTCTTTTTGGGTCACACCTGGCTATGCACAGGGTTACTCCTGGCTTTACACTCAGGAATTACTCCTGGAGGTGCTTGGGGGACCATATGGGATGCTGAGAATTGAACCCGGTTGGGAAAGGGGGGGTATACCCGGGTATTGGTGGTGGGGAATGTACACTGGTGGAGGGATGGGTGTTTGATCATTGTATGATTGTAACCCAATCAGACTTGAAGTACATGAATAGGTCCATAAATACCAAGGAAATAGAAACTGTAATCAAAAGTCTCCCCAAAAACAAAAGCCCAGGTCGGGACGGATTCACTGGCAAGTTGTTCCAAACATTTAGAGAAGACTTGTTGCCAGTTCTCCTCAAGCTTTTCCAGGAAATTGAAAAGACAGGAACCCTCCCGAACAGTTCTTATAAGGCACATATCTCCCTAAAACCAAAAGCAAACAAAGACACCACTAACAAAGTAAACTATAGACCAATATCCCTGATGAACACCAATGCAAAGATCCTCAACAAAATACTAGCAAATAGAATCCAACAACTCATCAAAAGGATCATACACCATGATCAAATGAGATTCATCCCGGGGATGCAAAGATGGTTTAACATTCGGAAATCAATCCACATAATCCATCATATCAAAAAAAGTAAAGATAAAAACCATATGATCATATCAATAGATGCAGAGAAAGCATTTGACAAGATCCAACATCCATTCATGTTGAAAACTCTCACCAAAATGGGTTTTAGCGGAACTTTCCTCAAGATAGTCAAAGCAATCTACCACGAACCTATGGCAAGCATTATCAACAATGAGGAAAAACTAAGGGCCTTTCCTCTACGATCGGAGACAAGACAAGGATGCCCACTCTCACCACTTCTCTTCAATATAGTACTGGAAGTACTAGCAATAGCCATTAGGCAAGAAAAAGATATTAAGAGCTTTCAGATAGGAAAGGAAGAAGTCAAACTCTCACTATTCGCAGACAATATGATACTATATCTAGAGAAGCCTAAAAGCTCTACTAAGAAACTCTTATAAACAATTGACCTGTACAGTAAAGTCGCAGGCTATAAAATCTATACGCAAAAAGCCATGGCCTTCCTATATGCAAACAATGAGACAGAGGAAAGGGACATGAAAAGAGCAATCCCGTTCACATTCGTGCCCCAGAAAATCAAATGCCTCAGAATCAGCTTAACTAAAGTAGTAAAGGATCTCTACAAAGAAAACTATAAAACGCTACTCCATGAAATAAGAGAGGACATGAGGAAATGGAAACATATCCGCTGCTCATGGATAGGGAGAATCAACATTGTCAAAATGGCAATACTCCCCAAAACACTATACAGATTTAACGCGATCCCTATAAGGATACCCATGACATTCTTCAAAGAAATGTATCAAGCAATCTTGACATTCATATGGAACAATAAACGCCCACGGATAACCAAAACAATTCTTGGGGAAAAGATGATGGGAGGCATCACCCTCCCCCACCTTAAAATTTACTACAACGCGGTAACAATTAAAACAGGATGGTACTGGAATAAAGGCAGACCCGCAGACCAATGGAACAGAGTGGAATATCCCTACACATAACCCCAAATCTATGATCACTTAATATTTGATAAGGGGGCAAGAAATGTGAATTGGAGCAAGGAAAGCCTCTTCAACAGATGGTGCTGGCATAACTGGACAACCACATGCAAAAGAATGGGCTTAGACCTTGACCTGACACCATGCACAAAAATCAGATCAGAATGTATTAAAGACCTAAACATCAGACCACAATCCATAAGGTGCAACAAAGACAAGGTCGGCAAAACCCTTCACGATATTGAAGCTAAAGGTATCTTCAAAGATGACATGGAACTAAGCAATCTAGTAAAAACAGAGATAAACAAATGGGACTATATTAAACTAAGAAGCTTCTGCACGGCAAAAGACACAGTGACCAAAATACAAAGGCAATCCTACAGAATGGTAAAGGATATTCACCCAATACCCATCTGATAAAGGGTTGATATCAATGGTATATAAAGCACTGGTTGAACTCTACAAGAAGAAAACATCAAACCCCATCAGAAAATGGGCCGAAGAAATGAACAGAAACTTTTTCAAGGAAGAGATATGAATGGCTAAAAGGTACATAAAAAATGCTCAGCATCACTAATCATCAGGGAGATGCAGATCAAAACAATCATGAGATACCACCTCATACCACAAAGAATGTTACACATCCAAAAGAACAAAAGCAATCGCTGTTGGAGAGGATGTGGGGAGAAAGGGACCCTTCTGCACTGCTGGTGGGAATGCCGACTGGTCCAGCCCCTTTGGAAAACAATATGGACGCTTCTCAAAAAATTAGAAATTGAGCTTCCATTTGATCCAGCAATACCACTTCTGGGAATATACCCTGGAGAAACAAAAAAGTATAGTCGAAATGACATCTGCACTTATATGTTCATCTCGGCACTGTTTACAATAGCCAGAACCTGGAAAAAACCCAAGTGCCCAAGAACAGATGACTGGTTAAAGGAACTTTGGTACATCTATACAATGGAATACTATGCAGCTGTTAGAAAAGATGAAATCATGAACTTTGCATATCAGTGGATCAACATGGAAAGTATCATGCTAAGTGAAATGAGCCAGAAAGAGAGGTACAGACATAGAAAGATTGCGCTCATCTGTGGAATATAAAATAACAGTGTAGGAGACTAATACCCAAGAATAGTAGTATATAATACCAGGAGGTTGACTCCATAGCTTGGAAGTTGGCCTCACACGCTGGGGGAAAGTCATACCAAATGGAGAAGGGAACACCAAGTAAATTGTGATTGGAAATCCCGCGTGGTAAGGGATATGTGTGCTGAAAGTGGACAAGTGACCTAACATGATGGCCACTCAATACCCCTATTAGAGACTACAACACCCAAAAGGAGAGAGAGAGAATAAATTGGAATGCCCTGCCACAGAGGCTGGCTGGGGTGGGGGTATTGGATTGGGGGTGGGAGGGATACTGGTTTCATTGGTGGTGGAGAATGGACACTGGTGAAGGAATGGGCACCCGAACAATGCATGAGGGAAAAACAAGCATGAAATGTTTGAATCTGTAACTACACCCTCACTGTGACTCACTAATTAAAAAATTTTTTAAAATATTTTTAAAAATTAAAAAAATGAAAGCTTGTAACTATCTCATGGTGATTCAATAAAATTTAAAAAATTTAAAAAAAAAAAGAGATTTGAACCCGGGTCGGATGTGTGCAAGGCTAATGCTCTACCCGCTGTGCTATCACTCCAGCCCCAAAAAGCTGAACATTTTTAATCTACAATTCAGAATAAGATGCTGCTGTAAATCCTAAACAAAGCATTTGGGAAAGACAAATGACATAAAATATATTGAAATCGGAAAGGGTTATAAAAAAAGTAACTATTTGCAGATGACATAATTCTACATAAAGAACCTTAAAAACACTCTAAGAATAAGCTGTTAGAACTAATAAATTAATTAAATTACATTTTATTAGGTGAAAATTTAGGGAGAGAAGGAAACAAACACATTGGAATTTCATCATAAGTATAGACCAAATAAATTCAGGAATAAATTTAACCATGGAAAAATATGAACAAATTGAACCAAAGGATCAATGGCTTGAACTCTGAAAAATATAGCAATAATGAAATAAACAAAAAATAGAAAGATAGTTCATGCTCCTGGGCTGGAAAAACTGATACTGTTCAAATGTTCAGGTTCTACAGATTTGTATAGAAACATAAAATGAGTGCATTGACTTGAAAACATAGATATAGATCAATGAAACAAAGCAAAGAACCAGGAAATAAATACTTGCATAATTGTCTAATACATTCATGACAAAGATGGAAAAAGCATACAATGGGGAAATATATATTCAATAAATGGTATTGGAAAAACAGCATTTATAGAGAAAAGTTCACTTCTGGAAAGCTTAGAAAATTTTGGCAGTATTACAAAACTTAGATGTAACTCCCAAAGCAAGAGAAACAAACAACAAAAGGAATAGGATAACATCAACCAAAAATTTCACAGTAAAGGCAAACAACAAATAAAAGTTCAACTTACTGAATTAGAGAGTATATAAGCAAATGATACATTCAACAGGGGTTTGTTATCTGAATATTAAAAAAAGAACCCCTCAATAACAAAGTACAAATAATCTGATTAAAAGATGGGAAGAGAGAGAGGAGAGAGAGAGAGAGAAGAAAAGAGCCTGCCATAGAGGCAGGCAGGGGGTGGAGGTGGGGTGATGGGAGGGAACCTGGGGACACTGGGGCTGGGAAATGTACACTGGTGGAGGTATGGGTATTGGAACACTGTATGACTGAAATCCAATCATGAACAGCTTTGTAAGGGTCTAACTTACAGTGATTCAGTAAAAAAAAATTTAAAAGATGGGCAAAGGATCTGAAAAGATATCTTCTGAAGACAGATGACCGACATGCCCAAGAAAAGATTCTCAATATAAAAATTATTAATGACACACAAATAATAATTTCAACTATGTATCACCTTTTTTGCATTCTAGTGCTGGCAAATATGTAGAGAAAAGGAAATGCTCATACATCAATGGTAGGAATGTACATTGCTATATCCATGAAAGAAAACAGTACAGAAGTCACTCAGAAATGGAAACTATAATTATCATATTATCTAGCAGTTCTACTTTTGGATATTTATACAAAGAAAGCAAAAATACTTCTCTGAAAAGATGCTTGCACTCTTTGTTCATTGAAGCATTATTTATAATAACTGAGAGACGTAGATGATCTAAGTGGGCATTGTGAATATATATGCATATGTATGCATATACACATGCTATCAGTCATTAAAAAGAATGAATACTTGACATTTACATCAATGTTGATGGAATGTGAGACTAGATATAGAAAATAAATTGGTAGTTACCAGAGGGTGGTGCGTGGGGGTTGGGTGAATAGGAGAAAGAAATAAAAAGGCATGGATTTCTGTTCTAAAGTATATGTCACAAAATGTAATCTACAAGATGTAATCTATCCATAAGCAATGATATTATAGTTTTAAAAATAGCCAAAAATTAAAGGGAAATAGATTTTGTGGTAACTTTGTAATTTACAAATATCAAATCAATCATTATGTTGTACATCTGTAATATATGCTAATTATGCCCCAATAAAAATTAAAATTGAACTTTTTTTCATATACAAGTAGGCCAAGTTTGATATATTGCCAACACAATCATCAAAAATTGAAGTCATTTCTTTCTATTTTCTGCCAATCCCAAAGTCTGTTTTCATGCAATGTTCCAAGATTGTTGCTAAACTTCTGCCAGCAGGTATTTGATTTAAAATGTTAGGAAGGCAGAGAGGTCTACTTGAAAATACAACCTTTTTCAGTAAGGAAAAAATCTGAAAGAGTTTCATGTAGTCCTTTCATTTATAAATAAAAGTTGAGTACAAATACAATTTCTATTGGCCAGAATTGGTTACTTGGTCACACTTGGCTGCAGTAGTGCGTGGCTTATATACTCATTATACTGGGTGTCTACATATACCCATATAATATTTGTGTAGAAGAAAAATTCTTGGGGCTGGAGAGACAGAGTATCAGGTAAGGTGCTTGCTTTGCACATAACTGGCCCAGTTTGATTCCAGCACCCCAAATGTTTCCCTGAGCCATGCCAGGAGTGATCTCTGAGTGCGGAGTGCAAGAGCAAACCTTAAACAATGCCAAGTGAAATAAAGAATAAGTACACACACACACACACACAACTCATGCATGTGCACACACACACAAACAGAAAACAAACAAAAAAAAACTTAATAAAAAGAAAAACCCATATAGTAAAGGGAGAACTCTCAGTTACAGTGGAGTACATTGATGAAAGCCAAAGGTCTGATTACATGAAGAACTGATGGATACAAATGATCTCGTGAGTAGTCACTTGGTTACTATCTAAATCCTCAATGCTCATGGAATATCTGTAGCACTGTCATCCCGTTGTTCATTGATTTGCTCTAGTGGGCACCAGTAACATCGCCATTGTGAGACTTGTTGTTACTATTTTTAGCATATAAAATATGACATGGGTAGTTCTGCCTACATTTTCCTCCATGTACCTTATGGATTCAGGTCTGATATTGAGGCCTTCAATCCATTTTGATATGACTTTCAGACAAAGATACTTAAAAAGTGAATATTGGAATCATATATTGATAATGAGCATAGACAACATATTATCGAACAAGCTTAGCAAATTTAGAATTACGTTTAAAATTACAATACATATTTAAAGCACATGTATATATATTATACATTAAAAGTACTATACCAATAAGGTATACCCTGAAGCACAGTCTACATAAAAAGCAGTTCATTTAAAAGTTTCATGCTAAGTGAAATGAGTCAGAAAGAGAGAGACAGACATAGAAAGATTGCACTCATCTATGACATATAGAATAACAGAGTGGGAGACTAACACCCAAGAACTGTAGAAACAACTACCAGGAGGTTGACTCCATGGCTAGGAGGCTGGCCTCACATTCTGGGGAAAGGGCAACTCAGAGAAGGGATCACCAACTATAATGTAGTCGAAGGCCATGTGGGAGAAGGGAGTTGCGGGCTGAATGAGGGCTAGAGACTGAGCACAGTGGCCACTCAACACCTTTATTGCAAACCACAATAGCTAATTAGAGGGAGAGAACAGAAGGGAATGCCCTGCCACAGTGACAGGGTGGGGCGGGGGGAGATGGGATTGGGGAGGATGGGAGGGATGCTAGGTTTACTGGTGGTGGAGTATGGGCACTGGTGAAGGGATGGGTTCCCGAACTTTGTATGGGGGAAGCATAAGCACAGATGTGTATAAATCCGTAACTGTACCCTCATGGTGATTCATTAATTAAAAATAAATAAATTTATTAAAAAAAAGCAGTTCATTTAAGTCACCGTAACATCAACTTAAGAAGCACAAAAATTCTATATAAGTAATTTTGATGTATAAAATCATTTAATAAAATGTATAATTTAATAAAATATATAGTTATTTATGTTAATATCCTAAAGAATAGTATAAAACCTTTTTGGTGGTCTCCAGCCAGTGACAGGAGATGTGGAGGCCACGTGCAGCAATATTCTGCCTGACTGTGTGGGCCTGAAGGTTTGATACTTGGGCATGCTGATGCTGTGCTGCGTGACGCTGGTGGTGATGGGAGCAACCAGGACCTCACCCTATGGTACTAGAGAGACCATGTGGTGCTGAGAATCAATCCATGGCCTTCTGCATGCAAGGCCTTCTCCATACTCCAGCCTGTTGAACTATCTGTTCAGCTCCTTGTAGTTAATCAAAGATGGTATCCACTATAATTTCTAGCTAACACCTTACCTAAAATTACAGGAAGAAATAGGAAATAAAAGTCATACAATTGACCATATTGGCAGTAAAGGACACTAAAGCAGCAAGTCATGATACAATGTTAAAAGTAACACAGGAAAGTTACTTCAGCATAACCCACAGAATGGAAGAGAGAGATGGAATTATTCTGCCTAGTTCCTATCCACATAACTCTATCTCCATACATCAGTTCATGTCATCTGATTATTTGCCCTGTGTGTGACATGTAGCAATTCATTCTGAGTTTAAAATTAAAAAAAATTAAAACACCTTAATTATATCTACAGAAACTAATTAAATAATAATTTATAACACCCATTTGTAAGTAATAATACTTAGGAACATACATATTATAAAGTAATAAAAGTGTTAAAATATTTTAGATGTCTTATTATTGATTTTTTTCTAAATATTAAAAATAATGTAAAGGATTCCAAGTATTTAAATAGGAAGAAATTAATTAATGCATAATTGTAGCTATGTTAAACTAAATTTTAAACAAAACTATAGAAAAAACTGTTCAGGTTCAAAAATTCCCATCTAGGTTTGGTTAACAACATCCTGTGACTCAGCTTGAAAACTGGCCTCACATGCTGGGTGAAAAGGCAGCTGAGATAGAGAAGGGAACACCAAGTAGAGTGTATTGGGAGGTCCCATTTGGGTTGAGAGATGCGTGCTGAAAGTAGACCAAAGAACGAACATGAAGGCCACTCAATACCTCTCTTGCAAACTACAACACCCAAAAGGAGAGAGAACAAAAGGGAATGCCCTGCCGCAGAGGCAGAGTGAGGTAGTGGGGGATGGGGTGGTGGTAGTAGGAGGGATACTGGGCACATTGGTGGAGGAGAATGGGCACTGGTGGAGGGATGGGTAAATGATCAGTGTATGACTGAAATGCAAACAGGAAAGTTCATAAGTTTGTAACTATACCTCATGGTGATTCACTAATAAAAAATTTTAAAAAATGCAAAGAAAAAAATCCTGTGACTATATAAAAATAAAGTGATCATTAATATGTTTTCTAAAACTTAAGAGAAGAATAACAAAATCCTATGTTTTTAAGACACTTTAATATATTTAAATATTGTGTTAAAGAAAAAAATAATAGATAGGAATGTTCATTATATACTGGTTAAGTGATCACTGAATCAGAGAACATATATTTTCGGGGGGCTTGGAGGAGTTTGGACAACACCTAGATGTGCTCAGGGTTTATTCCTGGCTTTGTGCTCAGTGATCACTCTTGGCAGTGTTCGGAGGAACATATGCGGTGCTGGGGATTGATGGCAGGTTGCTCACATGCAAGGCAAGTGTCTTATAGCAGTACTATCTCTCTGGTCTGACAACCCAAGTCTTATCAACATATATGAATCAAATGAAGGAGAAGAAAAGTTTATAACTCAACTGCTCATGTACATGAGGAGATGCATGGCAACACAATAGAAACTTTCTCCCATTTTCTCCAAATCAACCAGACATGTCATCAATAAGGAAACAAGAGCCCTGAGTGAGGAATTGACTAAATGCCAAATGACTAGTATATAGAATGTGTGAAAATATCTAAACTCGACAGTAAAATAATCTAACTAGGAAACAGGGAAAAGGCATTTCACTTAAAAGGATGTACAGACAGATAATAAGTACACGAAAAGATGTTCAACCTCACAATCCATTCAGGAAAATCAAATGAAACCATAGTAAAGTATCAGAGTTAATGAAATTAAGATTAGTGTTAACATTACATGTTAGTGAAAAGTGTAGAGAACCTAGATCACTCATATACTGCTGGTGGGAATATAATGCTACAAGCACTCTGAAGGTAGTTTAACTGTTTCATGCAAAACTAAATGTGCAGCTATGTGTAGACCAAAGAGATTGCTTTTATGAACATTCCCCCCCAAAAAGAAATAAAAACATATGTTCATTAAAAATCTTGCATAGAAATCTTAAAATCAAGAAACTACATATATATATGTATATATATTATTCTTTTATTGAATCACCATGTGGAAAGTTACAAAGCTTTCAGGTTTAAGTCTCAGTTATACAATGCTTGAACACCCATCCCTTCACCAGTGCACATATTCCACCACCAAGAATCACAGTATACCTCCCCCCACACCTCCCCAGTCCCCCACCCCGCATGTGTAACTGGTAAATTTCACTTTACTTTCACTTTACTTTGATTACATTCAATATTTCAACAAAAAATTCACTATTATTGATTTGGAGTTTCTCCCCCCTAAAGTCGACCTGCTGAAAAGAAAGCATTTGATAATTTGTTTTCCATTGCTGAGAATGAAGAGATATGAGGTCAAGAGGCCGCACTAGCAGCCGCACGGTTTTGGATTTCTGTATTTAAGTATTTTAGTAACTAAGTCCAGAGAAATATTTGCCAGAAATCACAACATTGTAAGCTTGTACCTCTCAGCTACTTTATATTCCACATATGAGTGCGATCTTTCTATGTCTGTCTCTTTCTTTCTGACTCATTTCACTCAGCAAGATACTTTCCATGTTGATCCACTTATATGCAAATTTCATGACTTCATGTTTTCTGACAGCTACGTAGTAGTATTCCATTGTGTTGATATACCAGAGTTTTTTTAGCCAATCATCAGTTTTGGGGCACTCTGGTTTAAGAAACTATATTTTGATATGCTCGTTTGCCATGCTCCAGACCCCTCTCCACACGTTCAGACAAGCCTCACACATGAAGGAACTAGCAGAGGAACCCAGGTGTGAAGGACCCAGGACTCTAAGCCTGCTTGGATCGGGACTGGGCCTCCTGCATCCAGACCCCCCCCCATTTTCTAGTAGCTTGGCTGCCACACCCACAAACTCCCCCCCTCCTCCCATCGTGTAATCCCATCAACAGCCAAGATCCAGAGAATAGAAAACAATGCTCCTGGAAGTGCACAGCTGCATTTGCAGCCTCACAACCTCTTATAGCCTAGTTTTCCCTCTCAGAGAACCTCGAAAGGTACTGAGATCATCCTGCCCACATGGCTGAACCTGGCAAGCTCTATGTGGCATATTCGATATGCCAAATACAGTAACAATGATGGGTCTCATTCCCCTAACCCTGAAAGAGCCTCCAATGTGGCACCACTGGGAAGAACGAGTAAAGAGAGGCTGCTAAAATCTTGGGGCTAGGACGAATGGAGACATTACTGGCACTTGCTCAAGCAAATCAATGATCAATAGGTTGACAGTGATACAGTGATACAGTGATGTTTTAAAAATCAACATGGGATTAAGATTTAGACTTTGTAGTAGATTAAACTGAAGAGATAAAAATAGGCAAAGGAACAAACATGATAACCTCTCAATATCTGTATTACAAACCCTAAAAGGAGGGAGGGAGAGAGAGAGGGAGAGAAAGAGAGAGAAAGAGACAGAGACAGAGAGAGAGAGAGAAGGAAAGTGCCTGCCATAGAGACAGACAGGAAGAGAGGCCAAGGATGGTAGGAGGGAAACTGGAGACAATGATGGTGGGAAAAGTGCACTGGTGAAGGGACAGATGTTGGAATATTGTATGACTGAATCCCAACCATAAACAGCTTTGTAAATGTTTATCTTACTGTGATTTAATAAACAATTTAAAAATATTTAAATTTGAATTATATATGTTTTTTCCAGAATCTTATTTTTTTAAAGAATAAATAAAAATAATCTACTTGGAAAGATAAAAAGATGTAGAATGGAAATATAAAAGTAAAATTCATAAAGGGAAACTCAAATTATTATGAATATATGAAGAGATGCTAAACCTCACTTGTAATCAGTGTAATAATGAAATGCCTATTAGCTAATCAGAATACCACTGTCTGATGATAGCAAGTGTTGGTGAGGATATAGGAATAATGGAAATATCATGTACTGTGAAGAAATGTAAACTAGTAGAGGCAAGCGGGAGAGCAATTTAGTAGAACTGAGAAAAGTTAAAACTAAAGATATTTTATGTATTATAGCTCCCCATAGCGTATTCGATGTGCCAAATACAGTAACAATAACAGGTCTCATTCCCCTGACGCTGAAAGAGCCTCCAATCATTGGGAAAGATGAGTAAGGAGAGGCTGCTAAAATCTCAGGGCTGGGAGGAATGAGACATTACTGGAGCCCACTCCAGTAAATCGATGAACAACGGGATGACAGCGATACAGTGATGGAACATATTTTAATATTTTTATTTGATAAATCCTGATTGCATCTACTAGAATATATACAAAATATGCATTTATGCAAATTGCATATATGCACACATTTAAAAAAGCATAATACACAAAGGAAGGAAAGAAGGAAGGAAGAAAAGAAGGAAGGAAGCAAGGAAGGAAGGAAGGAATGAAGGATGGAAGGAAGGAAGGAAGGAAGAGAGAAAGAAAGAGAAAGAAAGAAAGAAATATCCACATATAAGTGAGAATATCCTTCACTTTATAAATAATTTTCTGTACATGAAAATAAAGAAAGGGGATGAACAGTAGCTAATAATAACAATTCACTGACTTTGATTACAGACCTAAGTTTTTTAAGTGGTGGTGGAAGTGGGCCTGGGGTCAGGAAGGAGGAGGTGAACTAGAATGTACAAGTACAATGGTGGAAAGTTTCTGGGACTTCGGTAGTGATGAAGGTACAGTAACTTTCTACATCAAAAGCATAAATGTTGATGATACTGTAACTAGCTTACCTGGACTACAATAAGATTTTTTTAAATGAAAGAATACTGTTTTTTTTAGTGTTCTACAATTTAATAAAAATATTTCATTTCAGGTATCAGTGACTAAGGACATTTCTTGAGGGAGCAAGGGCTCTTATTCAAATGAACAAAGTAGGTAGTAGATTACCTTCTTAAAGAAAATCCCACTATTGCTGGACAACATACTCCCCATTCCCAGAAACAAAGAGAATATATTGGACATGTAACAATTACTGAGATTCAGCCTCCCATAGGACCTCTGACAGCACTTACTGTGGGTACCTGGGAAATTAAGAGATAGCACAAGAACACTTACACACAACGATGAGAACCCTAGGGTCATTCCTGAGGTTAATGAAGAGAAATACTTTGTCTGTGATTCTTGTGTAGTTGAGATAAAAGAAAGCACATGACACTAGAGATCATCAATCTGTATATGAACTTATTATATAACCTGAGTATTTTGAATGCTCAGTAGTTTTTTCCCATGTTTATTAGTATGTATATAGGATTGAAGAAGCAGCAACAGGTTATTGATGGTGGCGACTGAAATGGGCTCAGACAGAAAGGTAAGCTTCCCAGCTGCGGTAGGGACACAAGTGCCAGTACAGATGCCATGGGCACAGCAGTCACAAAATGAACATATCCTAATGTAGTGAGGCTTTGAAGATAAGTAACATAGCATCCTTTCCATTTCTGATGAATATGAATCAAGCAGGGAAGAAATTCCTAGGCATATGACAATAAAATCTTGACATTTGCACTGTTTGTGAGAAAGGATTATGTAAGACAAGTGATTCCCAAGACACTTACTGGAGTCATCAAATGAGGGGCTCAGGAAATAGTCGATGAAGGAGCAGACAAAGGAGAATCAGGGTAGGTGGATGTGTCCAGGAAGACTTCATGGACAAGGAGGGTAGGTGGGATTAGCTCTTCCCTCACTGGGAGGGACTGGTGAGAGCTATTTCTATTCACACTCAGAAAATCCCAGGGTGGATTCTTCAGGATGACCATGGATTTCTTCTTTTAGACTCTATGGGGGAGATGCAGAAAGTTGGGTACTCCAGAAGGGAGTGTTTGGACGAAGATATTCCTTTCTATGGGATTGGTCCTCGAAATTAGATAGTCTCAGATTTGGTTGGGAAAGAAAAATATCTAAGTCTCTTGGTCACTCTCTCAGATTTATAAATTCCCAGACTAGGGTATGGGTTTAGTGAAAAGTATCTCTCTTAGTTTCTTTAGTACCTCTAAGAGTACATCTAAAGAGTGGCCTTGAGTATGGCTGTGGCTGGGTTCTGGAGGTCTTCGGCTGCCAGAGCTCAGCTGAGGGAAGGGAGGGAAACTCAACCTGTCCCCTGTGAGGGGCCCCGTGAAGACAGCCAGGAACGACCTCTTATAGCCTACTTCTCCCTCTCAGAGAACCTGGCAAGGTACTGAGAGCATCCTGCCCGCATGGCAGAGCCTGACAAGCTCTCTGTGGCATATTCGATATGCCAAATATAGTAACAATGATGTGTCTCATTCCCCTTACCCTGAAAGAGCTTCCATTGTGGCACTGCTGGGAAGAACAAGCAAAGAGAGGCTGCTAAAATCTCAGGTATAGGAGGAATGGAGACATTACTGGCTCCTGCTCAAGTGAATTGATGATAAAGGGGATGACAGTGACAGTGAAAATATACTATAATGATATGAAAAACAGGGCATGAAAGTTAATATCACAACACTTAAAAAGTTGTAGAGGGAACTGAAAAGATAAATCACTAGGTAGGGAGTTTGCCTTGCCTGCAGCCATCCCGGGTTTGATCCTATGCACTTCCTAGGTCCCCTGAGCCCTGGAAGGAGTTACTCCTGAGCACAGAGCCAGGAAACTCCTTAGCATTGTTAACCCTGACCCAGAATACAAACAACAAAAAGAAGGTGTAGAAGTGTTTTAGGGTGTTTATGCTTAAACCCCAGGTGTGATTATAACTTAATGAAACTTAGGAGTTGGCAAAGGAAACATGAGTGTTCTGGGCACCTGGGAAGGCAATTGAGATACAGGGATCAGGACCAGAGGTGAGATTGAGAGAAAATGCGTGTTAAATGAGTTACTAAGTATATTTGGTGCTAACATGTCAGACAGTGCCAGACTAATGATTGGGTATGATTAGAGGAGAACACAGGAAAACTCTCAGTGCCAGGTAGATACTGATGGAGGGAACCAAGGAAACTGTAATAGCATGTAGAGTCACCAGCAGGAGAATACTGGATCAGAAAGGAAAACCTGTTTCCTAGTAGTGAGGTGTGACTTCAAATGTCAGTTCTGTCCCACCTTGTCTACTCCAAGCATTGGGTATCAGTGCCTGGTGTCAGGCATTCAAGAATAAAGAGCTGATCTAAATTCTACAAATGACAGTGTGTGACCTTGGGACACCTCACTCAGTCTCTGAGCCACTTTTATTGTTTAATGATGAATTATGGCAGTGGCAACTTCTAGTGGCCCTGGAGTCAGTTACTGGGCTAGAGTTGCTCTAAGGAGTCACTGACTGTGAGTTCCTGTCTTCCATTGACACTGTCCTACCTGCAACATGCTCTCTCCTCAGCACTGCATGCTTTAACAGGAACACACTTTCCAGAAAATGTTCTTTTTTTATTTTTTGGGGTCACACCTGGTGATGCACAAGGGTTACTCCTGGCTCTGCACTCAGGAATTATTCCTGGCAGTGCTTGGGGGACCATATGGGATGCTGGGAATCGAACCAGGGTTGGTTGCATGCAAGGCAAATGCCCTACCCATTGTGCTATCGCTCTAGCCCCAGAAGATGTTCTTTTCTTTGGTTCAAGGTTTACCTCTGTTCCTCTAATCTAATGTCCAGTAGAACCAAGCAGAGAGCCCAGTGTACTAGGTCCCTTATTGTTCTGGAGATGATGAATGGCCCTGGGAAATCTGTGCATCCCAACTTTTCTGTTCAGACTATGGGAATCTCTTTCTGGTCCCTGCTGGTGTTGCTCACCCTTCTCTCCTCTCCTTGTTCCTTGGCTGGCTCAGTGGGGCAAGCTGCTGATAGCATGTAGGACACAGCTCCTTCCAAGCAGCAATTATCCTGCTTCATGTTTACCCCAAATCCCTGAAGGTCTTAGTCTTCTGGAGTCTTCAGCATGATGTGAGTCCATGTCCGGTGTATCCTTCTTTGCAACTAAGGAATCTCCCCCCTTTTATCTGAAGAGTGACCTTATTCTACTGTTTAGTGAGTGATGGTGATGGGCTGCTCCCCTATAACAGAGCATCACACCCCTCTTGTATTTTCTCTCATCTTACTTTACGGTATGTAGATATCTTAAATCTTAACACTGTCCTTGAGTTTTATTTTTTATAATTATTTTTTAATTTCAATTTTTTTAAGTGAGTCACCATGAGATACATAATTACCAAGCTGTTCATGATTAGGTTTCAGTCATACAATGATCCAACACCCATCCCTCACCAGTGTCCATTTCCCACCATCAATGACTCCAGTTTCCCTCCTGCCCCACCCTGCCCCCCAGTCTGCCTCTGTGCTCTATGGCAGGCACTTTCCTCCTCTCCCTCTCCCTCTCTCTCTCCCTCCCCCTCTCCTTCTTCTTCTCCCTCTCCTACATATGAGTTTTAAAGGGCTTCAATTAATCTGCTGTTTTCTAATATGTTAAATGATGTCTGATTTTAATGATGTATGATTTTCTCTTCCTTCTCTGTGTGTGCAATTCACCTCCCTTCAACCTTCTACTGTCCAGCTGCTCTGAGTCACTCTCATGCCCTAAGGAATTCCTATCTTTTTATTTGTCTCAGTTCAGGTGAAACTCTTTTTCTAGAAATCTCTCATTAAATAACAAAACCTGAATTAAAAATTCTTTCCATATGCTCTTTTACAAGTGGTATAAGTATATATGGGTTTCTAGTCTTTTTCCACCACTGAATGGGACAATAATGATAGAGAAGCGAACAAAACAGATAAGAAATTTTTGCTCCAGGAGGAAAGCTATGAAAAAGTAAATATATAAGCAGATAATATTAGCAAATAGAGACTTACTTTTCCTTTTCTCCTTTTTTATTTTGCGGGAGGAGGGGCTCACCCAACAGTGCTCAGGGATTACTCCCAGTTCTGCATTAAGCATCACCTCTAGTGGGCACAGTGGACAATATGGGGTGCCAGGTCAGCTACATGTAAGGTAAGTGCCCTGTCTGCAGTACAATTGTTTCAGCCCCGCAAGTAGAGACTTTCATTTAACTAATAACTATAACAATGTGATGGAGATTAACTGGGGTATCAGTGTTACTTTTTAAAAGGGAGATGTCAGGGGCCCAGAAATATGATTCAGTAATAAAGCATATGATTCATATTTGTGTGACCCTGGGGCATACGAGAAGCAAAATATTAAGCAAAAGAAAAAGAGCTTAAAACAATGTTTGGGGATGGAAATAAGAGGACTAAAGCATATGCCTTGTCTTGCTAGGCTCCATGTTTGATGCCCAGAGCACTGTTGGTGGTTTTCAGTTTCCTCAGTCCAGAACATCACTGCATTACATTCTGAACTCTGAATTGTCAGGCTTGTCCAACTCAGCCAAGTATTGGTAGGAGTGGTCCCTGGAGCTCCTGAGCACCGCTTGGTACTCCTATCCCAAATAGAAATATGAAAATAAAGTAGAGATGTCAAGAAAGAAGTCTTTGAGAAGTTCGAATTCAGAAGTTTTAATTGAGAACTTAAAATTTGAGAGGTAGCATTTTATACAGAATTGGATTTTATTTCTATTTTTAGTTGGCAATATTTCAATGTTTGTATTACTTTTCAGGAAACATGGTTTATAATAATGTTTATACTTTTGCAGTACAAATTCGTTGCATCTGCACCATGACCAAAGTTCCTAAGACCCCCTATCAATATACTTTTTTTAATTGAGTCACCGTGAGCTACACTTACAAAATTTTCATGTTTGAGTTTCAGTCATACAATGATTGAGCAACCATCCCTCTGTCAGTGTACATTTTCCACCATCAATATCCCCAGTTTCCCTACTACCCCACCCCCCATCCCACCCCTTTCCCTGCCTCTGTATTTCCCTCTTAGTCTCTCTCTACTTATGTGCATTATGGTTTACAAAACAGATAATGAGAGGCCATCATGTTTGGTCCTTTATCTACCTTCAGCACACATCTCTCATCCTGAGCAATCCTTCAACCATCATTGACTTAGTGATCCTTTCTCTATCCCAGATGCCTTCTCTCTCAGCTCATAAAGCAGGCTTCCAAGCACGGAGCAATCTTACTAGCCCTGTCTTTACTGTCCTTGGGTGTGAGTGTCATATTGTGTTATTTTATATTCCACAAATGAGTACAGTCATTCTATGTCTGTCCCTCTCTTTCTGACTCATTTCACTTAGCATGATACTCTCCATGTCCATCCACTTAGAAGCAAATGTCATGACTTCATCTTTCCTAGCAGCTTCATAGTATTCCACTGTGTAGATGTACTAGAGTTTCTTTAACCAGTCGTCTGTTCTCGGGCACTCAGGTTGTTTCCAGATTCTGGCTATTGTGAACAGTGCTGCAATGAACATACAGGTCCAGATGTCATTTCTACTGTGCTTTTTTTTTGCACCCTGAGGATATATTCCCAGAAGTGGTATTGTGGGGGGGGGGTCATATGGAAGTTCAATTTCTAGTTTTTGAAGGGATCCCATATTGTTTTCCAGAAAGGCTGGACCAGTCGTATTCCCACTAACAATGAAAGTGAGTCCCTTTCTCCCCACATCTGTGCCAGTACTGGTTGTTCTTGTTCTTTTGGATGTGTGCCTGTCTCTGTGGTGTGAGATGATATCTCATTGTTGTTTTGATTTGCATCTCCCTGATGATTAGCGATGTAGAGCATTTTTTCATGTGCCTTTTGGCCATTTGTATTTCTCTTTTGGAAAAGCTTCTGTTCATTTTTTGTCCCCATTTGGATTGGGTTGGAGGTTTCTTGTACTACTAGTGTCTTGTATATCCGGATATTAACCCCTTATCAGATGGTTACTATTCTTCCACATCACCCCTTCCCACTATTCTTAGGACACTAGCCAGCCATCACTTCTCCCCAAGTGCTTCTCCTTCACTTGGTAGCACCAGTTCTAACATCATAATCCAAGGGCTAATTCTCACTGGCCATTCCCTTTCTTTGTTTCTCTACATAATACGTGTGAGTGAAATCATCTGTCATTTGTACTTCCACTGACTTCTTTTGCTTAGCTAATACCCTGTCTTTCCACCCAGATTTAGTAAAGGCAAGAAGTAATTTTTCTTAAAGTTGAGTAGTATTCTGAGGCTCAGGTGTTACTTCTGGCAGTGCTCAGGGGACCATATGGGATATCAGAGATTAGACCTTTGTCTTGCCTTTTTAAAAAGCCCCATTGCTGCCTCTTGCAAAACTGATTTCAAAACCATGAATTCCCTAAGTTTGTCCCTATTCCTGAAGCTCTAAATCATTACTTCAAGTACTAATGATAGTCTAACTGAGTAGAGTATGTGTTCAGTTCATTGAATTTGTGTACAAAAAATTTCCTTCCATTCTCTGACTCTTAGAGTCTCATTTGGTAGATCATCTCTGAGTCTTTTGGGCTTTCTTTTGCATGTAAGTTTCTTATTTGATTTTGGTACTTTCAGTAGTCTGACTATATCTTTGGATTTTGTTATTTTCAAGACAATGTGTCTTGGAGTTTTCTATTTGAGTTTATTTTCATTGGGAACTTTTGGCCTCTTGGATTTTGGTTCCTCAACTCTGGGAAATTCTTGATGATTCCTTTAGCTATTATTTATTCATCAAATACACCTTTATGTTCTCAGATGATTCTTTTTATTATATTTTGTTATGTTTGGGGATCAAACGGAATACTTCTATTTGCAAATCACATTTTCTAGCTCTTACTATTTACCGGCTCTGTTGGTGTTTTTATTTGTAGGTTCTTTATATTTTGTATTTAAGCCTTTTATTTGTTTTACTGGACTGGAGAAATAGCACAGCAGGTAGGGCATTTGCCTTGCATGTGGCCAACCTAGGTTTGGTTTTTTTTTTTTTTTTTTGCTTTTTCGGTCACACCTGGCGATGCACAGGGGTCACTCCTTGTTCTGCACTCAGGAATTACCCCTGGCGGTGCTCAGAGGACCATATAGGATGCTGGAAATTGAACCTCGGTCGGCTGTGGTATCGCTCCAGCCCCCCAGGTTTGATTCTTCCGTCCCTCTCATAGAGCCCGGCAAGCTACCGAGAGTATCCCACCCATACGGCAGAGCCTGGCAAGATACCCATGGCACATTTGATATGCCGAAAACAGTAACAACAAAGTCTCACAATAGAGACATTACTCGAGCAAATAGATGAGCAATGGGATGACAGTGAGCTATTTTTATAAAGTTGTTCAAAATAATTTATTACATTCAATATTACAACACCAATTCCACTACCTTTACGTCTTCCCACCACCACCATATTTTGAATTTTTCCACCCCAACCCACAAAGACTGCCCCCAAAGCAGGACCTAAATAATTTATTTTGTATTGCTTGTTATGAATTATCCGCTAAAAAATGATCAAAAAGGTTTTCTTAGAGAAAAGTTGTGAAGATTATTGTATCTCAACCTGGAGCCACAAAACCCTTATAAAAGAGATTACTAACATGTTGTTAAAGGTTGAACCTTCTGTGCGAATACATATATATGCATATATATGTACATATATATTTTTATTGAGATTGATTGCGTTCTACTTTGCATCCCATTGAATATGGTGTGCTATTCTTAGTATCAGTGGCATAGGGTATGAGATGATGTGTGGCCTTGTTCCGCAAGCTGCAGGAATTCTAAAATTTTAAACAGGGTGATACAGCTGGAGTTCATTTTTTTTTAACTGAATGGTTACTATGAGGTCCGGAGGCATCTCTGCAGCTTCTTGCTCTCTTCTGAGATTTATTTGTGAGTTTCTGGATCATGGGGCTGGAGCAATAGCACAGCGGTAGGGCGTTTGCCTTTCATGCAGCCGACCCATGTTCAATTCCTCCTCCCCTCTTGGAGAGCCCGGCAAGCTACCTAGAGTATGTCGCCTGCACAGCAGAGCCTGGCAAGCTACCCATGGCCTATTGGATATGCCAATAACAGTAACAATAAGTCTCACAATTTTCTCGAACAAATCGATGAGCAATGGGATGACAGTGACAGTGACAGTTTCTGGATCATAGACAATAATGAGCTTATATGGCACCAAAGGCAGTTTGTGGGCATGACTACTGGGCTCCCAGAAGAATAGGGAGATGGGGGAGGGGGGCTAACCCATTAAGACTCTGTGAGAGTCTTAAAATCTGCATACCTGAGTTTTTCACCCACCCATCGATGAGGCTTATCCAATCCTGTGGAAATCAGCTGTGAGCATGGTGTGATTGAGTTCTGGAGGTTTTCAGTTGCTGGAGTTCCCAGATGATTCTTACATTGTTTCTCTTGAACTGATCCCATAGTTCTCTGGTATGCTGTTCATTTCTGTTCGGATTATTTTCTGTTGTTTTCTAGCAATTTCCTCCATCATCTTGGAGCTCACCGATTCTTCACTTGCTATTAATCTGCCGTTCAGAACTTCTGTTGAGTTTCTTTTATATCACCTACCATCCTCTTGATTCTGCTTGTAGTTTTCTCATTTCAACACTCATCCTTTCTTATGCTTCACTGGTTTTGCTAACTACCTGAACCATTGTTTCTTTGAATTCATTAAATATCTCCACAAGGTGTCACTAAAGTTATTGTCTGGGGTTTACTGAACACTGTGGTGCTGGGTGAACCTTTTGTGTTTTAACTTGCTGGACTTCTACATGTCTTTCCCATTGGGTATGCTGTGCTCTTGCTGAATTGTGATCAGCGAAGGTCAGAGAATCCTACTCATCTCAGATAGGACTTGGAGTTGTCATACAGGAAATCTGTCTAATTGGGTTGATGGTACCATGAGTAGAGGTTCAGGAGCTGTGGAACTGAGCCTATTGAAATGGTGGAGGTTGGGTGGAGAGGCTGCCAGGTCTAGATGGAAAGGAGGAGAATCCACATGCCATTGTTTGGAAAATGCCTCGGAGTTGTCAGCTGGGAGATCCATTTACTTGGAAGGGTGAAACAGCAAGCAGAAGTTCAGGAGCCATGGAGCTGGGTCCACTGAAGTGACAGAGATAAAGTGTGGAGGCTCTCTTGTCTGCTTTTGGTATAGAGATAATGCCGGACCCATGACAAGTTTTTCCCTTTTTGTTTTTCAGTTGTTTTTTTAAATTGAGTCACTGTGAGATACACAGTTACAAAGCTGTTCGAGATTGCATATCAGTCATACAATGATCCAACACCCATCCCTCCACCAGTATCCATTTCCTACTACTGATGACCCCAGTTTCCCTCCTGCCACTCCTCCGTTCAAGCTAACTCTATGGGTCTATGTCAGGCTCTCTCTCTCTCTCTCTCTCTCTCTCTCTCTCTCTCTCTCTCTCTCTCTCTCTCTCTCTCTCTCTCACTCTCTCTCCCTCTTTTCTTCTGGGCACTATGGTCTGGAACACAAATACAACATGTTTTTTCCTTTATCTACTTCATGACAAGTTTTTGAAAGTATTATCTCTTCTTTATTTGGAAAAACTTGAAGGACAGTATTAGGTCATAAAACACTTTGGTTTTAGTTTTATTACTAATTAACATTATTTACAAGAGTGTATGATTTTAAATGTTTTGGGGTTTTATTGTTACCAAACCATGCCCACAACCAAAATGCCAGTAAAATGTCACAACAGTCTGTGGAATTCTTCCTTTATACTTCCCTGTGGTTAGGAATTCCTGTACTATGTTGAACAATACTGACAACAGTGGAAATCCTTGGATTGTGCCTAATCTTAGAGAAAAGTATTTTAGTTTTCACAATTGAGATGTTCTACTTTTAAGGTGAAATAAAAATCACCAGATAAATATTAGTTTCTGGAATTATTTACAGGCACTTTTAATAACTGCTTCAATTTTATTTCTTGTAATACACGTTTATATATTCTTCCACTTAAGTCTTGGAAAGTTCTTGGCATCTAAGAATGTTTCCACTTATTCTAGATTATTCAATTATTTATTGACATGAAGTTGTTCATAGTAATCTCTTGGATTCGTTGGATTTATGTGTTTGTTGTAATATCTCCTTTCTTATTTCTGATTCCATTTTAAATTAAAAATTATTTAATTATTATTATTATTATTTTAGTTGTGAGCCAGGAATTATCTGAATATCCCTGCACTCAGGAATCACTCCTGGCAATGCTTGGGGATGATGTGGAATAAAGCTGAGGTTGGCCCTGTGCAAGGCGAATGTCCTTGCCCTTACCCTCTGTACTATGTCCCTGGCCTCCAATTTCATTTTTTAAAAAGGATTTTCTCTTTCTTTTTTTTATAGCGAGTCTAGCTAAAGATTTGTCACTGTTTCTTATCCTTTTGGAGAAACTTTTCTTGATAACAAAAGTAGTCAGTGGGAGGACACTGACTTGAACTATCTTTTTTGAGTTCTCATTTATTTTTGCATTAATATTTCTTTTTTAATAAGCAAATTTCATGACTTTTTTTAATTGAATCACCATGAGAACAGTTACAAGCTTTCAGGTTTAAGTCTCAGTCATACAATGATCAAACACCCATCCCTGAGGAGCCGTTCGTGGGCGACCGCTTGAGGCCTTGTTTGGGTGGGGAGCAGGGCCAGTTCCACCCCCCTATCTCGAGATTTCCTGTGCCCCATCACGGCAAACTCCTACCTCTCTGTCCAATTGGCTCTGAAAGGTGGTGGTCGCCATGCTTTGGCAAAGGTCGAGGGACAAAAACCCTTCCCCTCCCAGGGCGGCATGGAGCCGAAGCTTAATTCACAGTCCAGGAGCATTTATTCCAGCAGCCACAGCATTCTGAGATTGGTTTGTGTGCCTCTGGGATCAGGGCCATTCAGGAACGGAGGAGCCATTCGTCGGAGGTTGCTTGGGGTCTCATCTGGGCGGGGAGCAGACATTAATATTTCTTATTTAATTCTCTTCACTGAACTTTGGTTTCAATTTTTTCTAGACTTAAAAATTTCCTTTTGATTCAGTATTAGATATATTAGTTAAGACTTTTCTTTTTTTCACAACATAGGCATTTATTGCTATAAATTCCTCTATTTCTACTTTTTGCTTCATCAACAGTTTCTGATAGGATGTCTTAATGTCTGTTTTCAGGCAGTGAGAAATTTCTACTTCATTTTCACCAACATATTGGTTATTCATTTTTGTCTTATAGCATTTACATTCATGCTTTTCCAATTAAATTTTTGTCATTATTAAAAATTTTAATTCTTTCCATTGTGATAATTAATTAAACTTACTTTTTTCTTTACTCTTTCTTCTTCCATATATTTTCCTTTTCCACATTCATCAGCATCATCATTATAATCCCATTAATTGTCGACTTCCACATTACTATCTAATTACTATCTAATCTGCTTTGCATCTTTATTCACACATTCTGAACTTAATTCCTATAGTCTATATATCCAAATCTTATATGTCTATATACTGAATACATGTCTATACATTCAATATTTCTTCACTAGCCCTTTTGCTATGGTAGCATCAAGACTTTGATTACCTAAATCTCATACATTAGTTTTCCCAAGAAAGGGTTACAGAAACAATATTTCTCATTACTCATGGCCCCTATATAAAAAGCAGAGATTGGTATAAAAATCACTAGCTGGTTTTATATTTTTTAATTTGTTGGGTGTTTTTCTTATTTCACAGCACTGAAAGTTGATAGCCAGACTAATGCCAACCTAATCTTTTATCATTGTTTTTTTTTTCCCCCTGATTTTATGTGTAAGAAAAGGGACTCTGGTTGCTGAAAGACTCTTGTGCTGGAGAGATAGTACAGATAGTACTATCTGAGAGATGGCATATTGCCTTGCCTGCCGTTAGCCAACACTGATTCAATCTCTGGCGCTGTGTATGGTCCTCTGAATACTGCCAGCAGTCACTCCTGAGCACAGAGCCAGAAATAGCTCCTGAGTGCTACTGAATGTGGCCCAACAGTCTCCCTCCCCACTGCCAACCAGATATATCTTTTTAAAAAGTTCTTATAAACTCAAAATTCAATTTTTGTATTATCCAGTATCAATTTAGTATCAATTTTGTATTTTGTGTCAATTTTATATCAGTTTCCCCAGGTCTATGATTTGTTTATTCAATATGTGGAAAATATCTAGTTGCACAATATTCTTTAAATTATAATCTTAATATTTCTGACATTTCTCAGTTGTCTTCTTTGGAGACTCTGGTATTAATATACAGAATATTCTTTGTTGACTTTCTATACTCATTTAATTTTACATAACTAAAAATTATTCTTTGCTTTCTTATTTCTATTGTTTTATTCTTTACAATAGTATTAGAATAATTTGGGGTCACAGAGATAGTTAAAAAGGTCAGACAATTAGCTTGCATGTGGCTGACCTGAATTTGATACCTGGCACCACATATGGTTCTCTACTACCACCAGGAGTGATCCCTGAGCACAGAACCACGGTTAAGCCCTGAGCACCATTGGTGTGATCCCAATAGCAAAACGAGTCAGTATTGTTGTTTTTACTTTGAAGTTTTTTTTAATAAGAATTTAACTGAAAAGAGGACTTTTTCTTCAAATTCAGTTTTCTCAGATTCTGTTAAATTTTTATCATTGAGACTTTTTTTCCTCAGAGTTTCTTTGTTTCTCCTTTGTAATGTTATTTTATAAATTTTAATTGTTTCCCTAAATTTTGAAAATTTTTGAAGACATGGTATATTAAAAACTTGAATTTTCAATTCGATCATTCATTTATTTAATTATTTATTTTCATTTTGGGGTTCTCCCAAATGGTGCCCAGGAAGCCTAAGGGGGCCCTCCTAGTCTTTCTTGACAAGTTGGGCTGGAAATCCAATATGAGGGCCCAAGAATGAAATGAAGCTCTGGCCCTGTGGTATTGGGGATACCCAGGTCACCCTAGTGGTGCTAGGAAGTCTTTAGACCTGCATCAAGTGATGCTCAGGGGATCAGTCACAGATTGATTATAGGGTCTGCTACAAGCAAGGTATGCATCTTAAGCCTTCTGTTATCTCTACAGTCCAGGGCCTTGTCCTTCTTTTTTATGATGTCTTAAATCTTCCTGTAGTCAAGATAATTTGCAAGATGACTAAGAAGGCAAAATTATTTTGAAGTCTATATAGGAACAAAAAAATTCAATTCTAACAGTGTCAGCAAAAAATCATAAAAGTTCTGTTAGAAAATTCTGTGGCTGGTCAAGGACAACTTTGTATCTATGAGAAGATTGGTGAAATGTTTGTGGTCAGTGACATTTGAGTAGAAATGTGTGGTTTATTATCAATTTATAAATAGAAATAAAATTCATCTGTTTGATGAGTTACAGAACTATGTACTCCTGATGATTTTTCCAGAATTCTCTGATGTAAAATTTTAGACCTCAGCTTTCCTTTCTCATCAGGAACCTTTGCTACAATCAGAAAATACCAAGTTTTCTCTGGGCTTCCTAGTTTTTGTATGTTTTTTCTTTTTTTGCTTTTTGGATCACACCCGGTGATGCTCAGGAGTTACTGCTGGCTCTGCATTCAGGAATTACTCTGGAGGTGCTCAGGGAACCATATGGGATGCTGAGAATCAAACCCAGGTTGGCTGAGTACAAGGCAAATGCCCTATCCAATGTACTATCACTCCAGCCCCAAGGTCTTCCTAGTATTTATAGGGACAAGTTTCTTCTCAATTGGAGAAAATCACTTGTGAAGTGAAAATAGGTTTAATTTTGGGAGACTACTTAAAAGTTACTTGATGAACACAGCTGACACATGTTAACGATCTGGGTCTTTTTAAGTAGCAAAGGTGATCTTTGTTTTTCTTCATTTCAGTGATGTTCTCACATTTAAGACTGAGTTGACTCCACACATAGAAAAAAGGAATTCTATTTTCAACGCTCCTAATATCACTTTTTTTCCTCAGAGACTTACTGGCTCTTTATTAAATATTGGATAAAGTTCAGGATTCTTCCCATGCTATGCATCTCCAGACTTGATGCTTAGCTCTCTTTTCAGCTTTTAAATCCCTCCTTTCCTCAAGGATCCTCCTCTATATCCCTGAAGGTGTTCTAGGTTCCCAATAGGCTGATTTTGTTAGAACTTCCTACAATTTAAGTTCAATAGTTTGCCTCAATAATCTGTTCAACTGTATGGCTGCAGACAACTACATTTACTGCCCAAGAAAGTTTTCCTTTCCTACTTCCATCTAATTTTAATAGAACTGTATATAATGTGCTTGTATGTTAGGGGTGGGACGGGGACACATAATTTTTGAGATGTTGTGAACTAGCAATTATATTTTCTGTTTTATTCAATATACTTTGTTTCATAATTTTCCAACTAGCTAGTTTATTATTAAATTGGGTTTTTTTTGACAGAAGAAATAGCTTAAAACTGTATCCATAACTTGATCTTTCAGTGATTATAGATCAGGACTTGGAAATACTGAAGTCTTAGAGATTTAAGGGCAATTGAATGGTGAAAGAATATGAACAAAATGTTCATATGGAGGGTGCTTGTCTTGTGTGCCACCAACCCAGGTTATATCCACAGAACCCCAAGCCTTTCAGGTGTGATTTCTGAGTGCAGAACCAAGACTAATCCCTGAATACCACTGGGTATGGCAAAAAAAGAAAAGAAAAGGAAAGAAAGAAAAATGAATCTTAATTAGTATAGAAAAGTAAAACAAGAAATCGATTCTAAATCTTGTAAATTGTATTCCGTTCCAAACATACATTATTTAGTAGATTTAATTTCTTAAAAAGTAAGTATACAATTCTGAATTTAAAATACATTAAGGATATTCCTTTTCTTTTTTTCAGAATATAAAGATGTCACATTCATCAACCACTTAGTGTGAACTATGTTTAGAGAAAGTTAATATATTTCAATTAAATTCCCTTACCCTGACTCTTGGGCTCATGGCAGGAGGGAACCAGAGCAACAGCTTTGGTTTCCTCCTCTGGGGACTCTCAGAGCGACCAGAGCAGCAGCGTGTCCTCTTCCTAGTGTTCCTGTGTATGTACCTGGTCACCGTGACTGGCAATCTGCTCATCATTCTGGCCATTTATACTGATAAACACCTCCACATGCCCATGTATTTCTTCCTTGCCAGCCTATCATGTGCAGACATCCTCTTCACCTCCACTACTGTGCCCAAGGTCCTCGTGAACATCCAGACCCAGAGTAGGTCCATCTCCTATGCAGGATGCCTGACTCAGCTCTACTTCTTCTTGACTTTTGGGGATATGGACAGCTTCCTTCTGGCCACTATGGCCTATGACCGCTACGTGGCCATCTGCCACCCTCTTCACTATACAATGATCATGAGCCCCCGGCGTTGCACCCTCCTGATTAGTATCTGCTGGATTCTTACGAATATTCTTGCCATGCCACACACCTTCCTCATGTTGCGACTTTCCTTCTGCCCTAACAAGATCATTCCCGACTTCTTCTGTGATCTTGTGCCCCTGATGAAGGTGTCTTGCTCTGACACTAAGCTCAATGAGCTACTGCTCTTCTATTTGGGAGGAGCAGTACTTGTGATCCCCTTTATTCTTATCCTCATCTCTTATGTCCGCATTTTTGTAGCCATCCTCAAGGTACCCTCAGCCCAGGGGAGGCGCAAAGCCTTTTCCACCTGTGGGTCCCACCTTGCTGTTGTTGCTCTGTTCTTTGGAACAGTATTCAGGGCTTATCTGTTCCCCTCATCTTCTTCCTCCAACTCAGTGGAAGGGGACACAGCAGCTGCGGTCATGTATGCAGTGGTGACACCCATGTTAAACCCTTTCATTTATAGCCTGAGAAACAAGGACATGAAGGGAGCCTTAGGGAGACTTATAAGGGGGAAAGTCTCCTTACTGAGGAAGCACTAATTTCAGGAAAATAGTCATCCTCTGTGTACTCCAATGAGGAATTTCAAAGAAATTTATTCCTCAATCATCGTATTTCTGAATTTCTATGATCATTTCCTCCTTAAATCTACCATATGAGTTCATATTAGACATGAAAGTCAGAATCTATCATCATCTTAATGTCTTTTGAGTTACTTATTTAATCTGATACTTGACTCAGAAATAACTTTTGACAGGAGGAATGGATTTGGCATCATTATGTTTCTTAGGCTTTGTAGATATTCATGTTATTTCATTAAAAACTAAATCAGTGTCTTTAATGAGGGTGTGTTCATTATCAAAGGATTATACATAAATATTGGATGTCCAATAGTTTGTAACTTCAAGAAACCAGTATGTTTCTTTCACCAAAAAATTATAGACAAAGTCATGCCCATGAGCCACCTCCAGCACCACATAAGCTCATCTACTGGCCTTGCTCTGAGAATCATAAATAAATCTCAAAAGAATAAATCTCCAAAGATATCAACTTGACCCCCAAAAACCTTTCTCAAACACCTTCTCAAACTGAGATATCCAAGGCACCCTGGAGGAGGGCGGATCAGCCCAGTGCCTGCCCAAGCAGAGCCCCTGGCAGCTGCTCGCTCACACATTGCAAAGTCGCCACCATGCCTCTGTCTGGACTGAATTGTCTTGGGACCACGCCTCACCCAGAAATTGACCTGCTGAAAATTCAGATATGGGGGACTTTGTGACTGAAATTTCCTGGCTTTCTTGGGGTCAGAAAGGACTGCTTCTTATCCTTAGGATCTCAGACTTGTGAAGCAAGTGCTCTGTCACTGGCTACATCTCCAGTCTAAAGCAAGCACTTCTACTTAATTTGTTTCAGAATAAATTTCTTTGTAAATGAAGCTAGTAGTTTATACCTAAAAATGTAATAGGAGGCTGGATAGATAGCACATCAGGTATGGAGCTATTCTTGCATGCGGCCAACCCAGGTTTGACCCCTGGCATCCTATATGGTGTCCTGAACTTGCTAGGAGCGAGTTCAGGACATACAGGAATATGGCCTGAGTACAATCAGATGTGGTTCAAAAATAAAAACAAAACATAACAAAATGTAATGGGAAGGTTAAGATAAAATAACTATGAAATTTTCTCTGGAAAACAATATCTCAAGCTATGTTGATTACTAGTCACAATTGTTTAGTGAATATTAATCTTTAAATTTCAAAGATTTTAGGATATAACATTTTATGGGTCTAGTAACTGTGCATAAGTCAGAGTGGCATTTAAATATTCAAATATTCAAAATTATACCTTTTTGGTATAATTAACATCAGTAAATTATAAATTTGCTTTGTCTCTTTTGATTTCTCATGTTCTAAGGTAAAACTTGGGCTTCTCTCTATTTTTATCTTTAATCTATGCATGTTTTATGTGATGTTTTGGAAGAATATTTTAATTACTATTTTTATTTTTATGGAAGCCAGATTTTGACTACTGTAAATAATACTGCAATGTATACTGGTGTGCAAAATCTTTTTAATTTAGGGTGTTTTTATTTTAACTTGGTAAGAAAAATACCTAGTAGTGAAATTGCTAGATCATATATTAATTGAGTTTTACTTTTTAAAAAATTTTATTACTTGGTTTTATAGAGCCTGAATTGTTTACATTACCACTGCTCCTGTAGGAGGATTCCCTGGTTTTCACATCCCCTTGAGTACTTGTTGTTTATGGTCATTATCACTGGTATGGAGTGATGTCTCATTGTTTGGTTTGATATTTCATTCATAATCAATGAGGTAAATATTATTTCATGTGCCTGTTGGACAACTCTGTGTAGGATCTGAAGTATCTTTTCATTCCCCTTTTTGATGTTTTGTTGGTTGTTTTGGTTTGTTTTTTGGACCACACCCAGCGGTGCTCAAGGGTTACTCCTGGCTCTGCAGGAATCACCTCTGGTAGGACTTGGGGCATGGCATGGCAGGGTGGGGTAGGGGAGAGATCATATAATATGTCAGAAATGTAATCTGTATCAGCCATGTGCAAAGCAATTACCCCACCCACTGTACTATCACTAAGGCCCCTTCTGTTTTCTTTTCTTCCCTCTATTTTTTGTAGCTGCTTAATTTTTTTTTGTTATTGAGTTTTGTGGGTGCTTTATGTATCTTAGACACGAGTCACATTTCAGACCTGTGCTGTGCAAATACATTCTTCCATTCAATAGAAAGTGTTTTAGTTTCAGTGATAGTTTTTAACAACATAGAAACTTTTTAGTTTAATATAATCCCATTTGTGTATTTTGTTTGTTTATTTCTCTCTACAGTAGTAAAGATATTACTGAAGTCAGTAAATTGAACTGCTTTGCCTATATTTTTCTTTGATGCATTCTATGGATTTGGTCAAACAGCTAAGTTTTTGCTCTATTTTGTGTTAACTTTTGTTCACGATAGTGGTCCAATTTGAATCTTTTACATGTGACTACGTAGTTTTCCCCCAAGTACTGCCAGAAGTAGTTCCTGAGTGCATAAACCAGGAGTAACCCCTGAGCATCACTGGGTGTGACCCAAAAAGAGAAAAAAATAGTTAAATTTTCTTGTTTTTGAAAAACAATCACATTATAATAAATCTTTTTTAAGATTCAGGTCTTTAAAAAGTAAAAGTCCTCCTCTCGTCAGCACTAGGCCATTGTTCAGTACAGCAGCATTTTGGAGGTTTACTACCCGGGGCCAAGGTCTCCAAGACTGCTTGGATCGGGACTGCGCCTCTTCCACCCAGATCCCCCATTTTCCAGTAGCTAGACAATCACACCCAGAAACTGCCCCCGGTGCCGTGTAATCCCATCAAGGGCCAACATCCAGAGACTATAAAACCAAGCTCCCGGAAGCTTGGACATCTTACAGCCTAGTTCTCCCTCACAGTGAACCTGGCAAGCTACTGAGAGTTTCCTGCCTGCGTGGGAGAGCCTGGCAAGCTCCTCTTGGCGTATTCATATGCAAAAACCAGTAACAATGATGGGTCTCATTCCCCTGACCCTAAAAGAGCCCCCAATGCGGCACCGTTGAGAAGGACGAATAAAGAGAGGCTTCTAAAATCTCAGGACTAGGATGAATGGAGACCGCTGAGACCACTCGAGAAAATTGATGATTAATGGGATGATGATGATGATGATGATGTTGATGATGATGATGATGTTGATGATGATGATGATGATGATGTAGTTTTCCCAGCACCATTATTGGAGAGGCTTTCTTCCTCTATTTTATGTTTTTTATGTATTATGTGACAGTTATTTCCGTGCTTTCAAATCCAGTCAATGAATCCTAATACCCACTTCATTTACAATATTATACTGTTTGGGCTACCACTGATTTATAGAAAATTTTAAATTCAGGAAATACATTACTTCCGGTCTTCTTTTTCCTCTGGATAGTTTTCACTCTTCAGTGGTGGATATTTTTTAGTTACATTCAAACCTTATTAGTATTTGTTCTATGCCTTTCATTTTAATTTAATTTAATTTAATTTAATTTAATTAAAGCCAGTGAAATTCTGATAGGGATTGAAGTGTGTTTGTATTATGCTTTGACTAGGTTGTGTATTTTATTTAGGCAGTTCTTTAAACTCATGAACATGGAGTTTTTTCCATTTCCTTATATCTTCTTTTTTAAAAAAACAGGGATTAAGGGGCTTATAGTTCAGTGGATATGATGCTTTTCTGGCATGTGACTAACCCGGGTTCAATTCCTAGTACCTGATATGGTCTCTTGATATGGTCTAGCAACCGATATGGTCTCTTGAGCACCAGGAGTGATTCCTATGTGCAGTCAAAAGTAAGCCCTGAGTATAGTTGGTTGTGCACCAGGCCAAAAACTAGTGATTCATGGGTTTTTATATATGTCTTTTACTTTCTTAATTTATGAGTAGGTCATTAATATTTTCCTTTTGGAGAGGTAGAGGATTCCTAATGGTACTCAGGTAGTTTAAGGATCACTCCCGATGATTCATAGCTAACTTGGCCACATTGTTCAATTGCAGGGCCTGAGGATGATGCATGACTGTTCAGACCCTATGGTGCCAGGGACAAAGCCATGCCACCCGGATGGTGCTGAGGAGTCTCCCGGGGTGGTGGGGATTGGAGGGCTATATCTGGCAATGACTGGGAGACAAAGTAGTTCCAGGGATTAAACCAGGTTCAGGCGTATATCAGCATGCAAATTAGCCCTGGTACTATTTCCCTGGCCCAGTACTTAATTTTAGATGCAATTGTAAATAGAATTTAAAAATGTATATTTATCTTCTTTTTCAGTGTTCAAATATAGAAGCACAGATATTTTTTTTGTGTTGATATTATTAGCCTTCCACTTTTCTATATTGGTTTCCAGTATTTTTGGTGAAGTACTTTGGATTTTCTATGTGTATTGTCATAAATTCTATTAATAGTGATAGATTTATTTTCTGAGTTCCTTTTATTTAATTTTTACTTAATTTTTGTGGCTAAAACTTACAAGCACTATTGAATAATAATGTTGAGAGTAGATATCCTTGTACTATACTTGATATTAGAGGAAGTGTTTAGCTTTTTTACTGTTGACTGTATTCTAGATACTAGAAGACTAGTCATCTTCTTTAGTCATTAAACTGTCGAAATAGAATTGGTTACATTTTGCAGGAGTGCAAAATGTTGGATTAGAGAGATATTAGAGGAGGTATCATGCTCTCCTTGCATGCAGCTTATGGTAGTTGAAATTCTGGCACTACATATAGTTCCTATGGATCCAGGAATAGATCTGAGCAGGGCCAGGTATGGCCCAAACCTTCCTTCAAAGGCTGCAAAACATTTATGTTTTATGTGTATATGTATACCATGCCTACTACCAACGTGTGAATAACCTTTATAACACTCCTTAAGACACTTTTCTTCTAATGAAGACGATATAGAATCTTCTGTTCCTAGGATTTGAATTTTGGTATGGGATAGGTATTTTTTGTAAACTCTGAGTTTCCTAAATTAGGTATCAGCTCCCTCCCTCATTTTGGAGAAGTTATGAGCAATCAGATTTTTAACAAAATTTTGCCCCTGTTTATCTCTTTTCCACTTTTTGGTCTTTATGGGTGCCTTATGATGCCCATCTTCATGCTTACTGATTTGAATATCAGCTTTGTTAAGTTTCCTGTTAGGGCCTTATACAGTTTATTTACATTAATTCTCAGATTCTTTAGTTCTATGGTATTTGTTGCAACATACACATATCTTCAGTCTTTGTTAAAGCTCTCGATTCATTCATTCATTTGCTCCCCTAATTTCAGTATCATCATAATTGTTGTTTTGAGGTCTTCTTGGGTAGTTTACTTAATTATGTTACATTAGGAATTTCCCCCCAGAGTTTTGCCTTAATGATCAGTTGGGGTAAATTCCAATGTCACAAGTCTCCCTGGATGCCTTAACTTCTTGATCCGATCCAAGAATTTGCCATCATTATCAGCAGAAGTTGGATTCCACAGGCCAATTCTTCCTGTTAGCCTCAGCCCTGATCTCAGCAGATTTTGCATGCAAAGTTTTCCCTCTGAGTCTCAGAAAACAATAGATAAGTGCCATTTCTGGACTGTATAGCTGGAGGCCTACGGGGTTATGCTACATAAAGACACTGGGGGAAGTTGATTTCCAACTGTGAGGCAAGTTGCCTAGAAGTCCATCAAGTTTGTGCATAAATGTGGGGTGGAATTTTGTGACTCTGTATGAACCAGCTGAAAGCATGCTCTGGACTAGATTACAGACACCTCTCACTCTCTGCATGGTTCACAGAGTTTTCATCAGGAATTTTGCACTGCTATTCCTGTGAGTGGGTCACTTCAAAAGCCTGAAAAGGATCCACCTGGAAAACCAGTGGAACCTTACAGGGGAAGACTGAGTGTTTTGTGCAGTGGGGAGGGCTATTTTAAAAGGCTCACTGGGCAGATATTTCAATCTCCATTCATTCCCAGAAAGTTCCATAGACCGACCCTTCACTGAAGTTGTGCTCACCCATTTTCACTGTAGGATAGTGTGTCCTGAAAATTGAGCCTGTGTATGATATAAGCACATTCTCCTGGAGGACTGACTGCGGGTGCTGGCTGTCGAACAGTGAGTAGAGGGAGCGAGATCCAAAGTCGCATATGAAAGTTCCTCAGTTTTCAGTGGAAACTGGAAAAAGGTCCCTATAGTAATTCCTCTTTTAACCTTTACTCCTTATTTGATTTCTGTCAGTGTGGTTTTGTGGTAACTCATGCGACACAGACACAAAAGAGCATCTAACAGTGTGCCCTTATATAGAGAGACCAAACATCTCGTTTTTCTCATTGGAAGAAGCTTCAAAAATGTTAAGGTAAGTCTGTGAGCCCTCACCAATCTCTGCTCCTTATACACCTATTGCTTTCCAGAAGAAATCTCCTTGGTCTATATCTGGATGTGTGCACTCCATCTCTAGTACAGTACCTGGGTGCTGGTGTATTCATCGTAGGATGTTCCCAGGGGAGGCTCTATACCCTTGATGAATCTCCAATCTTGAGACCCTGAGCTCTTGTATTATTCTTTGTGGGACTGTGTCTCAGGATTTTATTTTTACCTTTTTTTGTCTTTTCTAACCCTTAAAAGTGTTAGAAACATGGGGAGAAGCTGATCAAATCCACTGATCTATTTCAAAGGCAGTTGCGTCCATGTAGATGCTGCTTTATTGTGCCTATAGGGAACAGATATATCCAGAATCATGCTAGTTCTGCTATTTTTGTCCATCCAAAGCTTTTACAGTTTGCTAAGTCTTAGTGAGAAGGATAAAAGCCCAATATGCACTCCCTGGATAATGGGCTCTCTCAAGATCCAAAACAGGAATTTAATGCAAAACCTCCTGGCATGACATCTAATTATTAGGAATTGGAGGGTATTGGGAATTTTGCTGAGGATGAGGTAATGGCATATATAAAAATCATAAACATTAACACTAAAAAACTTACAACTCAGACTATAATAATTATATTTTGAATAATAAATTTACAAAAAAGGTGGAGTAGGGTATAGCAGAATCCTTGAGACATTGGTTCAGGGATGTTGACATTGGTGATGGTTGCAGAGTTGGAATAATGTTTGCAATGGACTCAATTGTTAATAATATTATAAACCATGGTAACTAAATAAAATTAGAAAACAAAAAAATTATTCATCTTCAATGATTCTTTGGGAAAGGGTTCTCAAGCAGTGTTCAGGGGGCCTGAGAAGCAATTCCCAATGTTAATGTGGTCAAATTGATCACCAGTTCAATGTGGGGACCTGAGGATGTGCTCTGACCCTGTGGCATGTTTTTGTTTGTTTGTTTGTTTGTTTGTGTTTTATATATAATGACTCACTGAAGAGATTGCCCTAACTTTTTGGTCAATGTTGAGCTCAATCACAGAAGCGTCAGTAACACTTGGAGCTTATTAGAAATGCTGATTCTCTGACTACACTCATTTGTGGAATATAAAATAACATTATGAGATGGACACTCAAAGACAGTAGAGACAATGGCCAGAAATATTGCCCCATAGTTGGAAGCCTGCCTTATGAGCTGGGGGAGAAGGCAGCTGGAATAGAGAGGGGATCACTAAGTCAATGATGGTTGGAGGAATCGTCAGGGATGGGAGATGTGTGCTGAAAGTAGATAAAGGACTAAATGTGATAGACTCTCAGTATCTGTATTGAAAACCATAATGCGCAAAAGAAGAGAGAAAGTATGGGGGAAGTTGTTTGCCATAGACTCAAGGGGAGGGTTGGAAAGGAGGGAGTATACTGAGGACATTGGTGGTGGAGAATGTGACTGGTAGAGGAGGGATGGGTGTTTAATTATTGTATGACTAAAACTCAAACATGAAAGTTTGTAACTGTATCTCATGGTGATTCAATAAAAAATGGTGATTCAATAAAAAATGCTGATTCTCAAATGCCACTCAGACCAACTGAATACATATTTTTTTGTTGACTTGTGTGCCTATGTGGTGAGTTACACATATATTAAAGTTTGGTGGACACTTCTATAGAATGTCTCACTGTATTATTTTTTTTATTGTTCCCTCTTGATGGAGCTATCAGATCCCTGGGATTCTTTATTTCTCAAATCAAAAGATATTGCTTACAACCGTATAGCAATTAATGATTATATTAATGAGCAATTTGACTGAAACACATTACATTATATTTTGTGCCAATTTTATCAGTGATAATCTATAAGTTCAGTAGCAAGTGACACCAGTCACCTCATGGCAAAAGTCATATTTTCCACCCGAGACCAGGAAGGAAATTGTGGTGATACGTAGAAGGTATCAACCAGTCACTGAATGGCTTTTATGACTTTATATCCTTTTAATATTTGCTAAATCAATGATTTATTAAGGTCTTATAGTGTTTGTTATATATATGGAGTATTTATTTTTATATTGTTGGTTGCCACTAAAAATGGGTTTTTCTTTCATCATATGTCCTAACTAGATTGTGTTTGTACAGTGTGAGTGTGGCTGAAATAGGTATGTTGATTAACATGCTATCTATAATCTATACTTATTCAGCTGATTTTTTGTATTCTCTGGACATTTTTATCATTTTGTGTAACACTTATCAGAATTTTAAAATCCATATTATTTCTCATTTATAAAAGTTTGGGAGTTTTCCTTCTTTTTTTTCCTCTCCAGGATGAGGTTGACAATTTTCAAGTGTCTAATAGCATTTCCTACTAAACTAGGTAATCATGACACTTCTTGAGGAAGTAATTCTATGAAAGTTATGCTTATACTTTTGTTGTCAGGATTATGCACTCCCATTCTTCCCTGTTCATTCCTATCACCTTCCTGTGGTGATTGTAGTCCTGCTGTTTTACTGACTGTGTTTCTTGCATTTTCCAGAGAACTTGAGAGGATGTAATGCATGCCAGTTTTGAGCTAAAAACGCTAAGAAACATTATGCATTTCATGGGCTCTTCTGTTCTTTTCTCCTTTTCCATAAGAATCCTATACCCCAGATACTGACTGCTTCTCTGGATTCCAGGATGAAGAAGATACAAAAGGAAATACTACTGTAACATAAAGGAAATATACTCTAACATAAAATCAAAATACATTGTAATCAAAATGACAATAATCAAAGAGAGAAATACACTACTTAAAGTACACAGAAGCAAAGTCTCAAATACAAGGAAAAGTAAATAAATTCCCCTCAAAATCTATAAGCAAAAAAAGATATGGAATTATATATTCAATTAACTGATCAAAGCACCTTAGTCAAGAATGTCTTATCCTGTCTTATCACTAAGATTTGAGGGAAGGATTAAAATTATTCTCAGATGAGCAATAGCTAAAGACATTTGTTGCATCCAAACCAGCCCACAAAGAATAGCAAATGGTCTCTTATTAAAAAAATTTCAATCAGCAAAAATTGCCATCCAAAATCATTATAGAAAAATGGACACAAATTTCTTCACATCAGTGATCTCTCTAAATGTTTATGGATTGAACTCTCCTAGCAAAAAGCCTTCTTCTACTTATAGGAAACACATTTGAATTCACAAAATGAACACAGGCCCAAAGGGAAAGGTTGGAAAATAAATATACAAGCCAACAGAAGATTTTTAAAACAGCAAGAGCAGTTACAATGGTATCATATTAAAGATCATTCAAGCTACAAAACTAATGAGATGATGATGGAAATTGCATATTTGTTAAGGGATCAATAGATCAAGTGACTCATATCAACATATATGAACCAAAGAGAAGGGCAGAAAGGTTTTAAAGCAACTGCCAATAAGCTTGAAGAGATATAGTGATGGCAGCCCAATAGTAATGGGAGACTTAACTTTTGACACTGGACAGATTGATGAGACAGAACGTCAGTTGGTGGAAAATCCCAAATGAGGAACTGAAAGAAATAGATCTAACATACAGGACCCTCTACACCCCCAAACTAATCACACATTCTTCTCCAGTATATATGGAACAATCTTCAGAATGTACCATAAATTGGGGATAGTTGGATTATCCTTAAAGTCAGCAAAATAGAAATCATATCAAGTATCTCCTCAGAACACAATGCCATGAAGGTAGAAACAAACCACCAAAAGAAAGTTAGAGAACGCTACTTTTGGAAACTAGACAACATACTCTTAAATTACTATTGGATCAAAGAGTAAATCAAAGAAAAAATTAAAAAATTTCTCAAAACAGCAGAGAATGAAGATATAAACTCCAATACCTATAGGACATAGCAAAAGCCATACTAAATGGGAAGTTCATAGCAATGCAGCTTTACAAGAGAAATGAAGTATTACTGAAATCAAATCAGTAATACTCACAACTTGAGAAACTAGGAAAAGACTAATAACTGAATCCCCAAGTAGAAAATGGCAGATAACAAAACTTGAGGTAGAAATCAATGAAATAGAAATAAATAGGACTGGAGCGATAGTACATCAGATAGGGCATTTGCTTGGCATGTGGCTGACCCAGGGTTTGATCCCAGGTACTCAATATGGCTTCTGAAGCACTGCCAGAACTTATTCCTGAGTACAGAGCCCTAAGCACTGAGCACTGCTGGCTGTGGCACACACACACACACACACACACACACACACACACACAAAGAGAAAAGCAAAGAAAGAAAGAAAATAATACAAAATGTCAATGAAAAGGGGACCTAGATTTCCCCCCCCCCAAATAATAGACAGGCCTTAGTTAGGCTCATGACATGAGAAATAGAGAAAATAAATTTATCAAGTCAAAGATGAGAGGGGGAAAAACATAACAGATACCCCAGGGAAAAAAAGATTGTAAAGCTTTATGTCACTAAGCTAGATAACCTAGAAGAAATTGGTGAATTCATAGAATCATACAACCTCCAATATTGAATAAGAGGAAGTAGAAGATCTTAATAGACCAATAACGAGTAAAGAAGTTAAAATTTCAGCTTAAAACTTTCTTCCAATATGTCTGTGCATTTAATAAATATGCCTTTATTGGTAGAAAAGAGAGAAAACAACATGTGCTAAACTTGTATGTCAGTAAATCACCCGAAGAAGTAGCCACATGATTATCTCCATTCTATAGATTATAAAATTAAAGCCCTTCAAAAGGCCTATTTGATAATAAAGAGTCTGTAATTTAAAAAATGGCCCTTCAAAAGGCCTATTTGATAATAAAGAGTCTGTACTTAAAAAAATGTTTTCTTTAAGATTCTGGTGTCAGGAACTAAGAACAGTAGAAATACGGACCAGGCAGTTGACTCCATGGCTTGGAAGCTGGTCTCACATTCTGGGGAAAAGGCAGCTCAGATAGAGAAGGGAACACCAAGTAAAATGTGGTTGGAGGCCACGCAGAGGAAGGGTGATGCGTGCTGAAAGTAGACTAGAGACTTAACACGATAGCCACTCAACACCCCTATTGCAAACCACAAAACCCAATTGGAGATAGAGAACAAAAGGGAATACCCTGCCACAGAGGCAGGGTGGGGTGGGGGGAGATGGGATTGGGGGGTGGAAGGGATACTGGGTTTATTGGTGGCGGGGAATGGGCACTGGTGAAGGGATGGGTTCTCGAACATTGTATGACGGAAACACGAGCACGAAAATGTATAAATCTGTAACTGTACTCTCATGGTGATTCACTAATTAAAAAATAAATTAATTTTAAAAAAGATTCTGGTGTCAGGAATAATCAATTAGCAATCAAGTGATTAAGGGACATTTTTACTTAGGTGTTGAAGGAGGCTAAGTAAAACAGGACAGTGTCATGGCAAATGGAGCTTGTTTAAACAATGTTTATTCATAACTAATATTATATTGTTGAAAATAAATTATGATTTTAGTAAAAAGAATATTTGATTTATAAATAAATAAATAAATAAAACATTCTTCCAAGCAAAACCAATGTCTAGACTGGTATACTATTGACTTCTACCAACTCCTCAAAGACAATTACCTATATTCCTTAAGATCTTTCAAAATATCAAAGATAAAAAATCATTTTTAACAGCTTCTATGAAGCCTAAATTGCCCCATTAATCCAAATAGACATACATATAATAGCACTGTAAAACTGTCATCCCATTGTTCATCGATTTGCTCGAGCGGACACCAGTAATATCTCCATTGTGAGACTTGTTATTACTGTTTTTGGCAAATGGAATTTGCCACAGGGAGCTTGCCACTCTCTGCTGTGTGGGCGGGATACTCTCGGTAGGGCTCTCTGAGAGGGACTGAGGAATCGAACCTGGGTTGGCCTCGTGCAAGGCTAACGCCCTACTCACTGTGCTATCACTCCAGGCCACATACATATAGTAATAAGATAAAACTATAGATAACTATCCTTGATGCATATCAATGCAAATATTCACAACAAAATTTTAGTGAACTGACTGAATCCCACAATGTGTCAAAAAGAACAAGTACAATGACCAAGTGAAATTCATCCCAGAAATGCACGTGGTTCAACATGAATTTTTATACAGTGTAATACACCATGTGATATAGCATCTCAGTGAAAGGGAAAACAAAAATCACATAATCTTATAAATTTATTTAGAGAAAGTATTGATAATATTCAACAGCCATTATTGTGGTACTGGAGTTCAAAATATTTCATGCCTGAAACTCTATTGTCAACAACTTTGTCAATGATGGTGTCAAAATTTTAAAAAGTTTTAAAAAAATAAACAAAATAGGGATAGAAGTAACCTTCATCAAGAATGTAATAGCCATTTACAACACAATACACAATGACTAAAAACTGAAAACTTTCCCTCTGAGAAAGGATGTGAACATTCACCACTATGATTCACCACAGAAATCAGGCAAGAAGAAAAAATCAAGTAATCCATTAGAAAATAAGAGGTTAAACTGTCACTTTTTGTATACAACATGATAGTATACATAGAAGATTCTTAAAGCTTCCACTAAAATACCTTTAGAAAAAATAAACCAGTACAGTAAAATAGCGGGGTACAAAACCAATAGACATAATTTTGGTACATAGAAATTGGTACGTAACCAATACATAATTTGTAACTAATTTGTTGGTTATAATTCTATAACAAAAATATCTAGAAGATAAATAAGTAGAAATGGTTCTTATATTTAAAAGTGTTCAAGATTATTAGATACCTTGGAATAAACATGATTTCACTTATTTTATACTATCTCAGAAGTCACTTAATCCACATAAGACATCCTAATACTTTCAGAGAACTTTGTGATTTAAACACTGCCATTTCAGTTATTAGTGATTAAGAGAGATTTTTTAAAGAATGTGATAACTTTCTGATTCAGCGTAAGACATAGGCAGTGAATAACTTTTCATAGCAGAAATCCTAACAACACTTCTGGACTGCATCCTGTACACTGCTCCTGAGGGATCGTACAGGGCACAGGACTGAGCATCAATTTCCCATGGGATTTCTGAGGGTGCTCATGCTGAGGCTATCTGGGAAATAAATAATCAGAACAAGTCCCCTATAGCGCAGGGACCAGAACACCAACTTTATTGCTGATATAATGAGGAGAAACCCTCCTATCTGCAGCTTTGCTGCAGGTGGGGTCCAGAAACACATGCTGTAGCAGAGGTAGGCCATCTATCTATGCGACTGCTATCATGTTCACTGCTTACGGAGGGAGAGCCTCTGAGGACTTAAGCAGATTTTTACATTCATTTCCACTGATGTAGAGCACTGAAAGAGACAATAGGTCATTGGTGATAGTGACCAAGGCAGATACTGACAAGAAGGTAAGTTTTGTAAATCAGGTTGAAAGCAATGTAGATAAAGCATCAAGACTGCAACAGTAAACATGATAAATCATGCCCTAGGTGTCGTTAGATCTATGAATGAAAATAAAACTTGCTTTCTACTTTTGAACTATCAGGACCAACTAGGGAAGAAAATACCTTAGTGCTTGATAATAAAAGTATGATGAGATCTCACACTTGGACCGTTTGGGGAGGCTGGTGTGAATCTGAAATCTCTTCTGTCCAAAAAGAGACTCAAGGAAGTCTATGGGAGTTACGACACAGGGCTATAGAAAATAGGTAATAGAAGGGAGCAGAGAAAAGGTGAAGGATCCCCACAGATGGGTATGTCTGAAAAATATTTTATTTTGATTTTCTTATTTCTTTCATGTTTCTACTACTGTCTTCTGTATTACTCATTTTCCACTGAAAGCTTCTCACTAGAGTTTTCATTGAGGGAATGGCTTTTTCTTTAATATCTTGTACAGGATTTTCCTCATGTTCTAGCTCATGTCTTCCAGTTATCTAGCTGTTTCTCCTGTGAGTTTTATTTATCCTTTGCAATGTTCTACACAAATCTTGATTTTCAATTAAATTTTGAAAATTGTTATAGAATATTACACTGGTATTTTTCTCTGTATAGACAGTTCCCCAGTGAGCTTTGATATGTCGTTAAAGCTTTCATGTTTAGTCTTCCTTCCTTCCTTCCTTCCTTCCTTCCTTCCTTCCTTCCTTCCTTCCTTCCTTCCTTCCTTCCTTCCTTCCTTCCTTCCTTCCTTCCTTCCTTCCTTCCTTCCTTCCTTCCTTCCTTCCTTTCTTCTACATTGGAGTTATTAATGCAGGCTCAAAAACTTTATAGGTAATGTGGGGATGCAAAATGCTAAAGTGATGCTATAGAAAAATGATAAAAGTTTGTAGGTAAAATTTTGTGGATACAGTCAGAGAGGTAATACAATGGGTAGTATTACAAGTGACTGACTCAGGTTTGATCCCTGGTACCACATATGGCCCCTTGAGCACAGTCAGAAGAGATATCTGGCCACAGAACCAGAAACACACCCTGAGAACAGATGTTGTGACCCAACATCTCAAAACAAAACAAAGCAAAACAAAAACCAACGAAACTGTGGGGTGTTGGCACAAAGCCATTTTGCCTTTGCAAGGACTGGTGAAATTCCACGTCATTTGTGTGGAATTGTGTTGAAATTTACTATTCAGAGAGAGAGAAAATTCACCAAATTTCAATCACCTGATTTATTAAGTCTCAGTTTCTCTCTTACCATCAGGTATTTTATCACATTTAGGAATGATTTAATTTTCTGTTTTGCTAATTTTATATTTTATAATAGCAGGTTTCACCAATGGGAAACCCATTACCTCTGTTAAGTCTGTGACTGAGAAAATAGATTTAATTTTGAGTACACATTTTGAAGTTTGCTTAATAAACATAGGTAAATACATTCTCTGATTCAGTATTTTTCAGTAACAAAGGTGATTTATATTTTGCCAACTGTATGACCTACTCCACATATAACAATTAACTGGTGCCACACATGGGAAAGGCACAGGGTCTTCATGCTCCTACAATCACTAATGTCATTTCCTGCTATAAGCATCCATGGATGGATCGTTATGGGTTACAGAATACAGATTCTTCATTTTTTCTCTTCCAAACATCTGCAAATTTGAACTTCCATTACCTTTCTGCTAACTTTGAGCTGTAATTCCTCTTTCATCTCATATTTAAAATCCATTGATTCCTAACTATATATATAGTTATATAAAGGACTATTACAGGTTAGACGTTGTTCAACAGTTTCTCTAGATATGTAACCTATGTCATTAGGCAAGATTCTAGACTACACTTATACTTATGGCATAAAAACGCTTCCTTTTCAAAGGTCCCTATCTGCTCTGTTTCTGATATGAGTGTGCCTACATGTGTGCATGTGTATATGTGAGTGTGTGTGCATTTGCGTGTGTGTGTATGTCTCTGTGTGTGTAGTCAGTTTTTAGATATTGGAGACCAGAGATGATAATTTCTTCATTGTTACTATAAATAATTGAAAACTTACCCTTACATATCTGTAGTAAATAAATAGTTAGATATTGATCTCTGTCATGATGAATAATGTGAACGTTGTCTTAGTAATATGAATGAAGAATAAGAATATTCTTCACTCTTGGATTTGATATGAAATATATGAGGTGGAAGTTTGTTTTGAACTTGATAGTGATCTTATTAAAATTGAATGGGTAGAGACCCATAATCAAAATAATATATTTCTGTTTGGCAAGTCTATCTATATCTCTAGCTTTATACAGATTGAAAATAGTCTGAGTTTCAGGATTACTATTTTCTTATTAATTTAGAACAGTGATAGATCCAGAGTTGGTACTGAGTATCTTTGGAATGAAAGAATTAATGAAAATCTTTGCTCCCCTGAGAACATAACTGAGGAAAAGAACAACTATAACTAAAGACATATTTTGAGACATAATACAAAGAAATGAAATGATAAATTATTAATAACAGACAATTATTTCATTCTCCTCTATGGTTTGTAGAATACCATATTCGCCACCATTTAGAGTGAAATATATTTAGAAAAGTAATAATGGAACTCAAAACCATCAGCTTTCTATGACTTCTGGGCTCATGGCAAGAGGAAACCAGACCAACAGCTTTGAGTTTCTCCTCTGGGGACTGTCAGAGCGGCCAGAGCAGCAGCACATCCTCTTCCTCGTGTTCCTGTGGATGTATGTGGTCACAGTGGCAGGCAACCTGCTCATTGTCCTGGCCATTTTCACTGATGCTCGTCTCCATACACCCATGTACTACTTTCTTGCCAGCCTGTCCTGTGCAGACATTCTATTTACCACCAGTACTGTGCCCAAGGCGCTGGTGAACATCCAGACCCAGACTAGGTCCATCTCCTATGCAGGATGCATGATCCAACTCTACTTCTTCTTGACTTTTGGGGATATGGACATTTTCCTCTTGGCCACAATGGCCTATGACCGCTATGTGGCCATCTGCCACCCTCTCCACTACACAATGATCATGAGCCCCCGGCGCTGCACCCTCCTCATTACTGTCTGCTGGACCCTTACTAACTTCGTGGCCATGACCCACACCTTCCTCATGTTTCGACTTTCCTTCTGCCCTAACAAAATCATTCCTGATTTTTTCTGTGATCTGGGTCCCCTGATGAAGGTGTCTTGCTCTGACACTCAGGTCAATGAGCTGGTTCTCCTTTTCTTGGGCGGAGCAGTTATATTGGTTCCCTTTATACTGGTCCTGATCTCTTATATTCGCATTGTTGCAGCCATCCTCCGGGTGCCCTCTGCCCAGGGGAGGCGCAAAGCCTTCTCTACCTGTGGGTCCCATCTTGCCGTTGTTGCTCTGTTCTTTGGGACAGTAATCAGGGCTTATCTGTGTCCCTCATCTTCCACCAACTCAGTAGAAGAGGATACAGCAGCTGCTGTCATGTACACAGTTGTGACTCCCCTTTTAAATCCTTTCATCTACAGCCTAAGGAACAAGGATATGAAGGGAGCCTTGGGGAGACTTTTCAGGGGCAAAATCTTCTTTATGAAGGCTCAGTAACTTCTAAGAAATTTCAAGTGTTCTCCTCTGGTTAGCATAAAACTTTATAGAATTTTCTACCTCAGGCATCTCATTTCTGAATCCCACATGGATATTATTATCACTCTGTTTCCTGAATTTCACTATGAGTTCTGTATTGATGAGAAAATAAAAATTTTCCACCATGTTGCACAATTAATCTAAGAGTTTCTTATTCATTCATATTTGCCAAATAACTTTACAAGGAAGAATGTTTTTTACACTGTTCATAAATCTATAAGTCACAGACTTTACATTTCTTATGAAATAAAAAATTATGGTTTATCAGTATACAAGAAATGACAAACTTAAAAAGCTTTAATATTTATTTCTTATGTACATTTCTTATGTACATAAAAGTATTCAGAGTCTTACATTTTAGCTACACAACCATCCAGGCTACTTTTCTTCACGCTACTACCTAGAGCGATCCTTAGAGTGATTCCTAATAATGGCCCAAGATGACTATTAAATGTTTGTTAATACAACTTTAATTCAACCACTAGGAAAAGAGAAAGAAGTTAACTGAGAAAACAATTTTCCATGAGGAACAAGATCTGCAAGAAATTTCACCTATCTTTTAACGTTACACGCTCTTGGTCTGAATTTGATCACTGGCATAAGCAGACTGCAATTAAGTTTGAGAATATACTCATTCTACCCAGTGCACATAAATTGAGCTAATATTGTATTACTGTGGGAGAAGAAAAGTAAACTTTTATTAAGAGAAAACTTGGGTTTTTGCAATGGAGTGCCATGAGAGCAGTTAGAAGCCCAACACTGAGAGGTCATAACCAAGTGACTTCATGGACACTTACCACTCTATTAATCCTCAAGGCTCTTGGAATACAAACTAAAGAATTTCTTCTTAGTGATTATAGAGGTTACTCATTGGTGTGGCACCCAATTAGAGGTTCTGATGACAATTGTGTTATCATCTATAACTGTGAGAGCATATCCTCTTCCTTTTCCCTTTTCCCAAGACAACAGAATCTGGGATGTGTATAACTTTTGGCTCAACTTATTAATGCCAATCCTGAAATATCGCAGCAATTTCCCTCAGAGCATGGGTTCAGAGTTCAGACTAATTTTATATCCAGCTACAAACAATAAAATACACTTTACCAGATGATTGTGGTTCAGTAACACATGCTTCACATGTGTGATCCCAAGTATACATATACACAACACCTTAACAACATGTGTTTAAAACTATATGTTTAAAACATTATGTGTTTAAAGTGTAGGCCCATTCATACATTTTGATAAACAAATGATATAAACTTAACTCAGTTAATCCAGTACAGTAATATAAATACATTTTCCCTAAAATTTTCAAAACAATATTTTTTCCAGTTATTTTATTGCAAGCATATTGATGTAATATAAAATGTGTTAAGTGCTTATATTATCTGTAAGGCTGTGGGTCAACAGCAAGCTTTTAGAAAACAATTTGGGGGAAGTCAAAAGTTTTGAATGCACTCTTTTTTTAATCTATATTTTTTTAGTGAGTCACCGTGAGCTACAGTTACAAAGCTTTCATGTTTGAGTTTTAGTCATCAATGGTCAAACATACATCCCTCCATCAGTGTATATTTTCCACCACCAATGTCCCTAGTATTCCCCTCCTCCGTCCCGCCCCTCCCCCTCCCTCAATGGCAGACAATTTCCCTCTTAATAACTCTCTACTTTGGGCATTATGGTTTGCAATACAGATAATTAGAGGTCATTATGTTTGGTCCTTCATCTATTTTCAATATACATCTCCCATCCTGAATGATCCCTCCAACTATCTTTGACGTGGTTATTTCTTCTTTATTCCAGCTGCCTTCTTCTCCAACTCATAAGGCAGGCTTCCAATTGTGGAACAATCTTCCTGGCCCTTGTCTCTACTGTCCTTAGGTATTAGTCTCATATTATATTTTATATTCTGCAAATGAGTGCAGTCATTTTATGTCTCTCTTTCTGATTCATTTCACTTAGCATGATACTCTCCATGTCCATCCTCCTATAAGTAAATTTAATAAGCATGCACTCTTATCTCTGTAATGTCAGTTTCCCAAATCCCAGACTCTTAAATACACAACCTATACTACATTAATATAATTATTTTTGAATAGATACAATTTATAACAAGCCTAAAAATACAGTAAAGTATATTCAAGAGCATATTAAAAATGTGACATAAAAAGTGGCAAATTATTTGTGAAAATGTGATAACAATTGAGAACAAGCAGGGAATTCAATAGATAACTTCAAAGCAGATTAGACATAGGTAAAGAATAAATTGGCAAACAAGAAATAAAATAGTGTAATTGTCTTAAAGGCAGAAAACAGTAAAGGATAAGAGTATAGGAAATAGTTGAAAGGAAAGAGAGATAGAGGATATAAATAAAAGTACAGCATCAATCAAAATGAGTTTTCCCAAAAGAATACAGAGAAAGCATGATAAGAAAATATTTCAAGGAATGGGGGCTGGAGCCATAGTACAGCGTGTAGGGCGTTTGCCTTGCACGTGGTCGACCTGGGTTCGATTCCCAGCATCCCATATGGCCCCCCAGCACCACCAGGAGTAATTCCTGAGTGCAAAGCCAGGAGTAACCCCTGTGCATCATCAGGTTTGACCCAAAAAGCGAAAAAAAAATAATTTTAAGGAATAATGGTATTTAATTTTCCATAAATATAAACAGCTTTGGAATAAAAGAGTATGAAATTTAAATAAATGTAATGAGAAAAAATTCACAGTATAACATAAATTAAAAATATCATGGATAAGTTATAATAGAAATTGAAGCTTTGAATAAGAAAATAACATATTCAGAATATGAAAAATAATAATTTGAGATTAAGTATGCCATATAACACTGTGCAAAAGAATAGAATGAATGGATATAAATCAATGAGTTGAAAACTGTATTTACAAATAGTATTTACAAATAGTCTGATGATAGAGAGAAAGAGAAAAATCATGTATTAAAAATGAGGACACAGTATAGGAACTATTTGAATCCATTAGGAAAAGCAAAAAAATAATGACTATCCCAGAAGAAAGAGAGAAGGGGACAGAGTGAGTTTTCAAAAAATAATCACAAAATCTCCTAAGCCTGGGGGAAGGGATTTACTTTACAATTCCATTAAGTCAACTGAATATTTGTTTATTTAAATGTGAAGAATCCTATACCACAACACAAGTAGTAAAACTATCAAGAGCGCAGTACAAATAATGTATAATGGAGGTGTCTGGGGATTATTGGTTAGCTATTTTAAATGACGAAACACTGCCATTTGCAACAACAATGGGTGACCCACAGGTATTAATGCTTAGTGGAATAAGCCAGCTAAGAAAAACAAACACTTATTTCACTTACATGTGGCATTTTTTAAAAAAGCAGATGAACTAAATAAAGCCGAAATTGATTTTGTTTTTGAGGACACACCTGGCAGTGCTCAGGACTTATTCCTCACTTTGCACTCAGAAATCACTCCTGGTGGAGCTTGGGGTGACTATCTGGGGTGCCAGGATTGGCAAGCAATCCAGGTTGGCCGCATGCAAGGCAAGCCCTTCTCTGGTATACTATCACTCTGCTCTCCATAAATAATATTTTGAACTATTAAGACCAATTAGTGGTTATTAGAAGGAAATGGGAAAGGAAGGTAAATAAATTAGGATAAAAGGGACAATTACATGGTGAAGAATGGAAGTGTATTTTTAGTTGTTAACTTAAGTACACACTATTATTTAATGATGCACACCTGTAGCCTATATACTGCTATAGTACATATTGCTGCAACAAAAATATTAAAGGCAATTGGACTTAGTGAAAACATATTATTAGGTCAGGGAGATAGTACAGAGACAAGAAAAAGCATGTGCCACACCCCATTTTGATGCATGCTCCCAGAGCACTATGAGTTATAGCCCTGGAGATTCCCCTCCCCACCCCCACCTCCTTGAACAGTGCTGTTGTGTCCCTGATTGTCCTGGGTACTTAAATTCTTATACCAGAGAATTAAACCATCCATATCATATCCCTTGACCAAGTACTGCAAGGGAGTGTTCCCCATCCCCTGTCAACTCCCTAAACACTACTTGGAAACTGCATCTCCACCCCGCCTGCACGCCTCCCCCAAGCCCCCACAACTTGAATAGATGCAGAAAAGAATGTCCTTCATTCATGATAATATTCTAGAAGGTGGATGGATGGGGAGACTTCTTAATCTGATAAAAGGCATGTAAAGAAATCTACAGTTAATTCTATACTTAATGGTAAAATATTAAATGCCTATGAAAAAATTGGGAAGAATACAAGAATCTCACCCATTATCTTTTTACTCAAAATCATTCCATAGGGGCTGGAGTGATAACACAGTGGGTAGGGCGTTTGCCTTGAACGCGGCCAACCCGGGTTCGATTCCCAGCATCCCATATGGTCCCCTGAGCACCTCCAGGAGTAATTCCTGAGTGCATGAGCCAGGAGTAACCCCTGTGCATCGCCAGGTGTGACCCAAAAAGAAAAAAATCATCCCATAAATTTGAGGCAGTGCAATAAGGTAAGAAACAGAGAAAAGAGACCCTCAAATTGGAAAGGAAAAATCTGCTTCTATTGATAGGTATGTTATTGTGTAGATAATTCCAAGAAAATGATAACAGATCTTGATATAATTATTAAAATGTAGGTGCTTTAGTAAGTGTTAACTTTATTTAAGATAAGTTAAAAGGGAAGCAAGAAACTGTGATGGAATGCAACACATGATATCATAGTTTTTGATATCAAATAGTATTTGCTATTGCTTTATAACAAGCTGCAGAGAAATAGTAAGTCATTCACCATGTATGTGAGTATAAAAGGTTTAAGACAGTGAATATTTCTGTCAGCTTCTTTTGTCTTGATTTAAAAGTTCACCCACATGATGCCCTCTCCCTAAAACTTCAGATCATGTCCTATGGCCTCAGCAGTTGGTGAAGTCAGATACTGTCCTTTTGTTTAGTTTGTTGCAAGTATATGAAGAATGCTATTGGAATTTTTGTAGGATTGACTGAGTCTGTAGATAGGTAGGATTATCATGCTTAGGTAGGATTATCATTTTGATAAGGTTAATTCTTCCAATTCATAAGCATGGAACATTTTTTATTTTTCTGTTGTCCTATTTCTTTCAGTAGTGACTTACAGTTTTCACTGTATTAAGTCTTTCATTATTTTTGTTAAGTTGATTTATAACATTTGATATTTGTATACACTGTTTTCAAAGTAGTCTATTTTATTTCTTTCTATTCTAGTTCCATTGTTTACTTAATTTATATTTATTGAGATATCAGAGTATATGTAATATCACAGCTATTATTTTATAGTTGCAGAGCACACTACCTTTAAAAAAAATTGGGCCACATCCAGCATTGCTCAGGGCTTACTCCTGGCTCTGTGCTCAGGAACCACTCCTGGCAGGGCACAGAGTGTATGTGGTGCTGGGGTCAATTCCAGATAAGTCACATGCAAAGCAGGTGCTGTACCCGTTGTACTCTCACTCTGACTCCAACACTATCTCTCTCTCATATAGTTTTAAAGATTTTGTTTTTTGAGATTAGTTTATAATGCTATTAATAATTGTTTCTCATGCACATAATTCTTTGAATTCATTGTTGTCTACAGAAATGCCACAGATTTTTGTGTGTAGGTTTTGTAGTCTACTAACTTGCTGTACTGATTTGTTGTTTGTAAGAAGGGTTTTCTTTTGGGGAAGTGGAGTCTTTATGATTTTTATTTTAATTTCTTCTTTTCCAATTTGGATTCTTTGTTTATTTTTCTTCTCTGATTGCTGTGGCAAGGACTTCTAGAAATGTAATAAATAAGAATGAAGAAAGTGGACATCCTTAACTTTGTGCCTGATCTTGGGTGTGTAGGATAGAAGGCTTTATGTATTAATAATTCATATGATATTGCCTTGAATTTTTAGATGAGCATTATTATCTTGAGTTATATTTCTTTTATCCTTAGTTTTCAAAGATTTTTTATCATGAATGAATGACAAATCAATTTAAAGACATTCTATTTATAAATTGATATATGATCTTTATCATTCCCTTGTTGATATGGTGTGTTACATTAACTGAGTTTATCAAACCATCCTTGCTCCCCAAGGATGAAACTCACTTGATCATAGTGTATGATTATTTTAAATATTTTTGGATTCTGTTCACTAAGATTTTGTTGAGGATCTTTGTATCAATGTTCATCAGGAATATTAATCATAATTTTCTTTAAAAAAATTTTAGCCACAACCAGTGATGTTCAGGGGTTATTCCTGATTATGCACTCAGGAATTACTTTTAGTGCTCAGGGGACCACATGAGATACCAGGGGTTGAACCCAGGTCAGTCATGTGCAAGGCAAGCACCCTACCCACTGTACTATCTCTTGAACCCCGGTAATTTACTTTTTTTAGTAATACCTATGTCTGGTTTTGGTACTAGAATAATGGCTTCATAGATGATATTGGGAAGAATTCCTATTTCTTTGAAATATTGGAAGAATTTGAGGAGTGTAGGTAATTGGTCTTATTTGAAGATATGCTAAACTCATATGGACTAGGCCTTTAGTTCTTGAGATTTTTTAATAGTTGTTTAAATATGTTTACTCATGCATGGTCTGTTCAGGTTGCCTATTTCATCTTGACTCAATCTTGAAATAGTATTATCCTAAGAATTTATCCATTTATTTTTGGTTTTCTAGATTGGTGACATAGTTTTTCAGAGTAACCTTTTGTGAACAATTTTCTGTATTTCTTACTATCCTCCTAGTATTTCCAATAGTATCCTTTTTTTCCTAGTCTCTTTATTTTTTTCTTCCCTTTTTATACTGCCTCTTCTTTCTTGCCAGAGCTGTTTACTGTAGCTTTGGGCATACTGATTTGATTTTCTACTCCATCCATATTACTACTGTGACTTGCTATTGCAATATTTAACTTCTTTACTTCTATTTGAATGAATTATTAATCTTTTCCCATCAGGATCTCTAAAAGTTTATTGATTCTCTGTTGTAATATCTCTTTCTGATCATTGAGCATGAAAGATTGTTTTCCTAAAGTCTTCTGGCAGATTACAAACATCTAATGGCCTTGGGAGTTTCTCTGGATGTTTAATGCTCTGTTTCCATTGTTCCTCGTGATGGGCCTAGGCTGAGGTCTGGTAGCCCCAGGGTCTTGTTCTCTTAGGGGATGCATTAAGTGCTAGGCCAGTTTGTAGAGACTGTGCTTGGTCCTAGCCTAGGTGGATGTCCAATGTCACTGAATTGGAAAAATATGAAGAAAGAAGAGTAGTGAACAAGATAGAGCTTTCATGACCATACATTGTCCCAAAGTTATATTAAAGCTCATATCTATCCTCCATTAGAAACATTAAAAACCTAGATTTCCTTCACCTTAGCTATTAAGAATTTTCACTTTATTTTTTAAATTTTATTTTCATAAGTTTGTTCACATTAGTTGATTACATTCAAGATTTCAACGCCAGACTGGAGCGATAGCACAGCATTTGCCTTGCACATGGCAACCTGGGTTTGATTCCTCCATCCCTCTCAGAGAGCCCAGCAAGCTACCGAGAGTATTCCACCCACACAGCAGAGCCTGGCAAGCTACCCGTGGCGTATTTAATATGCCAAAAACAGTAGCAACAAGTCTCACAATGGAGATATTACTGGTGCCCACTCAAGCAAATCGATGAACAATGGACAACAGTGCTACAGTGCTAAAATGTTTTGTTAAGTTTTGTCAGATGCCAAAATGTTGCCTTAGTTCATGTGCATGTTTAAGTAAACATTAATGCTATAGTTGAGACACTTTTTGGCTCAGTTATATTCCAGTTCTCCTTCCCCAGAGGTAATTCCTATCATTAATTTTGTGCTCATCATTTTTATGCAACTGTATATAATTTTATTGAAAAGATATCCACCCAGAAAAAATATTAATCAACATCTTGTATCATTTTTATTTCAGTAGTACTACCCACTGTATTTCAAAACTATTTTCTATTCAAAAAAAATTTAAAGATTTATTTATAAAATACCACTTACTCAAAATCACTATTTATACTATCATAAAATGTATCACTTCACTTGTATCACTTGTAGTCCCGTTGTTCGTTGATTTGTTCGAGCGGGCGCCTGTATGGTCTCCATTCGTCCCTGTTGCATGCTAGTGTAGCCCAATAGTGTCTGCTCGCTCCAGGAACACAAAGCGCAAACCGTTTTCACTTAGGGTCTTGACGAAAATGTCTGACCATCTCGTAGGTGGGCAGCCATGCGGTCTTTTGATGTTCCGTGGAATCCAGTCAGTAACAGCTCTGGTCCAGCGGTCATCTCTAAATCGCATTACATGTCCGGCCCATGTGATTTTTGACGTCTTGGCAAAGGAGACAGTGTCCCTGATTCTTGATTGTCAATGGAGGTCGGAACTCCAGATTCCATTTCTCACTTGAGTGAAATGTGATACTCCAAGCATAGCTCTTTTGATTCCTCTTTGGGATACCCGAATAGCGTTCTCATCCTACTTTTGTGGTGCCCAGGTCTCTGAGGCGTATGCTAGTGCATAAAATGTACAAGGTACAATTTTGTTTATTCTCTTATGAAGGGCATTTAAGTTATTTTCATTTTCCTCTGCTTTAACATGCTGAAATAAGCTTTCTTATTCCTACCACAGACTGTGTGTGCTATTCCTACCACACAACTGCTGAAAATAGATTTTCATCACTAATGGCTTATAACTGCTCTTTCCCTGAGCAGAGAAGTCAAGCAATCCTTCTCCATGGCCCTATAGGTAGGAAGGTAGCTCTGGCTGATGACTGACTGAGACTGGGTAGACAAAAACTATTCTCTACTATTAGGTGAGATTGATTCAGTAAGTACAACTCACATTTTAGAGTTCTTCTTAAGAACAGGTTAATGGTAATGTGCTAAGTCCACACCCCTGCTCTGTCTTCTGAAAGAACACTTTAAATTAACCACCTTTCTAATTCCCATGAGTCACTTTGCTTTCAGATAACTTGACCCAAGATGGCTAATGTAGCCAAAGTCTCTCCAAAATGATTGGACCACTTTATAGAGTAAAAACTGGAGGTCTGTGAAATAGCCATTTAAAGAGTGAGGAAAGAACTTCCAGGCATGGGGAAAAGGAAAAGAAAAAGTTCCATGATAAAAGACTTTGTGAGTTCAAAGAACTAAAGGAGTTTGATATGACTGAAGTTCTGGCAACAAAATACACAATATTTTGAGTTCGTAGATGGATGTAGGAGTCAGTCCAGATAGAGCCTTTTAGGCATATTTTCCTTTTCTTTTCTAATATAACAGATATTCATATAAGAATTTAAGCGGGAAGTAATAAGGTTCCATATAGGCTTTAAGGAAATTACTCAGTTTGTAAGTAGAGAAAGTAGGGAAGAGATAGAGAAGCATGAAACAGCATGAACAAGAATAACGCCTCATCAAATAAGTGTTAATTCAAAAAGAAAGAGATATAATAGGATATATAGAGCTTCACAATTGAGCTTTACTTTTCCTGTAAATTTTCAGATAAATAGAAAAGAAAGAACTGGTCACTGGGATGGTGATGGAGAGGCCATCTGTTAAATATTCACATTGCAACAACGGCACATTAAGGATCAATGATGTATACTTATCTGAGTGAGGGCAACATTTGCCCCTGAACAGGAATCTATGATAGAGGAGCTGGAGCAATAGCACAGCAGGTAGGGCATTTGCCTTGCATGCGGCTGAGCAGGGTTCGATTCCCAGCATCCCATATGGTCCCCTGAGCACTGCCAGGGCTAATTCCTGAGTACATGAGCCAGAAATAACCCCTGTGCATCGCCGGGTGTGACCCAAAAAGCAAAACAAAAAAAAAAGGAAAAGAAAAAAAGAATCTAAGAGCAATTCCTCCTTAAAATTTGAATGATATCTTCTCTGGGCAAGGGTGGGGGGCACACCCTGAAGTGCCCAGAGCTTACCCCTGGCTCTGTGCTCAGGAGTCACTTCTGGTAGTGCTTAGGGGACCAGATGAGGTGCCAAAAATTGAATCTGGGTTAGCTACATTCAAGGTAAGTGTCTTACTCCCTATACTATCCCTCCAACCTGAGGTTAGAGTGTTTTCCTTCAGCACTTTGGATATATTATGCCGCTCTCCTCTGTCCTAAAGTTTCTCTGTTGAGTAGTTCCTCACCTGAGTTTTTTTTTTATGAATCACCATGGGGTACAGTTACAGACTTACAAACTTTCGTGCTTATGTTTCAGTCATACAATGATCAAGTATCCATTCCTTCTCCAGTGCCCATTCTCCACCACCCATGATCCCGGTATCCCTCCCACCACCCACCCTATCCCCCTCACCCCGCCTCTGTGGCAGGGCATTCCCTTTTTGCTGTCTCTCCTTATGGGTGTTGTGGTTTGCAATGAGGTATTGAATTGCTATCATTAGCTCAGTAGTCAGCACGCATCTCCCCTCCCGAGAGGGCCCTCTAAGCACCCCATACTTAGTGTTCCCTTCTCTATCTGAGCTGCCTTTTCCCACTGAATGTGAGGCTGGCTTCCAAGCCGTGGAGCAATCCTTCTTCACCTGAGTCTTAAGGTAGTTCTTGTTTATGTGAACTTGTTTTTCTCTTGCTTTTTTTGAATTGTCCGCATCTTTAATTTTTTGCTATTTTACTTATAACATATCTTGGTGTAAATTATGTTTGGGTGTATTTTAGATTGGGATTTTTTTGGTTTTTGGGTCACACCTGGTGATGCACAGGGGTCACTCCTGGCTCATACACTCAGGAATTACTCCTGGTGGTGCTCGGGGGGACCATATGAGATGCGGGATTCGAACCTGGGTTGGCCGCGTGCAAGGCAAATGCCCTACCCACTATGCTATTGCTCCAGCCCCATAGATTGGGATTTTTTGAGTTTCCTGGATCATGGTTTCTAACTCCTTTCTCATCATTGAAAAGTCCAGAGTTATTATTTCTTCAAATGAGATTTGTTCTCCCTTTATCTCAAGTAAGACTTCTTCTTTCCTTGTTGATCTCCCTAGTATGTGAATGGTCTTCCTCTTGGTGCTGTCCCCAAACTACTTCTTTAATCTTTTTTGTCATTAATGAATGAATGAATTCTTTCTTCTTTTTATTGATCTTTTTGGGTATTTTCTACTTTTTTTTACCTTAAGTTCACTGATTTAATTTTTGGCCTCTATTATTAGAGGCCTGTTGAGTCCCTCTATTGTATTTTCTACCTTAGCATTTGTATTCTTTAACTCTATAGTCAGTTTGGATTTTTCTTAAGTTTTCTCTCATACTTTATTAAAGTTCTTTTGCATTTGCTTCATTCTTTTGCTATGAAGCCAGGCTTTGTTAAGTGCTCCCAATAAGTGGTCCATTAGCAAATGATGCAACAAAGCACCAAAAAAAAAAAAAAGAAGCCCAAGTCATAGAAACAGCTAGACTATGAAATAGGTTATATGCCTTGAATAATATTTAAATCAATTTGATTATCAGTGTGGAACACTTCTGTTCTGTCAAGACTTCTCCCTTTTTATTTGCATCTAATGGACAAATCCTAGAAGCACTAAGGAATAAGAGCCCAGACACCTTCAGTCCTTTAGGGATTAAATGCACATTACTAAATCTATGTTTTGTTCTGATTCACCATTGTGAAAGCCTGAGCAGAGATTACAAGCACAACTTGGATTTTTGCAAAATGTTTAAAAGCAGTGTTTCTCTCTACTTTGATTCATTTTTTCCATTACATTTTGAGTATGAATCACTGTAAATGAAGATAGTAGGATTAGCTGCAGGGATGTGAGTACTTTTAGTTTCATTATATTTTCAAGGAGAGAGGTGGCTTTATATTAATTTTGTTTGTTTATTTGGGGGACACAATCAGTGGTACCTAGAGCTTTCTCCTGCTTTGTGCTCAGGGATCACTCCTAGAAGTGCTTGGGTACCAGGGTTAGTACCCTGTTAGGCCGTATACAACATCCTGCTGTACATCTCTCTAACCTCAGTTTCATTTTTTTCTTTTTGGGTCACACCTGGCATGCACAGGGGTTACTTCTGGCTCTGCACTTAGGGATTACTCCTGGTGGTGCTCAGGTCCCCGGAGGGACCATATGGGATGCTGGAATTCAAACCCGGGTTGGCCGCATGCAAGGCAAATGCCCTACCTGCTCTGTGCTATCGCTCCAGCCCCTCATATTAATTTTTATGAAATCCTTTCCCCCTTTTATTTCATTGATTAAAAGCAGCTAACAAGCTCTTTAGAGTATTTTCTCTAGTAAAGCCTAACTTTATTTATACGGATAAGCTTAATTGTTTGAACCAAAATGGTAATCTCTTTTAAAAAAAAAATCACAGCTCCCACTAATAAGATTGTGACTTTGCTGCCAAGTGGAGAATCATCCCTTCAAGAAAAAGCTTGTGACCATTTTGTATGGCTTGTCTGTAAACTTTGGAAAGCCTATGTTTTAGAAAATATTTTTGTTATTTTACATAAAGAAACACAAATAACATATAATCCAGTCAATCATCTTCTTTATATTTTCCAAAAATATATAAAACATTGATTAGAAGAAATATATGCATTCCTATGCTAATAGCAGCATTATTTTTAAATGTCCAGCACTTAAATCAGTCTAAAATACTCAATGGATGAATGAACATGTGGTATATAAATACACAAAGTCATAAGAATATTTTGCCATTTGTAGCAACATAAATCAGATAAGAAAGACAAAAAACATATGATTTCATTTACTTGTGAAAGATTAAAACAAATTTTTTATTTTATCGGAAAAGAAAAAATGGTGGTTTCCAGCCAGTTGGGATAAATCATATTTAGGAATTGGTAAATGAAAAGTAAACTTTTGGCAGAGATTATTAAGCCATACATATAGATGTTGAATTAAAATGCAGTGTATCTGGGGGCTGGAGCAATAGCACAGCGGGTAGGGTGTTTGCCTTGCATGCAGCTGACCCAGGTTCGATTCTCAGCATCCCATATGGTCCCCTGAGCACCGCCAGGAGTAATTCCTGAGTGCAGAGCCAGGAGTAACCCCTGTGCATCGCCGGGTGTGACCCAAAAAGCAAAATAAATAAATAATAAAGTGCAGTGCATCTGAAACTTATAAATGTTTTAAGCCAATGTTACTTGAGCGCAAATATTAAAAATAAAAAGATTTCCTAATGTTTTGTCAAATGAAAGAAGCTACTTAGTAGTTTGAAGCACTCGACATGGAATCATGCAATCCAGATATTTTCCATCTACTTCCATTTTAGTAATGTTTTCATCTTAACTATTTAATTTATTAAATGCATTTTTATACATATTGAAATAATCATAAAGACTTGAGAAGATTTTAATGTAGTGGATTTGTTCAAAGGTTTTCTAATATTAAAATGTTTTTGCTGTACTGGAACGATACTACGATGGGTTTGGAGTTTGCCTCGCATGCATGGGGCTTGTAGGCATTCCATATGTTGCTACCGAACCACCACCTCCTACCCCTGCACTCTCCAACCTCCACTTCTTAAGCATGGCAATGATCCCTGAGCACAGAGCCAGGAGTAAGCCCTGAGCACTGCCAGGTATGGCCCTCAAACAAACAAAAACCTGTTTGCATTTCTGCTCACATTTTCTGGTAATTGCTAAGCTAAGCACCTAACTCAGTGTTAGCCATCAATGAGCAATACATGAATAAAACAAGGAAAAAAGAACCTCTTTCTACTTAGCACTTTTGTACCCCACCTTTTCACCTTCTTCTTCTTTACTTGTAGCACTGTCCTCCCGTTGTTCATTGACTTGCTCCAGCGGGCACCAGTAATGTCTCCATTGTGAGACTTGTTGTTACTGTTTTTGGCATATCGAATACGCCCTGGGTAGCTTGCCAGGCTCTGCCTTGCAGGCAAGATATTCTCGCCCTGGGTAGCTTGCCAGGATTTGCCTTGCAGGCAAGATACTCTCGGTAGCTTGCTGGGCTCTCCGAGAGGTATGGGGAATCGAACCCGGGTCGGCCATGTGCAAGGCAGACGCCCTACCCGCTGTGCTATTGCTCCAGCCCCTTCCCCGCTAGAGCAAATTGATGAACAACAGGACAACAGTGCTACAGTGCTTCCCTACTTAAAAAGAAAAAAAAAACAAGAAAAAAAGGAAGGAGGTAGGAAGTTTTCAACAAGTATAAAACTTAAGATTGTTCCTTGTTGACAGATGTTGGGAGTTTGAACAGATAAAGGGTGTTCAGGTCCTGCAGCAGGAGAGGGGATGCCATGGGTGGCACAGACAACTGTGACTAGTCCATAATATGACCAGTGGGGAGTTAATTAGTTCCAAACCTGAAAAGTGGGGGAAATTAAAGCTTAGAACAATTCAGTCACAATCTCAGTCACAATCTCCTCCCACAGTTTCTCTGATGTGACTCAGCCCTACTTGAGGACTCCAAATTGGAATGCTGTTTTATGACTCACCATGGTGAGACTGGAAGTATTTTTCTTGAAATCTGTTTGAAGCTAGTAAACTCCATACCCAAGAGGACACACAAATATAAGACATACCAATATGATTTACAAGGTTTCTGAAACCTAACTCCTTTGTGCAAAGGGGATGGAGCAGGTAGAGAGGTTAGTTTGTACGTAAAATCCTCCCAGCTGAGTCAATGCTATAAAGAGTTCGGTCAAAGAGAGGATGTTAGGGTTTGGGAAATCCACACTCATTCTTATCTACCTGATATAGTGAAGTCGAGGGAGAAATAAGGAAGACAGATGGGGAAGGTGAAAAACTGATGTAAGAAAATAATTATCTGGTTTACTCCTGGCAAACAAGACTAATTTCCCAAGACCCTGACTCACTAGAGAAATTACCCGTGTTTATGTGAAGAAACTCTCTTGGGTTTGCTTCTCTAAGGCTTCTCCCAAACTGATAAATAGACCTCGCCCAGTCTGTCACTACTACTTCTTTTCTAAATTTGATGCTCCGACATTTGTTTTTAGTCCTCCATCCCACCTGAGCTTCCTGGGGGCCCCACAGTTTTACATTCTGTTTCTTCTACAACCAGAGCCCCAAACCCAGGTATCAGTTCCTTTTCTTTCCAGTTTTATCCAATCCTAGTCCAGAGTCCCAGTGCTTTCTAATCCTTTACAGATTATGTCCTGACTGAATTTTCATTGAATGTATGAGAAAAATAAAAGAAATCAAGCCAGTGAACTGTGAGACAACCTTGGAACAGTAAGGTCTGGGTAGTCTCTCTCTTTCTCCCTTTCTCTGTCCCTTTTCTCTTCCTTCCTCCATCTCTCTCCCTCCCTCCCTCCTTCTTTCTCTCTCTCATTCTCCTCTTCTCCATCTCCCCTTATCCCCCACTCGCTCTCCTCTTGCTCCCCACTTCTCTGTCTCTCTTTTATTTTGTTGGGTAACATGGCTGCAACTGTGTTAATATTTATGCTTGCATCTACAAAAATACTTCACCTCCATAAACCAAAAATTCTCAAGCAATACTATCCTTGTGTCTGTCTCTTCCTTTCCTCCTTGCCCCCACACACTATTTAGTAACTTCAGTTCTCTTGGCAGAGTTTAAGTATTTGTTTTCATTGGACACTGTCCATTCGCTAGTTTTATTTCTTTATGCACCACAAATGAAAGCAGTCACCTGGTATCTGTCCTTCTCCCTCAGTTTATTCTGTTTAAGACAATGCCCTTCAGTTCCATCCAAGTTGTAGTACAAAGACAAGACTCGATCTTATAGCTTAGTAGAATTGCGTTGTGTGCATATACATTTATGTGTATGTAAGTATATATTTTATATACACATATACCACAACTTCTCTCTTTCTTGTCTTCTCTTTTTTCTCTCTCAAAAATATACATACATATTTTGGAAAGCCTTCCTATAATCTAAGTTAGTTTTATTTAAAGGTAATATAACAGTCCTTCCTCAAGTTTTTAAGCAGTGTCACACATTCTAATGCACTTGATTCTCAAAGGGGTAGGGAAGATTTTATGGTGGTGAGGCTCAGGGAAATTTGCAAGGCCAGGAGCTAGGAAGCAACAACGCTGAGTTTGGGAGCCTTTCCCAAACAGCATTCATATTAATTCCCTCCTCCAGTTACCCTCACTTAAATGAGGTTTATATCTCTAAGTCCTGATCCATAACATCTCAGGACCAACCGACTGACAGAATCAGAGTAGAGTTTCCCAAAACAAAGTTTCTTGCTTAAAGCTTAAAGCTTAAATTTGGTGCTCAGGCAGGGCTCACTCCTGGTGAGAAGCTTTGTGGTGTCAGGGATCAAACATACTTTTAGGATAAAACATATTGCTGTAACTTTAATAGGTCTGTTTATATTTTTCCTTTAAATTTTCTCCTCACTCTTACTAAATTGTTTGCATGATTTACCTATTTTAGTTAGTTTGAATATATTAGCATAGAATTCCATCATTAATTTTTACATTTGCATACCTACAGAAAAGATAAAGATATTTTTGAAAAAAATATTTTCAACTTATTGGTTTACAATTTTGTAGAATTTCTTTAATCATCTGTGTGTGTGTAGGTTCATCATCCCTACAATAAATTATTTTTTTATTCTCTCACATGTATAATATAAAGAAACAAGAATAGTGGAAAAACAACTGGCCAAAGGCTAAAGGAACTGGAGATTTTGTCTATAGAACTGAGATTACATGGGGGGGGGGGGTGGCTAGGGACACTGGTGGAGTGAAGGAGACACTCTGGTGATAGGGTGTTGTTGGAATGATGTATGCATGAAAAATATAATCAAAAGATTCTAAATCTAGGTGTATCAATGAAAAAGAGGGTGTTCATTTCTTCGAGCTACTTAAATATATATATCAAAGAGGCAACTGAAAAATTGTTGTTTTCAGTGAGCATTTCAGGTGATTCTGGTGATATTAGAGTGAGGAGCCATATTTGCCTGGTGACCAAGAAAGCAGTGAAAGGTAAAATTCTTTGAGTGGCCTTTGGTTTTCCACGGCTTTATCTCTGTTTCCAACCCACATTTCTGTCAGGAGAAGTCCCAGGGTGGCCTCAACTTCAAGAAACAGGCTGCATGAAAGATTGGAGAGCAGTAGAAGCAGGAGTCAAATCTTATCTCTGTTATTTATTAGTTGTGTGAATTGGAAAATTTATAAACTTCAGTCCCAGGTCTATAAAATTGAATAGGAGAGCCAAATAGTGCCTTTGTTTTTCTTAAATATGAGCTCTTAATACCTAATTGTATTGGTTTGTAGATATTTAACACCATGTCTGGCCCAATGTTTGATAAGGAGTAGAGATTTATTAATTTAAGAAAACATGCTTTAAAGTGGAGCTTGAACCTACATTTCCAAATCAAATCTCTTTTCACTATACCACAGATAGTAGATATCTGGGAATTCAACTATGTAAATAGAAATAATTCCACTCATCTCGTAGTTGCTAAACCTGCCTGTCTCCCTCACACTTGGTGATTCAAGCTTACTCACATCTCAGTCTCCTAGATTACTCTCAGTCCTCAAATCTACATTTTCTTGTTCTGCTGCAAAATCAGAGTAATAATGTTGTAGATTGAATTAGAAGCCAGGCTCCACATTTTTCTGGCTGAAGTTCCAAATAACTGCTTTTATGTTTGTTTTCGCTTTGGGGTCACACCCACCAGTGCTCAGGGCTATTCCCAATTTTGTGCTCAAGAAGGGCTCACTCTTGGTGGGAAACCATGTGGTGCCAGGGATCAAACCTGGGTTTTCTTTATACACAGCATGCGCATCAACCTATTGCACTATCCATCCCACACCTCTGAACAACTGCATTTTATCCATACAATTATTCCTTCATTTAGACTCCGATTGGCCCTTCCATTCATTTTTTTTGAGTGTTTGTGATGCACAACAGTCTGTATAATCAAGTTTGACCCTTTTTTTTTTTTTTTTGCTTTTTGGGTCAAACCCAGCGATGTCCAATGGTTACTCCTGGCTTTGCACTCATGAATTACTCCTGGCGGTGCTTGCGGGACCATATGGGATGCCAGGGATCGAACCCGGGTCGGCTGTGTGCAAGGCAAATGCCCTACCAGCTGTGCTATCGCTCCAGACCCTGACCCTCATTTTTATTCCTATATTGTGTCTAACTGTGTGAGAGATTCAGGGGATGTAGGAATAAGAAACAGATTGTCCCTATTGTCAAGGTTTTATAGAGCTATTGAGTGGTAAGGGTAGAAAATAAGCCACATGTGGGGTGAGAAAAATGACAAACAAATGTAAACTTGAAGATGTAATGTATAGGCTAGAGATGTCACCTGAAGTAAATAACTAAGAATTTCAGAGGTCTTTTATGCTGACAAAGGAGTACCACCAAGAAAGCAAAGTTGATGAAAATGAACAGTGAAGGGAAGGACCAAGGCAAAGCATTTTGTGCATCTATAAAAATGAACCACAAGGCTTTACTAGAGTTAGAGAGGCAAGAGTGTTCACAGATGAAGCATCTGAGGCTTTGACCACCTGACCTCCAACATGGAGGAAATGGGGAGCTCTACTACTATAGAAAGACACTTTGTCAGGTGGTTCTGTCTTATAGAAAGCATGCTTCATACTTCATCTGCCTTTTTTCCATTTCCACCTTCCCACAACCAGAGTAAAAAGGCACTAGAATGAATGGGAAACTGCAAATTCTATATTTCACTGTAGAAGAAATCTAGATTTTAATTTAATCACTTTAATAACCACTTCAATTTAATTTAATCACTTTAATTACCAGTAAGTAAATTTAAAAAGCTCATTTATCATAATTTCAGTGTTTAATTTATTTAATGGATTATGTGATATTTTATTTGATTTGGGGGTCACACCTGGATATGCTTGAGGGATACTCCTAATTCTGTGCTTGGGGATTGTTCCTGCTGATGCTCAGGGAGCCATGTGATGCTACAATCAGACTAAGACCTCCTGCGTACAAAGTTTGTACTCAGTCCATTGAGCTGTCTCTCTGGGAATGTGATTTTTTTGAGGGAGAACATACATGGTATTACTTAGGGCTTACTCTTAGCTTTGCACTCAGGGATCACTCCTGGCAGGCTCAGGGATTCAACTGGAATTTGTAAGTATCAAACTCAGGTTGACCACATGAAAGGCATGAATCTTAATCCACAGTGCTATCTCTCTTACTCCCTACTTTAATATTTAATTTTAAAAGAAGCTGAGATTAGTCTTTGTTCCCAAAATAATCCTGTTATGATTTTGACTTCAAATAGGTTAAACAAATTTTTGATTACTTGAGGAGTATACATCTTTGCAATGTTTCATTTTGTCTAGAAATTATTAAGCTATTCACTATTAAATGATGCAATAGAGAATTGGAATCCTGTCAAATTCTTGTTAACAACTTAATCCTTAGATTAACTTTATAAAGTAAATGGTACTGTTTTATATTGTATAACCACCAAATAATTTTAAGCATATAATTAATATGGTTATATATTAATATATTTTATATGCATACTTATGTTTAATATTTGTATATTATCTATATCACTAGTAGATGTTTTATGATAGTTATATTAAAGCATTATAACATATTTCAGGTATGCATATTTGTAAATCATTAGCTGCAAATGGTCAATATTCCCTTGACCCTGAAAGAGCCTCCAGTACGCCATTGGGCTACACTAGCATGCTACAGGGACAAATGGAGACGTTACTTGCACCTGCTCAAGCAGACTGATGAACAACTGATGAACAACGGGATGACAGTGATACAGTGATAGTTACAGCTGTAAATATTACATTAAGTTCACCACCAAAGGTCCATTCTAACCATCATATATTTGACTCCTTTTACTTCCCCTTCTCCCATAACCCTCATCTCCTTTTAAAATAATTTGGTATTTTAGTACAGAAGTTTTGTTTTGTTTGTTTTGAGACCACACTGACAGTGCTTAGGACTTACTCTGGCTCCAAGATTGGGGGTCCATATATGGTACTAGAAACTGAACTGGGGTTGACTGCAAGCAAACAAAACATCTTAATCCTTGTACTTTCTCTCCAGCACCCCCATTTTTAATTAATAGTTGAGTAATATCCCTTTTTCTTATCCAAATGTCTGTCAATGGGAAATTTGAAAAAATATTTAAATATATTTTAATCCTAAAATGATTGATTTGGCTATAATAATGTCCTGTTTAATTAAGAATACTTGGTAAACAATTACATGTTGGTGTTAGTATTGCAGATAACCAGGGAAATGGACAGAGTCAACCAGAGTGAAATCTCAGAGTTTCTACTCCTGGGGATCTCAGAGAAACCTGAAGAGCAGCAGGCCCTTTTCTGGATGTTCCTGGTCATGTACTTGGTCACAGTGGTAGGAAATGTGCTCATCATTCTGGCCATTTGCTCTGACTCCCACCTGCACACGCCCATGTACTTCTTCCTGACCAACCTCTCCTTCACTGACCTCTTTTTTGTCACCAATACAATTCCCAAGATGCTGGCAAACCTTCAGTCTCAGGACAAAACCATATCTTATGCAGGGTGCCTGACACAGCTTTATTTCCTGGTCTCCTTGGTGGCCCTGGACAACCTTATTCTGGCTGTGATGGCATATGACCGCTTTGTAGCCATATGTCGCCCTCTCCACTATTCCACAGTCATGAGCCCTAGACTCTGTATATTCCTCCTCACCACATGTTGGGTGCTTTCCATTCTCTATGGCCTCATCCACACCCTTCTCATGACCAGAGTGACTTTCTGTGGGTCTCAGAAGATTCATTACATCTTCTGTGAGATGTATGTGCTTTTGAGGCTTGCCTGTTCCAACACTGAGCTCAATCACACAGTGCTGATTGCCACAGGTTGCTTCATCTTCTTCACCCCCTTAGGGTTCATGACCATGTCCTACATCCGGATTGTGAGAGCCATCCTTCGCATACCCTCAGCTACAGGGAAATATAAAGCCTTCTCCACTTGTGGTTCCCATTTGGCTGTGGTCTCTCTGTTCTATGGGACACTTGGTATGGTCTATCTGCAGCCCCTCCACAGCTACTCCATGAAAGATTCTGTTGCTACAGTGATGTATGCTGTGGTGACACCCATGATGAACCCTTTCATCTATAGCCTGAGGAACAAGGACATGCATGGGGCACTGAAAAAAATCTTTCTAGTTTTTCAGAGGTTGACCTGAGGGTAAGTTTTGAAAAGAACATTAAAGTGGAATTTCTTCGAATTGAAATTGAAAGCATTATCTTGGCAGTATGTAAGGTTGAGTAAGGCATAGCTCAAGTTCAGAATGAGTTCATGCGATGAAGTAAAAATGTCTGTTTGTAACCCACTGTCCCCCAATCCTCACCAGACATGGCAATAACAAAGGCTATACTACCATAAATAGTAGAAATTTGTAGGATCAAATCCTCCAACTTCTCTGAGCACAGGATCACAGTGCCACCATTCAGACGTTCAGTTTGGGACTGGAGAGATAATACAGTGTGCAGGAGGCAGGGCACTTGCCTTGTAAGCTTTTGGATATCCTTGCCACCCCATATGGTCCCCTGAGCCCTTCCAGGAGTGATCTCTGAGCACTGCTGGCGTGGCTTCAAAGCAATAAACAATCACAACACATCCACTCAATCCTAGGGTTGTTCTCTCAAGTTCTGTTCTCTCAAGTTCTCTTAACACATTTACTCAGGGTCTTGAAATCTGATTGTTTTTAAAGAGTCTGTTGCTTCTAAGACACCTGGACAGAAGACCACGGGTTAAGCCTACAAGTGCCCTGGGTGAGGCCACACCTTTCCTGAGGCTCTTTGTGTGTACAAATCACATTGCTTCAATGCTTACTCATAATCCTTCTGAACACCACCTGAGTTTTCAGAAAAATTTTTGTGGGAAATTTCTTCTTTGGTCTTGGTTGATTATAGTTTTAGATCTCGAATACTGAGTTTGTCTTTATTCTCCTTTCCTTTACCCTGTGAACAATCTTATCACAGGGCATTCTACCATGCACAGTTGATTTCATGTTGTAGATTTCTCCATCACCACCTTTGATTGCCTTGCAATCTCTCTATTCTTTGCTCAACACAAAACTCTCAGGAATATTGGCATGTTCGTGAATATGAGTGATGGAAGAAGCATAAGTGGAGAAGTCAATTATAAGACCCAATCTATAACAAGAAGCAAACATTGTTGTCTAAAGCAATGGATGGAATAGCTGAAGAGAAGACTTATCCCTTGGTTGTGGCAGTTTGGAAGAGGAAGCAATCCTTTACAGATGGATCACAGAGAAACACTGACCTGAACTTTGGCTGTCAGGGAGCACTGACCTGACCTGAGATTTGCTGATTATTGATTGAAATGAGTTACTAACATGAATCTGGAGCTCATGATCTCGAGGGGTCCAGGGATAAATTTCAGCGCAGTGTGTGAAGGCAGTGTTCATGCACTAAGATGGAGAGTTAGGGGATGTGGAGAAGGAAAGTCAGTTGAGGTTGCTAGTGATGAAGGAATCAGGGACACCTACCTTATGCAGTAACTTCTGAACTGAGACCCAAAGAATATCAAATAATTGTCCAGGAACACCACTGGGTCAAGAGGAAACATTGACACTGGAGTGGGATGGCATAGAGGTGAGTGTTTTTACCACCATCAGCCAGAGTTCATGCCCCAGCTCTACCAATATGTGGTGTGTTCTTGGAAAACTCTGTCCTTCTCTAGGCATTATTTTCTCATCTGAAAATTAAGAACAGTAGTAAGATAGAACACAAAGTCTTTATTTAGCAAAAGGCCTGACCCAAAATCAGTGCAGTTTTTTTCCACACAGCAATAGCTGTAGGAAAGCAAAGGCCAGAAACCCATAAACGGCCTGGCAAGAGAGGGAGAGAAAGGGCTGAACCGAGTATTATTAGTGAAGTAAGTTTACCAAGAGAACAAAAGGGATAGGGGGAGGGGTTCCAAATGCCTCTATATTGAAGAACTTGTATATGTTCTGTATATAATGAGGTACCATTGAATGTCTGTTAGTTCTTACTAATATTTATGTTAATTATGTTAATTTATGTTAATATTTATGGGATGCATTCATAATAAAAATTTGAAAATTTTAGATGAGTCAAATAGAAGTAGCTAAATAAGAGGCCCTCAAATAGTATTTTTCATTATAATGTTAATGAGAAAAAAAGTAACCCCTGAAAATGTTCACAATCTGTGTTAGCTCACACAATTTTCTCATGCCCTCCTGGATTTTCTTAAGCTACTCCTGCTATCTCCTGCATCTTGGAGATGTGTATGTGAGTTCCTGGTCTTTTATCCATTATCTCAGCCTAAGAGAGACTGACTTGGGGTGTATGTATGTGTTGTGTGTGTGTGTGTGTGTGTGTGTGTACCCTCAATGGAGAGGCAGCCTGTCCAGAGTTGGTTCCACCTTGTGTCACCAGCTACTTGAAGAGGCTCTGGCTCTTCAAGACCTTGAACTAACTAAAGAAAAATTAATGAATGAAAATTAGTGCTGAATATTAGAAGTAGTTGGTTCTTTGTTTAGAAGTTTGGTATGTTTTCATGTTCAGAAACATGCCAGAAGAACTAAACTTTTATTTATGTCAGTTTATGGGAAAGGTGGTTTTACCATATATTTGATTTAGAATGACAGTTTTCAACAACCTACAAAATATGGACTTGCTATACTTATATTATCCCAAAGTAACTACTATTTTCATTTGGTGTAAATTCTTTACTTTGGTAAATTATAAATATATTTTTCTGAAGGAATTAAATTTTAATGCACTTTTGCTTAATATCTGAGTAATTCTATTGAGTAAATATTCAGCTACTTTAATATTGCATTACTAAACAGTATTCATTTCACACACTTCCTATTATTTAACATTTTGATACTGAATTGTAGGATAACGTTGGTTTGTCTTTTCCACCTTGCCACAAAGAGCTTAGGTTTATCGAGTTACTCCCATCACAGTGCTCCCATTCCTCTGTATTTATTTGTAACCTCTTTCTTTGTGCTCTGTTGACTTATAAATATTATTTTTCTCTTCTCCTTAAGTCCTTTGCATAGATAATTCAGAGCAATGTCCTTTTTGTACAGGCACAAGAAGACAGTAAATGCTATGCTTTTGTAATATCGGAGTTAATTGACTCCAGATAATATTACCTCTGGGACATTTGTTCTCTTGACCTAAGCCTCAGTTGCCCTTACTTCCTGGCACCACAAAAGCAGAGTGCTGATGAGGGACTGGGCAAGCAGTGAGCTATGTGCTACCCTAGCATCAAAATGGGCCTGCCGAAAAGTGCCATAATGCTTAACTATAAGCTAAGAGCTTGGTCATGGGAAAATGCTATCATGATCCAAAAAGCAATAACTAGATTTGGACCCTGCTAGGATTAGGAATGATTAATCCAGCCTGAGCACTGTAGTTGGAATCTGTGGCAAGATGTCCCCAGGAGAGCCACCCTACAAGCTCAATGTATCTCTTACTGTGTCCATACAACATAACTAATATTAAGATTTTAATTAAGTTGTTGGACTAAGGAGAGCAGAAACACCCTTAAGTGGTAATTTGCCCATGAGCATAAGAAGGGCTTTCTTTTTTAAAATTTTTTAACTTAAAAAAATTTTTTTAATTAGTGAATCACCATGAGGGTACAGTAACAGATTTACACATTTTCGTACTTGTGTTTCCCTCATACAATGTTCGAGCACCCCTCCCTCTACCAGTGTCCATTCTCCACCACCAGTGAACCCAGTATCCCTCACACCCCCAATCACATCCCCCCCCCTCTGTGTCAGGGCATTCCCTTTTGTTCTCTCTCTCTCCTTTTGGGTGTTGTGGTCTGTAATAGGGGTATTGAGTAGCCATCGTGTTCAATCAATAGTCTACTTTCAGCACGCATCTCCCCTGCCGAGCGGGTCCTCCAACCAGATGTTCCCTTCTTGATATTCCCTTCTCTATCTGAACTGCCTTTTCCCCCAGCATGTGAGGCCGGCTTCCAAGCCATGGAGCAAGCTCCTGCTACTTATTTCTACTATTCTTGGGTGTTAATCTCCTACTCTGTTATTTTATATTCCACAGATGAGTGCAACCTTTCTATGTCTGTCTCTCTCTTTCTGACTCATTTCACTTAGCATGATACTTTCCATATTGATCCACTTATATGCAAAATTCATGACTTCATCTTTTCTAACAGCTGCATAGTATTCCATTGTATAGATGTACCAAAGGTTCTTTAACCAGTCATCTGTTCTCAGGCACTCGGGTTTTTTCCAGATTCTGGCTATTGTAAACAGTGCGGCAATGAATATGGAAATGCAGGTGTCATCTCTACTATACTTTTTTGCTTCTTCGGGATATATTCCCAGAAGTGGTATTGCTGGGTCAAATGGGAGCTCAATTTCTAACTTTTTGAGAAGCGTCCATATTGTTTTCCAGAAGGGCTGAACAAGTCGGCATTCCCACAAACAATGTAGAAGGGTCCCTTTCTCCCCACACCCCCTCCAACAATGGTTGCTTTTGTTCTTTTGGATGTGTGTCATTCTCTGTGGTGTGAGGTGGTATCTCATAGTTGTTTTCATCTGCATCTCCCTGATGATTAGTGACGAAGAGCATTTTTTCATGTGCCTTTTGGCCATTCGTATCTCTTCTTTGGGAAATTTTCTGTTCATTTCTTTGCCCTATTTTCTGATGGGGTTGGATGTTTTCTTCTTGTAGAGTTCAACCAGTCCTTTATATAACCTTGATATCAACCCCTTATTGGATAGATATTGGGTGAATATCCTTTCCCATTCTGTAGATTGTCTTTGTATTCTGGTCACTGTATCTTTTGCGGTGCAGAAGCTTTTTAGTTTAATATAGTCCCATTTGTTCATCTCTGTTTCCATTTGGTTGATCAGTTCTGTGTCATCTTTGAAGATACTGTTAGCTTTAATATCGTGGAGGGTTTTGCCGACTTTGTCTTGAATGTACCTTATGGACTGTGGTCTGATGTTGAGGTCTTTAATCCATTTTGATTTGACTTTTGTGCATGGTGTCAGGTCAAGATCTAAGTCCATTCTTTTGCATGTGGTTGTCCAGTTGTGCCAGCCCCATTTGTTAAAGAGGCTTTCCTTGCTCCATTTCACATCTCTTGCTCCCTTACCAAAGATTAGGTGATCGTACATTTGCGGTTGTGTGTAGGGATATTCCACCCTGTTCCATTGGTCTTCGGCTCTGCCTTTGTTCCAGTTCCATGCTGTTTTAATGGTTACCGCTTTGTAGGAGAGTTTAAGGTTGGGGAGGGTGATGCCTCCCATCATCTTTTTCCCAAGAATTGTTTTAGCTATCTGTGGCATTTGTTCTTCCATATGAATTTTGAATAGCTTGATCCATTTCTTTGAAGAATTTCATGGGTATCTTTATAGGGATTGCATTGAAGCTGTATAATGCTTTGGGGAGTATTGCCATTTTGACAATGTTGATTCTCCCTATCCATGAGCAGGGGATACAGAGAGCTGTAGGAGAGAGATGAGAGAGAGGCCAGGACAGCAAGATGGAGCGCAGAGTCTAGCAAGGGGAACAGAGGGAGAAGAATGTAGGGGAAAAATTCAGGAGCAGGCACGCAGAGAGACAAGAGATGCGACTGCGAGAGGGGCACGGAGAGATGAGCGGGAGAGACAGGAGGAGATGGGAATGAGGGTCAGTGTGAGACTAAATGAGAAGCTTAGAGACTGGAAAAGGCGTGTGTGGAGAATGGAATAAATGACAACTGATCATCAACCAGCTTGGCCCTCGTTTCCTCCTTCATCTGCCCCATGGCCTGGGCCGCCCCGGGTGGGGGATCAGCCAAGACCACTGAATCCAGGCAGCGAGAGGGAGAGCCGCGGGGGATCTCCCCAGCCACCCTAGAGATTATACACTGAATTTAAGTGATTTTTCTATTGTTGGCAACACAGCAAGAAATGGCTTCATATGCACATTCTTGTTTGCTTTCCTGATAGCTTTCTTAAAGGAAGATGTCCACATGAAACATGCTGGAACAAAAGACTTATTATTCAGAGCCTTAAATAATACACTTCCTGAATCACCTTTCACAAAGTTTATACCAATCTGTAGTTTCATGAGCTACAGCACAGTGGGTAGGGCGTTTGCCTTGCACAAGGCCCACCCGGGTTTGATTCTTCCGTCCCTCTCATAGAGCCTGGCAAGCTACCAAGAGTATCTGCCCGCACGACAGAGCCTGGCAAGCTACCCGTGGCATATTGGATATGCCCCAAACAGTAACAAGTCTCACAATGGAGACGCTACTAGTGCCCGCTCAAGCAAAATCGATGAACACTGGGACGACAGTGTGACAGTGTGGGGGGAAAACAAGCTCTCTCACTTTATGTTTTGTGTTTATTTTCCTTTTTTCAATTTTTATTTCCTTAAATTTTTTGTTAAGATACTGTGATTTACAGTTACTCACAGTTGAGTTTCATGCATACAATGTTCCAATACTAATCCAACCACCCTCCACCAGTGTCCCCACGTTCCCTCCACCTACCATCTTCCTTCAGGCCCCACACATTAAGTTGAGTTGTAATATGGATCTTCTGGTTCAGTGTTGTTGATTCTGTGGTTTAGATATATAGATATCCAACACCTGTACCCAACCTGATGGGTCCTAGAGGGAAGGAAAGAAATGGAGGGAGTAGAGAAAGAAGGAAGAAGCAAATGAGAAATAACAGGGGCAGGGACTTTGGGCACATCAGATGTGTTATTTCTATATATTTTCCTTTTTGTTAGATTTGGGAAAGAAAGGAAGCAAGAAAGATCCAGGAACTTTTAAGGTAATAGAAAAAAGCAAAGACTACAATGCACTTCTTTAGTAATACCTTCCCTGGTTAATATACTCTAACGTTTAGGACAGAGTTGGGTGGGCTAGAGAGGGGTGGGGCATGTACATCTAGGTTTCTGATAAGCTTGGCTTCTGATCTGTCACTCTTAGGTGAGCTACAACCTGAGAAACAAGACCATCCTTTATCACCAAAATGGAAAAAGGCATAAAAAGGAGAGTACAAACTGCAACCCAGATTTCTGTGGGGTGTTTCTCTTACTGCTTAGGAAGAGGCTTCCTCCAGAGCCAAAATCTGATCACTTTTCCCAGACCAACCATCCATCTGGCATAATCTGGGAGTGACTGCCTTGGACAAATATGAATAAAGAAGATGATAGAAAAGAGAATGCCATGAGTACGTCTACATTTTTCTTAGTCTTCTTTACCCCAATAAATACATCTTTAAAAAAAATTCTAGGAGATGGGAGTAAGGGGCTGGAGAGCTAGTATAGCAGGTAGGGCACTTGCCTTGCATGCAGCTGACCCCTTTGATCCCAGCATCCCTTATGGTCCTACCAGAACTGCCAGGAGTAATTCCTGAGTGCAGAGCCAGGAGTAATCCCCAAGCATCTCCAAGTGTGGCCTCAAAACAAACAAACAAACAAACAATCCTGAATGTTAATATTGCTTGGTTTTGCCTCTTTGAGTGGCAACAGATTGTGATAAGCTAGTGTTTCTATAAGGTACTTTAGTTTAATGGTTGGGTAGGTAGGCTGTAATTTGGATGTTCTGAGTGGGAAAAGACCAATAGATATTGAGTCCCATTCTGAGTAATTGTGGATTCCTGTCATTCACCTTCCACCCCAAACTATAGTGACAGTGTTTAAAACATTGCCTGGTCTGAAACTGCATAAAGGCAGGTGGAGGCAAGGAAAGATTTCTGTATTTCTTGTCTAGGCTACAGTTTCTGTAACAAGATATTCAACAACTTGGCATGGATGTGGGGAGAAAGGGACTCTCCTTCACTGTTGGTGGGAATGCCGACTGGTTCAGCCCTTTTGGAAAACAATATGGACGATTCTCAAAAAGTTAGAAATTGAGCTCCCATTTGACCCAGCAATACCACTCCTGGGAATATATCCTGGAGAGGCAAAAAGGTATAGTAGATATGACATCTGCATTTCCATATTCATTGCCGCACTGTTTACAATAGCCACAATATGGAAAAAACCAGAGTGCCTGAAAACAGATGATTGGCTAAAGAAACTCTGGTATATCTACACAATGGAATACTACATAGCTGTCAGAAGACATGAAGTCATGAAATTTGCATATAAGTGGATCAACATGGAAAGTATCATGCTGAGTGAAATGAGTCAGAATGAAAGAGACAGACGTAGAAAGATTGCACTCATATGTGGAATATAAAGTAGCTGAGAGGTACAAGCTTATAATGTTGCGATTTCTGGCAGATATTTCTCTGGACTTAGTTACTAAAATGCAGAAATCCAAGCCCGTGCAGCTGCTAGTGCGGCCTCTTGACCTCATATCTCTTCATTCTCAGCAATGGAAAACAAATTATCAAATGCTTTCTTTTCAGCAGGTTGACTTTAGGGGGGAGAAACTCCAAATCAATAATAGTGAATTTTTTGTTGAAATATTGAATGTAATCAAAGTAAAGTGAAAGTAAAGGAAATTTACCAGTTACACATGTGGGGTTGGGGGCTGGGGAGGTCGGGGGGAGGAGGGAGGTATACTGTGATTCTTGGTGGTGGAATATGTGCACTGGTGAAGGGATGGGTGTTCGAGCATTGTATAACTGAGACTTAAACCTGAAAGCTTTGTAACTTTCCACATGGTGATTCTATAAAAGAATAAAAAAATTTTAAAAAAAGACATTCAACAACTGCTTCTGGTCTGGAGTTCGAAGTTCTCACCCTTTGGGGTCCTCTCTTATTGCTTTAACTAACCAGAGTCTGTGGAGTAGCAACTATCTCCCCATATTCTAACCAATACTAGATGCTATTATTTATACATTTTATATATCCTCACATATTCTATAATTACTAATTGTATCCCATTTAAATTTTAATTGATACAAGATAGTAAGATTGAATGCTTTTCTACTATTTGTAATTTGCATTACTATTGTTAATTTTCTTAGTTTTTTTCTAACTGAAGCTAGTACTCTATATACATATTCCTGATTGAAACATTTGTACATATTTACATTTCTTGATCTGTTGTTACCATTACTCTTGTTATCAGTGCATAGTTTTCATTCTTTAAATTATAATTATGAGGTATTTTCACTTCTGGGAATATATCTTGAGGATGCAAAAAAGCACAATAGAAATGACATCTGTACCTACATGTTCATTGCAGCACTGTTCACAATAGCCAAAATATAGAAACAACCTGAGTGCCCTAAAACAGATGACTGGTTAAAGAAACTTTGGTACATCTACACAATGGAATACTATGCAGCTATTAGGAGAGATGAAGTAATGAAATTTGCTTATAAATAGATATAGAGAGTATCATTCTAAGTGAAATGAGTCAGAAAGAGAGAGACAGACATAGAAGGACTGCACTGATTTGTGGAGTATAGAATAAGTATAGAATAACAACACATGAGGCTGACACCCAAGGACAGTTGATACAAGGGCCAGGAAAATCTCCCTGTAGCTGGAAGCCTGCTTCATGAGTGGAGGGGAGAAGGCAGATGGAATAGAGAAGGGATCACTAAGAAAATGATGGCTGGAGGAACCAGTTGGGATGGGAGATGCATGCCAAAAGTAGATAATGGACCAAACATGATGACCTCTCAGTGTCTGTGTTGCAAGTCATAATGCCCAAAGTAGAGAGAGAGTATGGGGAATATTGTCTGTCATAGAGGCATGGGGAGGGTAGGAAAGGGGGGGGTATACCGGAGATATTGGTGGTGGGGAATGTGCACTGGTGGAGGGATGGGTGTTTGATCATTGTGTGATTGTAACCCAAACATGAAAGTTTGTAACTATCTCACGGTGATTCAATAAAATTTTTTTAAAATTATGTGGTATTTTATATCAATAAAAACTATCAAAAATTTTTAAACTTTATCATCTTTATCATTTTATCATCTCCTTTCTTGTCTGCATTTAATTCAGTAAAATGAACTAAAGTATGTTTTATATAGACATTATGAATTTGTCCATTTATAACTGAAATGTATGCCCTTTGAACAATAGCTCCTCCATTTTCCCCAACCCTCTCAGTCACCATACTGTTCTTTGGTTCTATGAATTAAATATTTTATATATTCCATATAAAATTGAGATCCCCAGAAATTTTCCTTACGTATCTTGTATCTTGCTTTTAGAATGGTCATTGTGAATGCAATGAATATGAGTGTACAGATGGCTTTTTAGGCTGTGTAGGGAGAGGTTGGGCCATATCTGTGGTGCTTATGGATTATTCCTGGATTATTCCTGGCTCTGTGTTCAGGAGTGACCCTTGGTGGTGTTTGGAGATCCATATATAGTGCTGAGGATTGAACTGGGGTCAGAAGCATGCAAAGGCAAATACCTTATCTTCTATACTATCAAATATCTCTTTGAGAACCCAATTTCTTTTAGATATAGACATAGACCCCCTTAACAGTTATTGATGTGATTAATCTCTCTCTCTCTTGCTTTCGCTCTCTCTCTCTCTCTCTCTCTCTCTCTCTTTGTTATGGAATCATGGGATCACAACTGGCAATGCTTAGGACTTACTCCTGGATCTATGCTCAGGGACTACTCCTGCAGGGCTCATGGGTCTTATGTACTGCTGGGAATCAAACCCAGGGCAGCATTGTATAAGGCAAGCACCTACCTGATGAACTATTGCTCCAACCCTAAGATACATTCCTAAAAAATACTTTGTCATAGAATGTACTCACACAAACCTAAACAGTACAGTTTGATATACACCTGATCTATATAAAGGGGACTACCAATGCTTGCAGTACTTTATTTGATGACAATACTTCACTTGCTGAATTGTAATTATGTGTTATATAATTCTATATAAAGAAATTGAATTGCCGGACCACATGACATTTCTTAATTAATTTCAGTAACCATGATACTGTTTTCAAGAATAACTGTACCAATTTACATTCTGCAATGGTATAAAGGTTTCCCTGTTCTTCATAGTTTGCTACTATCACTGGCTATCTCTTGTCATCTTGATAACACCTGTCCTGGTAATTGAGGCAATATTTATTGTCCTTTTAATTTGAATTACCCGAATAATAAGAGCTGATGAGGCCACACATTTGTGCGGCCGCTCTGCGGCTGATCGACCATGATCTGGAGGCCAGCTAGACTACTTTTGGTACCAACAGCTGCTTGCAGCAATGTCTCTAGACTGTGAACTAAGCCATAGCCCCACGCCGGCCAAGGACGGGAAAGGTCTTCCTTTCTGGTTTATTTTTCCCTTTTCAGGGAAAAACAATGTGGTGTCCGCCATTTTATAAGGACCATTAAGGAGGTACAAACTTGGTGGCGTGGGAAGGAGAAAAAAAAAGGATGAACTTGCAACAGCGGGACACGTGGGTCATCTCGGCCGGGGGCGATACTGGCGTCCTCTCTGCTGAGATGTGACCCTGGTGGCCACATGTTTGTGCGGCTGCTCTGCTGCTGATTGACCATGATCCAGATGCCAGCTAGACTACTTTTGGTACCAGCAGCTGCTTGCAGCAATGTCTCTAGACTGTGAACTAAGTCATAGTACCATGCTGCCCCAGGAAGGGAAATGATGCAATTTGTAACATAAATCTCCCTCGACTTAGTTACTAAAATACTAAAATCCAGAACTCCCAAACCACATGGCCGCAAAAGCTTCATATCTCTTTATTCTCAGCAATAGAAAACTCATTATCAAATGCTTCCTTTTCAGCAGGTCCGACTTTAGGGGGGGGGGGAACTCCAAATAATAATAGTGAGTTTTTTTGTTGAAATATTGAATGTAATCAAGGTAAAGTGAAAGAAAAGTGAAATTTATCAGTTACACAGGCGGGGTGGGGGACTGGGAGGGTGGGGGGTGAGGGGGAGGTATACTGTGATTCTTGGTGGTGGAATATGTGCACTGGTGAAGGGATGGGTGTTCGAGCATTGTATAACTGGGACTTAAACATGAAAGCTTTGTAACTTTTCACATGGTGATTCAATAAAAAAATAAAAAAATTAAAAAAATAAAAAAATTAAAAAAGAAGTATGGAATGTAATCAAGGTAAAGAGAAAGTGAAGTGAAATTTATCAGCTATGCAGGTGGGGGTGGGGGGGGCGGGGAGGTAGGAAGTATAATGGGTTTTTGGTGGTGGAATATGTGCACTGGTGAAGGGGCAGGTGTTCAAGCATTGTATAACTGAGACATAAGCCTGAAAGCTTTGTAACTTTGCACATGGTGATTCAATAAAATAAATAAATTTAAAAAAGAGCTGATGAGCATAATTTTGTGTACTCATTAGCCAGCTGTTTACTTTCTTCGTAGGAATGCTTATTAATGTTATTTTTACTTTCTATTATTTTTTGCTATTGAGATATTTCAGTCTTTATGTATTCTATATCTTAACATATTCAGATATGTCATTTACAAATATTTGCTCTTACTTATAGATTACTTGTTGTTGCTGTTTTTGGCATATCAAATACACCATAGGTAGCTTTCCAGGCCAAAAACAGTAATAACAAGTCTCACAATGGAGATATTACTGGTGGCCGCTTGAGCAAATCAATGAACAAAAGGATGACAGTGCTACAGTGCGGTGCGATTCATAGATTTGCTTTTGATTTTGGTAATTGTTTCCTTTGCCTTTGAAGGAAGTTCATTTTCTTTGACCTAAGTGTCTGGATAGCCAAATATAACAAAAATAGGACATGCTTTCACCTCTGTTCCTTGTACTTTATTAGTAGGCACAGCTTCCTAACAGCGGGATACTGATAACTATAATGATCCAATTAGGCAGCCCTCAGTAGGTACCTTGGGTACCTCCTCCTTTTTTCTCCCCCAATAGTAAGTCTTTCTAGGATATTGTCCTAGGTAGAGAAAACAAAGGAACAGTATTCAAATCATTTTATATCATTATACTTTCAGAAAAACATGACTTTTTCTGGCTATACTGGGGTTCTACAATAATATCAATGATATTAGTAATTATAAGGTCACCTAGTGCTGGAAATTATTCCATTGTGTGAACTTTACCTTCATCTTATATCCCTATGCAATGATCTCCCACACAAATTTGTCCTTATCAACATCCTTTAAGCATCTTGTGTGATACTTTTTAATTCTCTCATTATTTTTCATGTCTCCCCATATCCTTTACTTAATGTATTTATTTTATTTTGCAACAAAAGAAACTTTTAAAACTTTATATCTATGCAGTTTCCTGCACTTCTTATTGTTATGACATAGCATAATAATATGATGCAATGTTGGTTGTGTGTAACTAAAAAATCAAATGTATAACAACTACTTCAAGTTTACCAATGAAGAACACTTTATTCTATACCAGACAAAACACCATTTCACCTTACTAACCCATCCCTTTAGTTACCACTAAATGGTTTTTAGTCTAGACATTTACTTAAATTTTAATTCATCTTTTGTTTGATCTCTCAAAAAACATATATTGAATGATAACATATGGTTGTCTCTTCCTGTTTCATTCAAGAAACAAATGGCAGAATTCCATATTTATTTATAGAGCGACCAAGGCCACAACAGTAGTGCCCAGGAGACCATAAGTTATGTTCTAAGAACCGAACTCAGAGTTTTGCATGCCAGGTATGTGGTCCAGGCCTTTGTGATATATCTTAGCCCCAAAGGTTTCATTATCTTTGTTATGCATAGAGAGTGTAATATCCCATTATGTACAAATTCTCTGAAGATGGACATTTTTTAAAATTTCTAATTCTTGGCTATTATATATTATTTTATAAGCATGGAATTAATGTTTTTTACCTAAAATAATCACCCTTCTTATATCTTTGTTCAACATACTGTCCCATTTATCCCTTTACACTCTTATATTTGATTTTCACCCCTCCACTCCCAATTCTGTTCAATTTTGATGACTTTTTTCCCCATCCTTCTAGTTCTTCAATTCCAAGAAGAAATAATAGAAAGAAGCCAAACTTCAGGTTTAGCCATGAGATAATTTTAATAATGACACAGAAGAGAAACAGTAGTATTATTGGTATAGGAGTGTATTTTCCCCATGGACATTGGAGGAAATATCGAAATCAGGAGTAGGTACACTGAATATAAAAATCATAAAGATAAGGAAATATCTGAATTGTATCTGTACTGATACAGTAATAAAATTAAGTTTGGAAAATGCATCACTTGTTGGAATATTTATGAAATATTTTCTGAGTTGATAGAGAGAAAAGTTTAGAGAAAGCAATCTTGGAAATTCTATAAGGAAATTAATAAGGACCTGGTTGGAATACAGATGATTACTATTTCAAAATCATTATTTTATGTGGAGGTGACTTATAAGAGAAAAAGATGTGTCAAGGATGGAGATAAACATTGTTCTTCTGATGTCAAGATAGATCATAAATGAATTAATCTACTTTTAGTTTGTTAGTCTTTTCTACATAGATTTTACTAGTCCCCTAGTAGCATATGGGAATCTTGTATGGTAGTTAAAAAAAAAAGAAACTGATATTTTAGAGATGAAATGCAAATGTAGAATGGAATCATCTTGACACTGGTTTCATGACTTAACAGTCTTAAATACTTGACATACAAGGAATCTCACACTCCAACCAGAATATAAATATAAAGTAAGGATACTCTTATATTCATAGACTGAGATATTAATTAAATACTCCCCTCCAATATGATATTGCTGCCCAGATCTGCTGGACTTCCAGAATTCAATGCTATTTAGAAAAACAGAACAATCAAAGGGAAGGAAAAAAAACTTGCAGGGCACTGCATGGGGACCTGACATATGTTAATCTCGAAAATACTTACATGTGAGAAAGATATGTAATGTACAATAATAATTTATTTCACTACTTTACATTGTTTTCCTTTGCTAAGTTGTATTACTATGGATATTTTCATCTATTTTCCTTCACCGGTACCCTTGGACAGTATCTGGTTCATAAAATTAATTCAAAACACATTGGTTGCATTAAAAAAAGAATTGAGTTACAAACAGATTTCTTGCAGAACAAACAAAACACACAGATATTCAGGATCATTAGATTACTGTCTTAAAGGGAAATTTTTCTGAGTCCAGAAAAGGCAACAGAAGTAATGTTACTACTTCTTAGGTCTGTGACTGCCTCCCCACAAGAACCCGCCACAGAGCACCCTGAACATCAGGGTTTCTAAGACTATAGATAAAAGGGTTCATCATGGGGTTGATAACTGTGTTGAAAACTCCAACCCCTTTATCCTTATCTGAAGCTTCCTCAGAACCCAGACGCATGTAGTTGAAGATACCAGTCCCATAGAAGAGCAAAACTACAGTGAGATGGGAACCACATGTAGAAAAGGCCTTCTTCCTGCCCTCCACTGAGCGAATGCGTAGAACTGCAATTGCCACGTGGATGTAGGAGATAATTATGAGCAACACAGGTATACCTGCCATTAGGAAACCCATACCAAAGAGAATCAGCTCATTGAGTTGGGTGCTGGAACATGACAGCTGGAACAGCTGGGGGAGGTCACAATAGAAGTGATTAACCTTGTTGGGACCACAGAAGTCCAGAGTACTTAGAGCAATTGTATGAGTCAGGGCATTGGAGAAGGCGCATACCCAGGACACAGCCACCAGTATCACCTGGATCGTCTTGCTCATGCGGGTGCTATAAGTGAGGGGCTGGCAGATGGCCAGAAATCGGTCATAGGCCATGGCTGTCAACAGGAAGCAGTCCATCCCAGCCAGGAGGTGAAAGAAGAACAGTTGTGAGAGGCAGGATTCGTAGGGAATTGTACGCCTGTGAGACAGGAGATGAACCAACATTGCAGGGACTGTGACAGTGATACATCCAACATCCAACACCGACAGGTTCCCCAAAAAGAAGTACATGGGGCTATGGAGTTTGGGATCTAGCACAACAGCTGCCAAGATGCTGAGGTTGCCTCCAACAGTGACCAGGTAGGCAAAGAAGAAGATCACAAAGAGCAGATTCTTCAGCTTTTCTGTTTCCACCAGGCCCAGTAAAATGAATTCAGTAACAGCTGTTCTGTTGGTTCCACCAGTTTGATCCATGAATCCTTGTAAGAAAATGTTCCATGAAGGAAAATGTAAGTGTACACAATTTGTTCAAAATAATGTTATAAACCAACTGTGTTCAAAGCACTAGGCTAAGTTTCCAGATGTCCAGGTTATGATTTTTCCACTACAGTCCAAATTTCCTTCTTCACCTCAGTGCCTTTATTATACTCCCAACAGGCATCTTAGGACCTCTCCTTCATTGTTATTTCATCTTATTCTAACAAAAAGTATAAGAAATAAAAATAAATACCCACTTCTGCTTTTAGTGAGAAAGCAAGTTAATCTGAAAAGTATACATTTTATCTAAGGAAAGTCCAAACCACTTAGTAGATTTTAAACATCCTTGATGAACATCAATATTACTGATAGATATTGATGCAAATATTCTGAACAAAATCCAGTGAGCTGAATCCAGCAACATAGCAAAAGAATGAATAATGAATCACCCCAGGGATGCAAGCCTAATTCAATATGCTCAAATCAGTTATTATAAAACACCATATCAATAAAAGGCAAGATAAAAATCATATGGTCATATCTACTGATTATCACCTGATGCAAAGAAGGTGTTTAACAAGATCCAACATCTATTCATAAGTTTTTTTAATCCCCCAACCCAAATTAAGGCAGCCTCGATATAATAATGATTATCTACAGTGAGCCTACAGTAAACACTATACTTAATGGTGAAAAGCTGAAAGCCTTTCCCCTAAGGCCAGGCAAAAAGGTAGGATGTCCACTGTCACCACTTTTATTCAACAGAATTTTGAATGTCCTTGCCACAGCAATTAAAAAAGAAAAAGATATCAAAGGGATCCAAATTGGAAATGAAGTCAAATGGCCCAACTCCCAACTCCACAACTGAAACTAATTAAGCTGCCAACCCACCAAATCATTCCAGTTTCATATCTCCTGAACCTCCAATTTCATAGTACTGTCAGCCCAGTAGGATCATAACAAATTTGATGAAAAAGTTGCGTATACCACCAAGCTCAGTGAGCAAAAACAATAACACAGAAGACTCAAGTAGCACCAGCCAGATCAGTATATCCTCAATTTCATAAGTAACACTATTGTGAGATGTGACAATGATCCCAAATTGACATTTATTGATCTATTTTGATAATTTTATTTGTCGTTGTATTATAACAAACAATCTGAAGTAAATTTGTGCCTGCTAAGGGTATAAGCTGCAGTGGTTTGTGGGAAACCGGGGACATTGGTGGAGGAAAGGTCACAGTGGTGATGGGATTGCTGTTGGAACATTTAAGGCCTCAAAGAACTGTATTATGAACAACTTGGTAAACCATGTTGTTATCATAAAAAAATGGAAAATCTAAATATAATTTAAGCACACCTTAAGGAAAAAGAATAATCTAAACAAATTAAATCAAAGCCATTAAAAGGAAGAGGATAATGAAAACCAGAGAAGAAATACACAAAATGATGACCTAAAGGACAATATTCTTTGGGGGGTAAAATAAATAACACATAAAGAAACAAAGAGAGAGAGCCCCTTTAAAATAAAAGCATAAATGTAAGGGAGAAATTACAACAATTGCCACAGAAATACAAAGCTTCACAACTGTCTCCAATGAACTTTATGCCACTAAATCTGAGAATCTAGGGAAATGAACAAAATTTAAATATCAAAACCTTCAAAGATTGAATCATAAATAACTAGAAAACCTGAGAAAGCCAATTTCAAGCAAAGAAATTGAAGCAGTAGTCTGAATTCTTCCCCACAAACAAAAAGCCCAGTCCATATTGTTTCAAAATTTACCAAACCTTCAAATAATTGCCTGGCATATCTATCCTTCTCAAGATATTCCAGAAAATTGAAGAATAGAAGTTTTACCAATTTCTATAAGGACAGCATATTCTGATAATACCAAAAACAGTCATAGACATCACAAAAATGAAAAAGCATAGACCCTGATTAATATAGAGTACTTGCAACACAAGCTATTTCTTGTCATTCCCTCAAGTTAAAACAAATCTCTTATTTTATTGTTACTGAAAATACCAAAGGTAATAAGGACAGATTAAAAGATGTAAGTACATACTAATAATGATATAGAAATATAGTATGTCTTACAAAAATGGTCAGTATTTTCATGTGTAATTCCTAACTAGATTATTGAAATCACATAAGAATCTTTATGATAAAATGTCAATACACATATATTTCAATAAGTTTTCTGGCTTTATTTAACCAAAACTTAAGCAAATAGAATCAAGGAGGCACAGAATGTGGGTGTGGTATTAAGATACTCCCAGGTGGTTTCAATGACCAAGCAAGACATGGCATCTTCTGAAATGTTTGCAACATGGAAGTTTGATAATGACTTATTGTTTCTTCTTCATTGTTTTTCTCCATACACCAACCTTACCAAGTTATTTGGACCTTCGTTTTTCACAAAGACCCTTTTAATATAATCCTATAACCAAAGCAATAATTATAGATTTACCCACATTTTCAAGTGGATGAAAGTGTTTACTCATGTTCAACAATACAGTAAAACACATGTTCACAATCTGAGGATATAAATGACCAATATCCCAAATGAGGTTTCTGTTCTAGCTATTGGAAACATGCAGAGGGGATGCCATAAGATAATGCTAGAGGTACTGGTGTCTAAGATCCTTAAAATTATGATATTATATGATTTGTGACATGGGAGGATAATACCAAACCTAACTGCAACTGCTACTGATGTTTATTTTTATTAAAAAATCCAAACAATGCGCAGGAAAGATAGTGTAGCAGGCAAGGCATTTGCTGCACATGTGGCTGACCTGGACTTAATCCCAAGTACCTATATCGACTCCCAAGTGCCACTAGGAGTGATCCCCAGTGTAGAAGCTTGTAACCCTCAACACAGCTGAGCATGACCCCAAAGCAAAATACAACAAACCCAAATAATAAGGTTGTTAGGAAAAGTATATCTTACATACAACTAAATTTCAGCCAAAGAAAGAGGAACAACAGAACTATTGTGATAACCCTCAGATGGTTATGAATGAAGCTCATTTGAAATTAGTAGGATTCTGATTTATCTGATATCTCTGATATCTAGAGATATCCAGTACAATATCACCATGATCCCTATCACTTGGACTCAAAATACTTTAACACTCTAGGGTGCCATAATGGACCCTACTCCTTACTGAGAGATAAGGGCTCTGTTCTCCAGAACCCCATTCAATAATTCCATGTCCCTCACAATACAAAAACCTAACGAGACTCCTGGCTGGGATCAAGGCTCCAGGCTACCTGATGAAGTGTGTCCTGAGCAGTAAACTGAACTTGGTGAATCCTCTCATAGTCATATGTAAAAATAATAAAAAGAGAAACCTTCATCAAAGGGGCATGGACCAAAGACATCATAAAAGGAACCAGGGTCTCAGAATTCCCACTCCAGATATTTCCCTAACAAATCTTTTTCAGATATACTCCATTATGCTATGCATAAAGTCACTTTTAGTTAAAGACAATGGAATCCCCATCTCCACTTTGTAAGAATAAAGAAAGAACCTGTAAAGTACTCACCCTGGAATGGGCACAGAAGACAGTACAATTTCTTCTGAATAAAAGATACAGAGCAGTGCAGTCTGGTTAACCAATAAGAAAGCAAACAAGGGACTCTATGGAAGACAAAGGAAAACAAGTTGGTCTATTTTCTACCATAAGGCTGTCCTCACTATGGTATCATACTCCGGGAGCCATGGTAGTCTCCAAAATTATTCCTTCAAGGAAAGAAAAGGGTGGGATGGGAGAATTTTGTGCGTGTGTGACAAATTAATTCCTCCATAAATACAGTGGCAATGTCTCACACATTCTTGTGTTTGAATCTTGTTTTTAAAAATCCTTTATCACTATCTCTGGCTTTCTGTCAGGTAGTTAGGACAGGTGATATCAATTCCATAGAATGGTGCATTTGCTAAGGATTAGCCCATATCCTCAATGTCACCCAGGAAGTCAGAGATCTACAGACTAGATATATGTTTCCTAATAAAAGGGGCTTATTTCCCAGATTTCATCATTATCAGTGCCTTTGAGTAGAGAAAATATAATTTCCAAACTTTCCTTGCACCTTAATATGAGGAGAAGATCCTAAGGGAGACAAGGGAAGAGCTTTCTCCTAATGAGTCAGTAGGAACATGGAGATTTCTCCTTTAGGACTTTGTTAGTATAGCTAGATGTGTCTTGGGATCCTATAATGAATTTGGAGTAGCTGTAGAAGATGTAATATGTCAGCAAGACTTATGTAATCTGCCTAATAACATGATTATCTCTATGGACTGGGGGCTTAGAAATTTAGAGTCTTTATAAAGGTCACAGATAAGCAAAATACACAAGTATAGATTCTTTGAATCCTATGTCTACCAATAATTATTCACTATATTCTCTCCAAGAAAGTGTGCTTCTCCACTACCACTGGAGAAGTTTTGTGCAGCATAATAAACTCCTAGACAGACCTGTATAGACATACCTGTATTTTTGGTTATTAGTGCTTTGACTTTGAACAAGCCCCTGAACTTCTGAGCCTTAGGTTCCCCTTGTGTCCTGTACCACAGGACACTGTAAATAAACTTAGTAAGATTTATTAAGTTGCTGCTGTAGGAGTTTGGCAATAAGACATCATACCAGTTGGCAACATTGAGTGCTTCTGTGTGCATTATAATGTACTTTGTAATGTATCAGCCTAGAGTCCCAATAAATGTTTCCAACAATTATATGAGATAAGTTGCCTCAGACTTACCATATATCCTAACTCATATATTTCTCAGTCTACATTCTGATTTTATGGATAGTACAGTTTTATGTTCATTCTGCTTATTGTAAACTAACAGAATAGAATATCATCGTTGATATCTTCTGAATTAAGAGATGGGGCTTGAGGATAGAGTCACTAGACCTGAATATTTGGCACCCAGATTATAGAGGAAAATTGACAGGACACATGGGTCAGTGGGTAAATGTCTCACATCTCTCCATCAGAGAATACAGAGAATACTGGGAAACATTGTCTGTGTTATAGTACAGTCAAGTCTCTTCTGTTCACCAGGGAACTATGGTCTTGAACCATTCCCCACCCCCCAGCCCCAATCATTCTTCCTACTTTTTTGTTTTCTCTCTTCAGAAACTTGGTCTTGTTCTCTGGGTCCACATGCAAGAGAAATAACATTACTCCTTGTCTCTTGGATGACTTCTCATTTAAATTTCATATGATTATTTTCTCAGGCTCTGTTTGGGGTTGAGAAAGACGCGGCTGAGTCAATTGATACAAGGAATAGTCCCTAGGAGATTGTTGATAACTTTTAGTGTAATTATTTGAAGTAGTAGACTGGAATGAGATGCATTCCACTGGAGGAATGTGAAACACTTATTTGTATATTTGTTTTATCATGTTAGTATTACAAAAATAATATTAGTGGAAAGAACTCTGGACAAAGAAAGAAATGACTTAGCTGACGTGCAGCTCTCATAGTAGAGTAACACTTGACTATGCTTAGGATTTACTCCTTGCTCTGCAACTAGGTATCACTCATTTCTGGGGGCCTCAGGGAACCATTTACAATGCCAAGGATCAAACCCAGGTTGGCTGTATGCAAGTTATGTGCCCTACTCATTGAGCTATTGTTCCGACCCTTCTTGATCCATTCTTATGCATCCTTTTTGGCTGATTTCTACCTCTTCTATGAGACATATAGTATGAACTGTCTTAGCCTCTCTATATATACTTTGTGGAGGAGTCTATATTCACAGTGATACGTGCTGTAGTGAACCCCATAATGAACCTTTTCAAATTTTGCAGCCTTTGGAATAAGGACATACATGTTATATTGGAAGATTCCTCTTTTTAACAAAAAAATACATTTTAAACATATTTAAAATCTATTAGGTAATACAGAGATAACTTATTTTGATGGAACCCACAGATAATAGTTCAATAATTTTTATAGTGACACTTAAGGAATTACCAAAGCTGTTAAATTCATAAAGTTCACAGTCATATATAAACCAATTAGTTTTCCTTTATTCCTAGGCTAAAATACAAGGTTTGAATAAATTTGAATATCTAGTACTTTTGACCTTTGATCTTGGAAGAGTCTTCTTAATAAACAATTATGGAGGTTGATTATAAAGGTAAGTTTTGAAAAGAACATTAACGTTGAGACTAAGACTTTCATTCAACTTGTGGAAAACATTATTCTATGGAGATTCAGTGACATTTAAGTCAAAGCTCCAGATCAAAATAAGATCAGGTATCTGTGATGACAAAATTACCTGCAAGTCATGCAAATTGCTCGATACACTTCACTAACGTTAACATAACCAATCACAGAAATATTATCATGGATACTAGAATTTTGAAGCATCAAATATTAGCTGATCACAGGATCAAATTTCCTTCAACCAGACCTTTCAGAATATACTCAGTAAAGCCTGGGGCTCTCTCATGTTCTTAACACATGTTCATTTGTGGTCTGAAGCTCTGAACTTCTTTAAGTAGTCTTTCCACATAAGACATTTGTAGAAGATACTTTGTGCTATTCAAAATAAGGTCCCTGAGTTAAGCTATCCCTCTTCATGATGCTCTCTTCCTGGGAAGGTCTTCAGTGCTGAATCATAGTACCTCTGGATACAACCCATGTTTTCTGACAAAAGTTGTCAAAAGTTTCTCCTTTTCCCTGGGATATTATATCTCACTGGATCACTGTATTACTGTCATCCCATTGATCATCAATTTGCTCAACCGGGCTCCAGTAACATCTCCATTCGTCCTAGCCCTGAGATTTCAGCAGCCTCTCTTTACTTGTTCTTTCCAGTGGTGCCACATTGGAGGGTCTTTCAGGGTAAGGGGAATGAGACCCATCACTGTTACTGTATTTGGCATATCAAATACGCCACGAGGAGCTTGCCAGGCTCTGCCACGTGGGCAGGATGCTCTCGGTACCTTGCCAGGTTCTCTGAGAAGGAAAATCTAAGCGCGCTTCCGGGACCGTTGTTTTATATCTCAGGCCTTAAAAAATACTGGGTGTGGGGCGAGAGCAATAGCACAGTGGATAGGGTGTTTGCCTTCACACAGCCTACTCAGGTTCGATCCCCAGAATACCAAATGGTCCTCTGAGCACTGTCAGGAGTAATCCCTGAGTGCAGAGCCAGGAGTTACCCCTGAGAACCCACAAAAAAATCCAAAATAAATAAGTAAAACAAAAAAGAAAAGAAAAGATTAAAGAAATACTTGATGTATTCCAACCTTTAACCTTTCTTTTTCCCTGTGGTTGACATTATCCCAGGACATTCTGCCCTGCTCATATGGCCAGCTCCTTTCTCCACCACAAACTATCTGCCTTATCATTTTTCTATCCTTTGTTCAACACAAAACTAAACTCTTGGGAATGAATATCAATATGTTTATGAATATGAGTGAAAGTATAAGCATAAATGGAGTAGGCAATTGTGAGACCCAGTCTCTAGTGAGAGGTGAACATTACTGTCTAAGGCAATGAATGGAATAAATGAAGAGAAGATTAATTACTAAGCTATGGCAATTTGAAAGATGAAGTAACCCTACACAGATGAAACATTCTTCTGTAAACAGATGAATCTGCAGAGAAAGGCTGACGTGGACTTTGGCTGTCCAGGAGAATTGACCTGAGCTAAGGTTAAATTCACACAACTTATAAAAACTGAGTGTAAAAACTGAGTGTTGATTGAACTGAATTACTACATGAATCTGGAGCTCATTATTGAGGGAGTGGAGAGAACAATTTCAGTATTATATGTGAAGACTGCTTATGCACTAAGAGAGAGAGAGAGAGTTAGAAGACATGGAGGAGGCAAGCCTAAGAATATTGTATGTCTAGGCTTGCTAGTGATGAGATTAGGTAAGCCTACTTAATGTAGTGATCTCTGAGCTGAGAACTAATGGATGTATTTCTCTTCCTCAGAAATAACCATGATCCTGAATGTTGTGTTTATCTTTTTCTTCCTTTCTGTCCTTACATTAAAATATATTTATACTTGAAAACCTTTAATTCAATGTTGATGAAATTGTACAGTATACATTTTATTAGTTTTGCTGTATCACAATTTGCACATGATACAATTCTTATGCTACCCAGGTATAAAATTTAATAGTTTGAGCAAATGCATATGCTAGTGTACCTTCTCACACAGTGATCATGCAGAATATTTGTCATGCCCAAGAATTTACTAGTACTTCTTTATCAGAGATCATTTACCACAGGTCTCTGAAGCCACAGATGTTTCTTTCACTATGTGTTGAATTTGTTTTAGACTTAAAAAAAACTCATATTTGATATCATTGGTGGAGGGAAATTGACACTGGTGGTGAGATTGTATTGGAATGTTGCACTCTATTATAAACAGTTTTGTGACTCATGTTGCCTAATTATTTTAAAAATAGGATATTCATTTGTTTGGAGGCCACACCTGGTAGTGCTCAGGGCTTACTCCGGCTCTGTGTTCAGGGATAACTCCTAGTGTGGCTCAGGGGACCACATGGAATGTTGGGATTGAAACCAGGTTGGTTGCATGCAAAGCAAATGCCCTAACTGCTATACTATTTCTCTGGTCCCAAATTAACTATTCTTAAGGACACATTAAATAATACCAGAAATACAGATAGCGTAAAAAATACAGATAGTTCCAAAGAGAAAAAGAAAATTTTTTCATGTAAAAAAATTAAAATGTATCTGCATTGTTTTTAATATCAGTATGTTCTTCCTTTCTGTTTCTAGTTAGTACATTGATATGAAGTAACATAGGACTGTGGTGTTCTGGATTTGAAAATTCTAGAATAGCTGCAAATGAATCCTCCTCCTGGTTCTTTTCAAACTCTTCCTTGTATTCATAAGTTTTAGCATGCCTATTTGCATCAGTACAATACTAATATAGTATAATTTATGAGATCAAATATTAAATCTCTTTTCTTGCCTCTTCTCTCTTTTCCCCTCCTTCAACTCCATCCATTGAAATTTCTTATTTTGTCCACAGAACATTTTTTTCAAGCAATGTAATTGTTTGCTACAGTTTCTGCATTAAACTTGAGTCACTTTGATGTATATTAGGTATTCAAATTCAACTATCTTATAAATTTGTACAATTTAATCAACACCTTTTCTGCGGCCTCCCCTCCCCAACCCATCCCAACATTCCTAAGACAATAGAAATCACTATCCTACTATCTCTATCTCTTGTTTTATACATTTGAATTTTCCATATTGTACAAAAAATTATATCTTCAGTAGTTGTTTTTTATTGTCTTGTTTATTTCAAATATAACAGTGAAAATCAAGTTCACTAATGTAAAAACAGATGGCATTTTTAAAAAACATGCATAATATCTTAATAAAGATCAATATATACATACCACATTTTTTTCATTTATCAATCAATATACACTTGAGTTTCTTCCATACCTTGATTATTTCCATATCTTGAAAATAAGGATGTAGATATCTCTGCTTGATATCCTGATTATGTTTATTTTAGATACACAATTATAAGTCAAATAATAAAGAGGATTTGTTCATTTGAGAAATGAGTGTTAGGTTATTTTTTTTGTTATGCCAAGATCATAGAGCATGTTTACACAAATATATATACATATACATATATACATACATATATATATATACATACTTAGATTATGTATTAGGGTCACCTGCCTACATGCAGTTCATTGATGACCAAAATGTTATCAATATATAGTTTATGACTCTACATATATGTATATACACTGTATACATACTATATGCTATGTATCACTATCACTATATCACCGTCATCCCATTGCTCATCGATTTGCTCGAGCAGGCACCAGTAACGTCTCCATTGTGAGACTTGTTGCTGTTTTTGGCATATCAAATACGCCAGGGATAGCTTGCCAGGCTCTGCCGTGTGGGTGAGATACTCTCGGTAGCTTGCCGGGCTCTCCAAGAGGGGTGGAGGAATCGAACCCAGCTGGAGCAATAGCACAGCAGCTAGGGCGTTTGCCTTGCATGCGGCCGACCTGGGATTGATACTACATATACTATATATATAATATATAGTACATACATATTTATATATACAAAGTTTGTGATATATGCAGAAGTAGATAGCTGGATCATATGGTAATTATATTCTGTTTTTCCAAACTTGTCATTCTTATTGTTGCAATGTTGGTATCAAGAGTGTTAATATTTACATATTTTAGTGTATAATGTTACCACATACCTGCCACCAAATACCCATATTCCTCCGCCATAGTACATAGTATCTCTTGTTCCCCCCTTGCTGGTAACTATAGTTCTGTCATCTAAGTTTAAGAGTTTGTTTTCTAGGACATTTTCTATTCCCTTGTTATATTTATTTTATATTTCACACTGTATTTTTTCTGTTCCTTCTGACTTATTTAGCTTAGCATAATATGCTCCAGTTCATCCACATTGTACCAAAAGTTATTTCTTAAAGCAAACCAGTATTCCATATGTAAAATAACATGGCATCTTTATCCACTCATCTGTCATTGAGCATTTGAATTTGAATAGCTTCATGAACATAGGTATGTAAATTAATGTTTAAAAAAACTTTAAGAGACATTTAGAACTGGAATTTCTGCCTCCAGCAATAATTCTGTTTTTAACCTTTTCAGAAATCTCTATACTGTTTTCTGTAGAGGCTAAGGCAGATGACCAAAAGTGAATGTGGATTTCTTTCTTTTGCCCCTGTGCTTGTAGAGGAAGTTTTTCCCTCCATCTTTATTGGAGTATCATCATTTATAATACTGTTTCTGATAGTCTTATGCATTCATTGTCCCAACACCACACCCACCACCAGAGTGCTACTTCACACCACCAATGTTCCGAAGACCCTTCCCATATTCCCCTCTATTCTGTCCCAGGTTAACTCAATTCTGCGGACCAAACCTTCAGTTGTTTCCTCTAGCTCTTTGTTACTTGCTTACTCTGTATCTTTATATCTCATACTTCAGAAAATTCTGTATATGTCCTTTTCTTTTTGACTGACTTCCCTCAGAAAGATACTCCCTAGTTTTATCTATATAGCAAATTAATTGCATTATTTCATCTTTTCTTACAGCTGCATTGTGTTCTGTTGTGTATACCTCAACTTAAAACATATATATTTTTATGCATTATGGTTTACAAAATGCTATTGGTATGGTTTCATACCAATGATTAAACATTCCATCACCACACCCTCCACCAAAGTGTTTGCTTCTCTTCACTATTGTCCCAGTGTTATATTTCTCTCTACATCTCCACCAGATCAGTTTCCTTGCATTTTTAATATAAGCCATGCTCACTGGTGTGAAGTGATATCTCTAATGTCTATTGATGCTGAACTTATTTTTGTGTACTGTAGCACTGTAGCACTGTCGTCCCATTGTTCATTGATTTGCTCAAGTGGGCATCAGTAACATCTCCATTGTGAGACCTGTTGTTACTGTTTTTGGCATATCAAATACTCCACGGGTAGCGTGCCAGGTTCTGCTGTGCGGTCGGGATACTCTCATAGATAGTGATATTTCCTCCCATTCTGTTATATGACTTGAATTTTATTGCTTTCTTTGAAATTTAAGGAGACTAAAGTGATTGGTGAATCAAGTGTACATGAAAGAGACAGACTTCATTTGTTTCTTGGATTGTATTAGTAGGTACTTTCCCAGACACAGGGAAGCTAATGTCTCTCATGGCTCTTTGGGATGGCTTTACTCACTCACTCTATCTATAAATCACTGTATGTATCCTTCTAGGGTCTTCTCTTAGCCAGAAATAGAACTCATACTATTCTGTATCATTATACATTCAGCAAAATTTTATTTCCTGGTTGGAGAGTGAAAACCCAGAATAACATGAATTTGTTATTACATGACTGCACACTGATAATAATTTGGAAGTAACTTCAAATTTTCTTTCCATATCAAACCCTAAGCTCCCTTCACTTTCCTACCAAAGAACACCCATCTTTGTATTCATCAATACTCCTGAGGAATCATGTATAAATACTCTTTGTTCTCTTATTATTTTTCAACTTTCATTATCTTATACCCTTTATATAATTTTTATCTACACTTTTAACCCATTTTGCTCAATATCTTGTTCCATCACTTCCTATATTTTAATTTATTTTTACTTCTCCACTCCCAACACTATCCTATTTCCCACTCCCACCCACTCCCAGGACTTTTATTTCTATCTCTCGAGTTCCTGTACTCCAAGTAGACATCATAAAGAAGCCATGCTCTAGGTACAAGACAGTTTTAGCGAAGACAGCATAGGCAATTGCTAGGACTTGAAAGTAGTCTTTCATGGAAGGCTGAGCTAAAGTCAATTAAGACATCAAGATGAGGAAGTAAGTTCCCTATTGAAGTTATACTAATGCACCAATAAAATAAAGCTAGAAAAGGGTATCACTCAAGGAACTGAACTTAGGAATATTTTCTGAAGTAGGAGGTTTGGAAGAGAAGAGTAATATTGGAAGAAGTTTATTTCAGAAATTTTATAGAGAAATTTAAAAGAAAATGGTTGTAATACGATGATTATTCTTTATAAAACATTGAAGGAGTTTACTTATAAAATATGTGAGAAAGCATTACAAAGGATAGAGATAAAGCATTCTTTCTCTGGTGTTAAACTAGATCATGTCTGGGTTAATTTAGTTTTGTTTAGTGAATTCTTACACTATTCGTACCATATCTGTCCCTTATGTTTCAGATAGTATTCTTGTGTAGTCACTGTCACTATCATCCCATTGTTTATCGATTTACTTGAGCAGGCACCAGTAACATCTCCATTATATTCAGCCCTGAGATTTTAGCAACCTCTTCTTCCTCGTCTTTCCCAAAGATTGGAGGCTCTTTCAGGGTCAGGGGAATGAGACCTTGTATGGTAGCAAAGAAAATAAACTGATTTTCTTGAAGCTCTAAGGCAATAGTCAAAGGCAATGATCCTTGATACTATACTCAAAACTATGCTCTGAACTCTGATATGTGGGAAATATAAGGGCTCCACATAGATTGTCATTAATTAGTCTTTGCTTATAGCACACTGTTACAAGGCCTACTACACTTCCAAAACTTCAGCTCTACCTGAAAAAAGCACAGTCTACAAAGAAACAAACAAGAGTCCAGGGAATTCTTGGTCAAACTTTACTCTATCATGTGTGTTTATTTACATAGTACTTACATGTAATAAAGCATATGTCACGTGTGATTATTTTTTATTTCATGATTATTTAATTACTAAATTCTATTTATTTTCTCTGTTTTCTTCAGTGACTTATAATAACATCTGGATCATGAAATCAATAAAAATAGCAAATATAAGCTGATGCATTAGAGAGGGTTTTTTTCTATAATAAACATATCCTTAAGTTTTGAGTGATATGTAAAGACAGGAGACCACTGTCTTTATAGAGAAAATTTTCTCAAGCCAGTAAAGGCAGCAAAGAACTAACTCTACTATCCTCAGGTTATGACCGCCTTCCCACAAGAACCCGCCACAGAGCACCCTGAACATCAGGGTTTCTAAGGCTATAGATAAGTGGATTCAACATGGGGTTGACAACTGTGTTGAAAACTCCAACCCCTTTATCTTTGTCTGAAGCCTCCTCAGAACCCAGACGCATGTAGTTGAAGATACCAGTCCCATAGAAAAGAAAAACTACAGTGAGATGGGAACCACATGTGAAAAAGGCCTTCTTCCTGCCCTCCACTGAGCGAATGCGTAGAACTGCTGCTACCACATGGATGTAGGAAGTAATGATGAGAGTCACGGGTGTACCTACCATTAGGAAACCCATACCAAAGAGAATCAGCTCATTGAGTTGGGTGCTGGAACATGACAGCTGGAAGAGCTGAGGGAGGTCACAATAGAAGTGATTAACCTTGTTGGGACCACAGAAGTCCAGAGTACTTAGAGCAATCGTGTGAGTCAGGGCATTGGAGAAGGCGCATACCCAGGACACAGCCACCAGTATCACCTGGATCGTCTTGCTCATGCGAGTGCTATAAGTGAGGGGCCGGCAGATGGCCAGGAATCGGTCATAGGCCATGGCTGTCAACAGGAAGCAGTCCATCCCAGCCAGGAGGTGAAAGAAGAACAGTTGTGAGAGGCAGGATTCGTAGGGAATTGTACGCCTGTGAGACAAGAGACGACCCAACATTGCAGGAACTGTGACAGTGATACATCCAACATCCAACACCGACAGATTCCCCAAAAAGAAGTACATGGGGGTATGGAGTTTGGGATCTAGCACAACGGCTGCCAAGATGCTGAGGTTGCCTCCAACAGTGACCACATAGGCAAAGAAGAAAATTACAAAGATCACATACTGCAACTTTTCTGTTTCCACCAGGTCCAGTAAAATAAACTCAGTAACAGCTGTTCTGTTGGTTCCACCAGATGTATCCATGAGTCCTTGTAAGAAAATGTCCCATGAGAAAAAAATATCAGTCTACTCAACTTGTTTAACGAATATCATGCTTTAAACTTGATGACCTCTCAGTGTCTGTGTTGCAAGCTATAATGCCCCAAATTAGAGAGAGATTATGGGGAATATTGTCTGCCATGGAGGCAGGGGGAGGGTGGGAACAGGGGGTATACCTGGTATATTGGTGGTGGGGAATGTGCACTGATGGATGGATGGGTGTTTGATCATTGTGAGATTGTAACCCAAACATGAAAGCCTGTAACTATCTCATGGTGATTCAATAAAATTTAAAAAATTTTACAAAAACCAATATCATGCTGTAAGCTACCTATATTCACCCATCCTAAGTTCATAGCAATCCAAGTAATGACTTTCCTATTCACTCGGCCTACCTAATATTCATCACTAAAACCACCAACTCATCTCTTCTATCTTATTCTAACTAAAAAAATCAACATTCTTAAAGAAAGATAAAACAGATTTCTGTATTAAATGTTGTAAGCTAAGTTAGAATGTTCCCATTTTAGTTTCAAGTATTGATCTAAACATATAAGCAGATTTTAAGACAGAAAAAAAGAATTTTATTTCCAAAGAAACTATTGAGAATTTGAAAATATAACCTGTTTTAATAATTCTAGAAATCATGAATATCAATCAAATGTTTGACAAGAATCCAAAGATAACCACCATTGTCATTATGAGAAAATCCAACTACACACATTTCTCCAAGGTGAGGGACATGTTCTGAAACATAAACTCAAAACTACATGGAAAATAAATTGCTAGTATTCTTCTTATCAACTTAGTCCCTAATCTCTACTTAAAATTCAAGCTTAGTTTAAAATTATATGTTACATATATGGGGTCTACTACCTATTTCTGAAAGCAGAATTGTAAGCATGACCTATAGATTGGTTGCCATTAGATGCAATTATTTCTATGTGTTTTTTTTTGCCATTGGTTTTCCACTTGTCTTTGACTCTGCATGGTATATTAACCAATACCTGTGAAGGGAAGCCCTGAAATAAAATAAGCAAATCCATGGGGAGCCAGTTTTGGATAATTCTTTCAGGCATATACTTAAAATAACATTCTTATTAAAAAGATATTACTGCCTCTCTATTGCTCATAAAATTATCTTCTCTAGAGTTTCATTAAAAGTAAAAGCCAGAGTGATAGTCCAGTGAGTAGGGAGCTTGGCTTGAATGCAGCCAATCTGATTCAATCTCTGTCATCCTATATTCCCCTGAGTACTGCCTGGAGTAATTCCTGACTGCAGAGCCAGGAGTAACCCCTGGGCATTGTCAGGTGTGACCCAACCTCCTCCACCAAAAAAACAAACAAACAAAAAAAACTAACAGTATTAGGTGCTGGATCAAGGGAACAGTAGATAGGGTGCTTACTTTGCATGTTCCCAACCCAATTCAATCATCAACACCTCATATGGTCTCCCGAGCACTTCTGGAATGATCTCTGAGTGAAGAGCCAGGAGTAAACCCTGAGCACTACCAGGAGTGCCCTCCCATCCCAGCCAAAGTAAAAGAAACGAAATTTCATTTCATAGAATTCTCTAGAGTAGAGCATTGAAAGCAGTTATAGTCTGATACTTCTAACTTCAGAAAATTGTTATAATAGCCTGAGCTGAAAGGGATAAAATTAGTTGTAAGAGAACTTTATAAAGCCCCAGAAGGTTGGAGAGACTGTACAGCATTTAAGATGCTTTCCTGGCACAAGGCTGACCCAGTACTGAAATCCCTAGTACTAGTATAGTTACTTAAGCACCGTCAGGAATGATCCCTTAGCACAAAATGAGGGGTAATCCCTGAGCACCTCTAGATATATCCTAAATAAATAAATAATTATAATAATATCACTATATTACTGTCATCCTGTTGTTTGTCGATTTACTTGAATGGGCACCAGTAACTGTCTCTATTACACCAGCCCTGAGATTTTAGCAGCCTCCCTTACTTGTCTTTCCCAACGATTGGAGGCTCTTTCAGGGTTAGGGGAATGAAACCTATCGCTACTGTTTTTGGCATATCGAATACACCATGGGTAGCTTGCCAGGCTCTGCTGTGCAGGCGGGATATTCTCAGTAACTTGCCGGGCTCTCCAAGAGAATGATAATAGTAATAATAATAATAATAATAATAATAATAATGCCTCAAAGATGTGCCATATGTCATTCTGGCGACTATTTTTAAAAGTCTTTGTCTGACATAAAAGAGAGGCATGACTAATCTTTTCTCAGTTGGTTTCAAGAATCAGAATAGGCCAGACTGAATAGAAATCTACTTTCTGTACTTCTAGGAGAAACTATATAAAAGCCAGGTGAGTACAATGTCAACAGTTTCACAGTCACCTATTATCTTTACGACTCTGTGGTCATAGCATTAACTGCAGAGTAGTAAAGATCAAAAGTAGTCACAAAGAATAAGAATCATGAATCAAAAAGCATGCTCCTTTCCCCAACAGAAACCTCCTTACTAATGCACAAAGTGGTGCAGAAACCTTTGATCTCATTTTAGACTTAAAGGGGATCAGAACAAGATTTGTTCAAAGACACTAAAATAAAAAACAAGGGGAAGGTGTGGAAGGAAAGAAATGAAAAAAATACAAATGTTATGTCTAAAATATTCGGAAAAAAAATTTTACTGTAAAGTGGCAGAATGGGCTAGTGGTGGAGGGTGGGAAGCAGGTATTCACACAAGCTTAAAATATGTAGTAAGTTATTTATCTCTATATAATAAGAACACTGACACACAATATCACAAGTTGAATTTCAAAATACCAGGAGATAAAATTTGATTTAAATGTATCAGTCAAAAAAAGAGGGAAGGGAAACAACTAGAACAAAAAAAGAAAACTTAAAAAATAATAGATGTACACTTGGTTCTACAGATGTAAAGTACATGATATGTTCAAAAACTCCACAAAAACAGTGGTCTTGTCTGAGGTATATTTTAGGAAAGTTTTCACAATAAATAAAATAATGATCTTTATGCTGGGGTGTGGCTTACGTAGTAGAGAATATGCCTTGCATATGTTAAGGTTTAGTCCTGGAAGCATAAGACACTCAAGAATTGCTAGGTGTTAATCTGGTGTTCCCCAAGCACCTCCTGGCTCTAATCATAAGCACTGCCAGGTATGGTCCCTACAATTAACAAAAAACATTCTGAATTAGTTGTCAGAGACTAACAGGTTATAATAAAAGAAAACAAACTAACAACTTGTATTCCTGTAAAGAAACCTACCAGGCTAGAATAAAGTAGAGTAATACTTAATATAGAGAAATAAAGTGTGATACAAAATATTCCCTACTCTGTTTTGCCTGATTCTTCCCCTTCTTTTCTCATTATATTCTTATTGAGCATTATAAAGAAAGAGAATATAAGCAAAAAAACCAGATAAACATGATATATTAAAAATTTTGACGGTCATTATTTCCACATGCAAGTATTGACCCTCTGTTAGTTTACATATTAGAATTGTCTGGAAAGTTCTTAGAAAAAAATACTGACTCTCAGTTAAGGAGTCAAAAAAGAATTATCAGGACATAGAACTTACAAAATATTTGCTACCTAGAAGAATTGATAAGGACTTATTTCTCCTTTCTTTGTTGCTTTTTCCTTACACTAGCCATTCCAGATTATTGATTCCTTCTTCCACAAAATTGCCTCAGGAATGCCTAGCAGTCAAAGCAATAACTACAGATAGATTTATTAGTCCCTAATGGGTATCATGTTTATCATTTTTACCCTTATTTCACAATCACTTGCCTACCATTTGTGTATCTCTCAAGACTAACTTACAAATGAGATCTCCACTACATGATTGCAGAGGAGAAGATAGATACCCAAAGTTTTATGCAATAATATATGAAGCATTTAAATTCTAAATCACGTGATTGGTGATACTGGGAGAGAAGGACTTATCAGGCCTGATCATCATTGGTGAATGTAAAGAAATAAACATTTTCCAAACTGACAGTAGATATGTAACATTTCTTCATCAAAATTGTATTAAAAATTACTTTTTTTGTCTTGCCTTTGGGATCAGCTTTAAATAAGTACCACAAAGTTTGCCTTGTAATGATATGCTACTGGCTTGTGATGTTTTCTCTACCTCTAACTATACAAACTAAGTATTTAAAGATTTATTTCCAACATTTACTTCTAAATTAAGCTACAATAAACCTCCTCATCACAATCTTCCTATCACTGTCTCTGTCTTAATATTTTTTTAGCCCCCCCGTCTTAATATTTTCTAAATGGTTATATATTATTCCATTGAACTTATTACTATCTACCTACAAATTAAATCATTTATCTATAAAGTTCAATACTACCTCTCAAAGAAACAGTGCAGAACACATATACACATATTTGGATCCATTTTCCAATATCGGAGTTTAACATAATAATTTAGACATAATGAGTACTTAGTTTTCCTTATGCAAATACCTGGATGATTCAGTTGTTCATTAGATCTCAGACAAAGAGAATCAAGATGAATGAAAGTTATCTAAGAACATTTTCTGTATGTATTATAATTTAAATCAAACTTTTATGGATAAGTATCATTTAGAGAAGGTGTAGGGGCAAGTTTGCGTACAGAGGGTTGCAATCTACCACTTTCCTTTGTTTAGAGGTGTCAAAAATAACGTGACAATCCACTAACACACATATATATTTTTAATTCAAGTAATAAAGTCGTTAGGAAAGGAATATCTTACATATAAGTAAATCTTACATATAAGTAAATCGTCGCTAACAAAGTTTTTAAAAACTGCTGTTGCCAACCATCAGGTAGTGATGGCTGCAACTCAACTGAAATTAGCAGGATTCTGTGTTGGTCTCTGACAGACCAGTGGCATTCAGCTGTTCAACAGTATCACCATGAAGTCTATCACGGAGTACCCACCTGCATTAGCATTCTTGGGAGCAATAATGAACCCTAGGATTTCCTTATTGAAACATGAAATATTCTCTCTGGAACTTCATTCAATAATTTCATGTTCCCCACAGTGCAAAAGCAAAAGCTTCTGACTGGAATCAAGGCTCTAGGAAATCCTAAGAGAGTCCTTCGCAGTAAGCTGGACTCAGTGAATTCCCTCATACTCATTCCCAACAGAGAGAAACCTGCATAAAAGAAAGAGGGCATGGACGAAGGACCATGGACCTGGGAGTTATCACCCCTTATATTCCTCCTAACAGAGCTTTTTCAGGGACCTCAGTTGCAATGTGTGTGACATCACTCGGAGCTGATGGCAACAGAATCCCCATCTCCACTTTGTTAGAGTAGAGAAAGGACCTGTATAATACTTACCATGAAATGGGCATAGAAGACAATAGGTTTTCTTCAGAAAGCAGATGAAGAGCTGTGGAACCTGGTTACATAATTAGAAAATAAATAAAGGGTGCTGTGGAAGACACAGAAAAATATGCTGGTCTATTTTCTGCTACAGGGATGTCTTCACTACAGTGTTATGCTCGATAATTTCTGTTGGGAAAGGCACATAAATTATCACTTCCAGAAAAGAAAAGGATGGGAAGAGAGATTGTTTTGTAACAACTCAATTTCTCTATGAATATAGTGGCAATGCCTTACACATTATTATGCTAAAGCATTATCATTAAAAGACTTTTTCTCTCCCCTTGGCTTTAGGGCAGGTAGTTAGGACAGGTGATATCATCAGTTCTACTGAATGATGCATTTGTTGAGGTCTGCAGGACTTGTCCATATCTTCAAAGTTATCCAGGAAGCTCGCACCTGAGACTAGATATAGGTTTTCTAAGAGAGGGGGTTTCTTTTCCAGATATCAATGCCAGTCATACTTTGAACACAGAAAAGCTAATTTCCATGAGAAGACCCCAAGGGAAGCAAGAAAGAAAAGGTTTAATCAGACCTAGTTACCCTCAGGACTTTGTTAGCGGGTGAAACTATTCCTTAGGGATCTAATAATGATGTCAGAGATAACAGTAGAAGAGCTATGAAGTGCTAGAAAGACTCCAGGAAATGTGCCTAATAAAATGATTGTATTGGCCCAAATAAAGGTCTTATAACAATAAACAAAACATTAAAATATTTATTAACACATTCTTTGTGTCCTATGTCCACCAATAATTTTCCAGCATATCTCCTCTCTTCTCCCACTAGAGAAGTTTGTTGTAATAGAAAAAGACCCTAGACAAACTTGAGTTTGTGTATATTGAGACAATATACATCTACCAACTGGAAATGTTATTGTTTGGGTATTTTTTTTTGCTTTTGGTTTTTGTTTTTGCCTTTTTGGATCAACCTGGCAATGCTCAGGGGCTACTCCTGGCTCTGCACTCAGGAATAATTCCTGACAGTTCTCGGGGGCCCATATGGGATACCAGGAATTGAACTCGGATCAGCCGCGTGCAAGGCAAATGCCCTACCTTCTCTACTATCTTTCTCTGGCCCAAGCCAATTGGTGTCATTCTTGAGTGCTTCTGTTTATATACCAAGAAACATATCAACCCAAAGTCCCTATCAATAGTCTTTGCAACAGTTGGATGAAGGAAGTTGCAACAGACTCACCAGATGTTCTGACTCACATCTGGCTCAGCCTATCTTCTGATTTTATATACTAGACAGTTTCCTGCAGGTTCTGCTTGTTGTAAACTAACAAAATGGAACTTTGTCCTTAAGATCATCAAAACAGGGAGATAAGGGGTCAACAGATCTAAAAACTTGATTCTCAGAATCTATAAACCAATTGACAGGAGATGGGGACAGTGAATAAATACCCCATCACCCCGTCATTAGTCAGTTCTGGGAGAATTGTTTGTGTGCTAGTCTAAGCTAGTCCCTTCTGTCTATCATAGGAACTGTGGTCTTGAATGCCCCCAGTCAAGGTTACTCTTCCTTCCTTGTTTTCTTTCTCCATAACCTGTCTTATTACCTGGAACCACTTCCCAGATAAATAATTTTCCTCTTTGTCCCCTGGCTGACTTCCCATTTAAACCTCACTTGCATATTTGTTTCAGCTCTAGTACAAGATGCTGTCCCTAGGAAGCCTCTTGTCCTAATAAAATTCTTGAACTATAATATTCATCACTCTTGGGGTTAATAGGTTGATGATAATAACCCTTAGCAAAATTACTGGTAAATAATGGATTATTGCAGTGGAAAGTGAAATGGGTAAATATGTCAATATGTTAAGACTAAAAATTTATGTTATAATATTTGTGATATCTACAACTGTCAAGTTTAATACTAAAGGGTAGATTGTGTTAACTTTCTTGGAAGCCTTGAAAAAACTTGTTGAGAATGGTGCTGGCACAACTGGACAATCACATGCAAAAAAATGGGCTTCGAACTCGACCTGACACCATGCACAAAAGTCAGATCAAAATGGATTAAAGACCTCAACATCAGACCACAAACCATAAGGTACATTGAAGACAAGGTCGGCAAAACCCTCCAGGATATTGAAGATAAAGGTATCTTCAAAGGTGACACGGAACTAAGCAATCTAGTAAAAACAGAGATCAACAAATGGGACTACATTAAACTAAAAAGCTTCTGCACCGCAAAAGATACAGTGACCAGAATACAAAGACTATCTACAGAATGGGAAAGGATATTTACACAATACCCATCAGATAAGGGGTTGATATCAAGGGTATATAAAGCACTGGTTGAACTCTACAAGAAGAAAACATCCAACCCCATCAAAAAATGGGGCGAAGAAATGAACAGAAACTTTACCAAGGAAGAGATACGAATGGCCAAAAGGCACATGAGAAAGTGCTCTACATCACTAGTCGTCAGAGAGATGCAGATCAAAACAACCATGAGATACCACCTCACACCACAGAGACTAGCACACATCCAAAAGAACAAAAGCAACCACTGTTGGAGAGGATGTGGGGAGAAAGGAACCCTTGTACACTGCTGGTGGGAATGCCGGCTAGTTCAGCCCTTTTGGAAAACAGTATGGACGATTCTCAAAAAACTAGAGGTTGAGCTCCCATTTGACCCAGCAATACCACTGCTGGGAATATATCCCAAAAAAGCCAAAAAGTATAGTCGAAGTGACATATGCACTTATATGTTCACCGCAGCACTGTTTACAATAGCCAGAATCTGGAAAAAACCCAAGTGCCCTAGAACAGATGACTGGTTGAAGAAACTCTGGTAGATCTATACAATGGAATACTATGCAGCTGTTAGAAAAAATGAGGTCATGACGTTTGCATATAAGTGGATCAACATGGAAAGTATCATGCTAAGTGAAATGAGTCAGAAAGAGAGAGACAGACATAGAAAGATTGCACTCATCTGTGGAATATAGAATAATAGACTATAAGACTAACGCCCAAGAATAGTAGAAATAAGTACCAGGAGATTGTTTCCATGGCTTGGAGGCTGGTCTCTCATTCTTTGCAACTCAGAGAAGGGAACACCAAATAAAATGTGGTTGGAGGTCATGTGGGGGAAGGGTGAGGCGGGCGGAATACAGACTAGAGACTGAACACAATGGCCACTCAACACCTTTATTGCAAACCACAACACCTAATCAGAGAGAGAGAACAAAAGGGAATTCCCTGCCATAGTGGCAGGGTGGGGTGGGGGGAGACGGGACTGGGGAGGGGGGGAGGGATGTTGGGTTTACGGGTGGTGGAGAATGGGCACTGGTGAAGGGATGGGTTATTGAACTTTGTATGGGGGAAGCATGAGCACAAAGATGTATGGATCTGTAACTGTACCCTCACGATGACTCTCTAATTAAAAATAAACTAATAAAAAAAATTTAAAAAAATAAATAAAAAAAAAGAAAAAACTTGTTGAGGACTAAGGGTTAAATTATACAAAAAAAAAGACAGACAGGATGGACAGTTTATGGGACCATTAAATCTGCAATGCTGGTGCCTGGAGGTGGAATTGTCCTATCACTGCTCTATCTCTGCTCCTTGTCCTAGAATAACCTCCCCTTGAGAAAGATCTTTATTACTGTTGCCTCCATTCAGGCAAAAAGTCTAGCCTGGATAAAGATAAGCATCTGATCAAAGAATGTTCTTCTACTTATGATGATTAATGGTCTAAGCAATTAATATTGTACATGGAGGACAGTCAGGGGTCTCAGGATATCAGGCTGATAGCTCCTGACATCATGATTTTTCTCTCATTTCTATTTCTTTCTTAATCTTATTGGCATTCCTGCTTTGAATGTGTTTACAAGGGGCTGGGCCCCAGCAGAAACAGGCCCAAGTAAATTCTTCTCTATAAAACTGTGTCTTTTGCTCAAATTTGCTCTTTCTTTCACATTCCTTTCTGGTCATCTAAGACTTCTCATTGGTTATTTTCAAAAAGTGTGCTCTCATTTCTTTTGATCTGATTATTTTATCTATAGTATATACATCGGGACTTCGGAAGGCAGTCATCTTGGTCTTGTAGTTGGTGAAGGATAGGCGAGCATTGTGAATACTTTTCCCGGCTTCTGCTGCACTGGCCAACACTGCTGCTCTTCTCTCTTTGAGGTCTTCCTTTACTGCATCTCTGCACAGCTTTGTGAGCTCGGATGTTAGCTTGTGGTTGCCTGAGGCTCGCGCCAAACCACGTTGACGAATGAGCTTGAGAGTTTCCGAAGACAGGAGTCTGTTTTTGGCTTTCTCACTCTCAGCATTCTTTGCACAGTCATGGAGGTACTAACCAGTTGATTGTATTCCTTGTTGATGTTGTCAAGGACGGCATCTTCCCACGTTGCTAGAATAGTGCCAAAGAGCTTCCAATTGGTGCTCATTCTGGGAGTTGCCTTCTTAGACTTAAACTTTGCAGACCGCCTTTTCTTTGAGCACAAAATGGAGACACAGACCCAAATGCACGGCGCGGCTTGTGGGACATCGCGGGGCAGAGAAGTACCGGTCTCCGCCCACCGCCGACACTTAAGGACAGTGGAACCGCGTGGACTCCCCACTCACCGCTGCCGCCGCTCCAGCATGACTGAGGAGCCCAAAAGAGCTACTTAGGACACCAGCTGCCCGCTGAAATTCCTCCAGAACGTGAACTGAGCGTTTCCGCCAGGCTGCCCCAGCAGGGGCCCGCTATTTCTCTAGGTTTTCCCATCTTATGAGTACCATAAAAGGGTAAAAGATTGTAGTGATAGAATTTCTGGCAGAATTTTCCCTGGACTTTATACAGAAATCCAAAACGCAGCGGCTGCGCGACCTCATGTCATCTAATCATCAGCAATATGAAATGGTTCCTTTGTAACGGGTTGGACTTTGGGGGGATAACCCTAACAAGAATAGTAAGTCTTTTGTTGAAATATTGAAGGCAATCATAGTGGTAGCCATCTCTCTAGACTGAACTAAGCTACAACCCCACGCCAGCTGAGGGGAAGAAATATTTCTTTCTCGGGAAGAAATGTGGCGTGGCGTAAGCCATATTATGATGTCCATTAAGCATACATGAACCTGGTGGCGTGGGAATGGGATATGAGGGGAAAAAAAAAGAAATTATGTACATGGAACAGCGGGACACCAATACCAGCGCACTACTATTGGTTCCAGAAACTGCTTGCAGACATGCTGCTAGACTATCAACTAAGCTATAGCCCCACGCCGGCTGATGACGGGAAATAACCATCTTTCTAGGTTTCTTCTCCCTTTGTCAGGCAGTGTGGCAACAATCATATTATGAAGATTACTAAGCAGGCATAAACTTGGTGGCGCGGGAAGGAGGGGGAACAAGAAAAATGAATGAAGAAAAGTTATGTAGCAAACAGCGGGACTTAATATCTCTACATTCTCAGCAATGGAAAACTATCAAATGCTTCCTTGGCAGTAGGACTGCCTTTTTTTGTGGGGGGAACTCTAGCAACAATAGTGAGTTATGAGTTGAAACATGGAATGTAGTCAAGATAAAGAGTAATCAAAATGAAACTTATTACTTACAAGGGGGGAGACTGGGGGGATGGGTGGGGGCGGGAGGTGGGAGGCATACTGGGGTGGTTGGAATATGGGCACTGGTAAAGGGAAGGGTGTTTGAGTATTGTATAACTGAAATAACCCTGAGAACTATGAAACTTTCCACATGGTGATTCAATAAAAAAAAAATTGCAGACCTTTTTCCCCGTTCTATGAAGTAGAATTTTGCACGAAGGAGATGGTGGTCTGATCCCATTTGGAATTTTGGGACAACAGCGACATCGGCCAGGCAAAACCTTCGATTGAATATGATGTGGTCAATTTCATTGTGGAACTGTCCACCGGGAGACTCCCATGTTCAGCATTTAGATTCGGCCTTCTGGAACTGTGAGTTAGCATGGATGGTCTTCATCGACATGATGAGTTCAGACAGTCTCTCACCCTGATTGTTCCATTCTAGGCCATGTGCCCCAATGTGGAGTTCTTCGGGCAACCTTCTAGGACCTATCTTGGCATTAAAATCACCAACAATGATCTTGTAGAAGGTGTGCTCCTCTTTATAGAACGTCTCCAGTTTCATGTAGAATCTCTCAATTTCTTCTTCATCGTAGTTGGAAGTTGGCGAGTAGACGATGAAGATAGAAACTGCAGGCAGTGAGCCACATCTATTCAAGCGTAATCATCTGATTCAGGTTGTTAGGCATTCGAATGGATCAATGCTCATGGCCAAGTTCACGTTGACAAGGACACCAATGACACCAACACCTCTGTTGTAGCATGTTCCGAGGAACAATTCTTCTCCAGTATCAAAAATGGCATGATGTGATTGATGTCTTCTCGTTTTGGTCAGACCAATGATGTCGTACTTGATCTTCTGCACGTGTACCATCAGATCCTTGATGGATGCTTCTGATGCTAGTGTCCGTGCATTGAAAGTACAATCATTTTAGTCTTTCTTTTTTTTGACAGTCTAGTTTGTCCCTGAGATTTTTTCAGCCTCTCCTTGCTCATCTTTCTTAATGCTGCTGTATTGGGGGCCCTTTCAATGTCAAATGAATGAGGCCAATTGTTGTTGCTGTTGTTGGCATATCGAATACGCCACGGGTAGCTTGCTAGGCTCTGCCATGCAGACGGGATACTCTCGGTAGCTTGCCAGCCTCTTTGAGAGGGATGAAGGCTTTTAGGGCGGCCTTCAATCACAATGGAGAGGATTATTCACGACTTCTACTCGCATCTATTTCGACTTCTACTCCGATCTATTTGACAGCCATGTCCACCTGCCCACATACCAAATTCCACAGGATGGATATGTCGTTCCCAATGTCTTCCCTTCTGAAATCCGACATGCCATTTCGTTGGTAAAGACATGTACAGCACCTGGTCTGGACAAGGTCAGACTCAAACACCTGAAGAATCTGCGGCCAGTACTCATCAATACACTGGCTCGACTCTTCACACGCTACCTGTCTGAATGCAAGGTTCCCTCTCAGTGGAAAACCAGTAGGACCGCTCTGGTGTACAAGAAGGGACACATCCACAACATTGGCAACTATCACCCAATCTCCCTGCTGTCTGTCATCAGGTTGTTTGAACTAGTTGTTCACTCATGTCATCCTGAATAGAATAGGCAGAACACTAGACGAAGGACAACCACTCGAGCATGCCAGGTTCCAAAGGGGATTCAGCACAATAGACCATAGCCATACAGTGACCAAACTCATTGAAGTTTCGAGAAAGTTCAAGATGCCGCTCTGTCTAACATTCATCGACTTAAAGAAGGCCTTCGATTCTGTTGAGACTGAGGCGGTCATTGCAGCCCTGGCCAAACAGGGCATTCACACTTAGTATGTCAAAATCCTCCGTGAGCTGTATTGTGGATTCACCACCAGGATCTCACCATCCTACAAGGAAGTGATCATTGATGTAATGAGAGGGGTGCAGCAGGGTGATACAATTTCACCAAAACTCTTCAGTATCACCCTCGAGAACATCATGCAAAGACTGGAATGGGAAGGAATGGAAGTGAAGATAGATGGTCGGCAATTACACCACCTCTGCTTTGCTGACGACATCGTTCTCATAACACCAAACATTAGCCAAGCGGCACAAATGCTGGCCGACTTCAACCTCAAGTGTGGAAAGGTCGGATTGCAGCTGAATCTCAACAATACGATGTTCACGAAAAACGAACTGGTCCCTGAAGCTCCATTTGCTCTCAATGGAATAAACATCTTTGAATGCAGCAGCTTGTGTACCTGGGTCGAGAACTCAACATGAGGAATGACTTGGTGCCAGAACTGCACAGGAGGAAGAGAGCAGCGTGGAATGCCTTCAAGAGCGTTGAAGAAGTGGTTAAGAGAATGAAGAAACTCCGACTCTGGGCACATCTTTTCGATTCCACCATTCTTCCCACACTAACATATGCCTCAGAGACCTGGGCCCTACGCAAACAGGATGAGAACGCTATTAGGGTGTCCCAAAGAGGAATCAAAAGAGCTGTGCTAGGACTATCATGTCTCACTCAAGTGAGAGAAGGAATCCGGAGTTCTGACCTCCATCGATGGTCAAGAATCCGGGACGCTGTCTCGTTTGCCAAGACATCAAAAATCAGATGGGCCGGACACATAATGCGATTCAGAGATGACTGCTGGACTAGAGCTGTTACCGACTGGATTCCACGGGATGTCAGAAGACTTCGGATTTTTCGTCAAATCCTTGAATGAATGATTTGAGGCTCTTCCTGTTCCTGGAGTGAGCAGATATCATTGGGCTCATTAGCTCTCGACAGGGACAAATGGAGACATTACTGGCGCCTGCTCGAGCAAATCAAAGATCAATGGGACAACAAGTGATACAAGTGACAGTATATACAATATGAGTGCAATCATAGTCTTTGTCCTTCTCCATTAGATTTATTTCATTGTGGGCTGGAGTGATAGCACAGTGGTTGGGCTTTCACCTTTCACGCTGCCGACCTGTGTTCATTCCTCCGCCCCTCTCGGAGAGCCCAGCAAGCTACTGAGAGTATGGAGCCCGCACGGCAGAGCCTGGAAAGCTACCTGTGCATATTGGATATGCCAAAAACAGTAACAATAAGTCTCTCAATGAGAGACATTACTGGTGCCCGCTCAAACAAATCGATGAGCAACGGGATGACAGTGATGATATACCCATATAGGTCCATCCATACTGTTGTCGACACCGGGGTTCCATCTTTTATATATACCTGAATAGTTCTCTTATAGGACTGGAGCGATAGCACAGCGGGTAGGGCATTTGCCTTGCACGCGGCTGACCCGGGTTCGATTCCTCTGTCTCTCTTGGAGATCCCGGCAAGCTACCAAGAATTTCCCGCGCGCATGACAGAGCCTGGCAAGCTACCGATGGTGTATTTGATATACAAAAAACAGTTACACCTAGTTATAGTTTCTAGTGTAAATTCTTTTGGAATCTTCGTACTGCTTTTTATATCCTTCCCACTAACACTCTGCCCCCTTGAGTCAATGCCCAATGCCCACCCCAGAATTGGTTGTTTTCTATCTTTCAAGTTATATCTATTCTCTCATGTGCAAGATGATACCTAATTATGATTTGATTCTCATATCCCCAATAATAAGCAATAATAAACATGCATTCATATGCTTAATGACTAGTTCTGTTTGCTCCTTGGAGAAGTTCCTCTTGAGATTGTCTGTCTTTTAAAAATCAGGTTGCTTTGTTTTTCTTCTTGAGTCTTTTTTTTTTATATATAATTTATTTATTTTTAATTAGAGAATCACCGTGAGGGTACAGTTACAGATTTATACACTTTTGTGCTTATACTTCCCTCATACAAAGTTCGGGAACCCATCCCTTCACCAGTGCCCATTCTCCACCACCCGTAAACCCGGCGTCCCTCCCACCCTCCCCACTCCCATCTCCCCCCCACCCCACCCTGCCACTGTGGCAGGGCTTTCCCTTCTGTTCTCTCTCTCTAATTAGCTGTTGTGGTTTGCAATAAAGGTGTTGAGTGGCCGCTGTGTTCAGTCTCTAGCCCTCATTCAGCCCGCAACTCCTTTCCCCCACATGGCCTTCAACTACAATGTACTTGGTGATCGCTTCTCTGAGTTGCCCTTTCCCCGGAACGTGAGGCCAGCCGAGAAGCCATGGGGTCAACCTCCTGGTACTTATTTCTACGGTTCTTGGGTATTAGTCTCCCACTCTGATATTCTATATACCATAGATGAGTGCAGTCTTTCTATGTCTGTCTCTCTCTTTCTGACTCATTTCACTCAGCATGAAACTTTTCATGCCCATCCACTTAACTACAAAATTCTTGACTTCCTTTTTTCTAACAGCTGCATAGTATTCCATTGTATAGATGTACCAAAGTTTCCTCAACCAGTCATCCGTTTTGGGGCATTCGGGTTTTTTCCAGATTCTGGCTATTGTAAACAGTGCTGCGATGAACATACATGTGCAGATGTTGTTTCGATTGTACTTTTTTGCCTCTCTGGGATATATTCCCAGCAGTGGTATTGCTGGGTCAAATGGGAGCTCAACCTCTAGTTTTCTGAGAGTCGTCCATACTGTTTTCCAAAAGGGCTGAACTAGCCGGCATTCCCACCAGCAGTGTAGAAGGGTCCCTTTCTCCCCACATCCTCTCCAACAGCGGTTGCTTTTGTTCTTTTGGATGTGTGCCAGTCTCTGTGGTGTGAGGTGGTATCTCATGGTTGTTTTGATCTGCATCTCTCTGATGATTAGTGATGCAGAGCACTTTTTCATGTGCCTTTTGGCCATTCGTATGAGGTTTTTTTGTGTACCATGGATATTAACTACCAGGCATATATTTCTCTATCCCTTTTGGCTGAATTTTTATTTTAAGATTCTTTCACCTAACTTTCTAAAGTGTATTAGTTTGATGCATCCATTATTTGTTTTTGCTTTTTATTTACCCTGATTACTGGAATTGATCCCCCAAACAGATCTCTAAGGCAGATGTAAAGACACAAATAGCTTTACCCACTTTTTTATACATGCCATTCTCATTGGAGTGATATGATGAATCAATGTCATTTTGATTATATTTCCCAAATAAGTGATGATAAGCACTTTTTCGTGTGCTTACTAGCTATCTGTATGTTTTCTTAGAGGAGTGTCTATTCATCTTCTGTCTCCATGTTTTGATAGGGTATTTTGTTGTTGTTGTTGTTGTTGTTGACTTTTGTGAGTTCTTGGGTACCAGACTATCTGATATGTTCAAATATTTTCTAGCAGTCAGTATGGAGCCTTTTATTTTAGCTTGAATATATTTTTGTTTTGGGGTCACAAACCAGGAGTGCTCAGGGATTACTCCTGTTCTCAGGAATCACTTCTGGCAGGACTTGGAGGCCTATATTGGGTGCTGGGGATCAAACCTGGGTCAGCCAAGTGCAAGGCAAGCACATATCGGCTGCACTATCCCTCTGGGCTGATGCTGAATATCTTTCATGGTCATTTGTACATCGTTTTAAAATTACCTCTTTAAATGTTTTCCTTTACAATGGATTTTTGTTTTCTTATTAAATATTTAAATGTTCTGAATTTTAATTTTTTGTATTTTTAATATTAGTATTTTTATTAAGGTAATAGTACAACTTAATAAAGTTGTACTATTTACAATAGTTTCAATTATTATGGTCTTATTGTACAGTTATCAGAACTCACCATCCCAGAGTGCCAAATACCCTCCACCAACATCTTTATCTTGTTTCCAGTCTGTCTCTTTATTCCTCCCTGCCTCTCCCCTGAAGTTAGTTATCTCAGCTTTGTAACACAGGACAAGAAAGGACTTTCATAGCTTTCTAAGGGATTTTATACATTTTAATAATGAATTAACATCTCATTTATATTGAATGTTGTATGCCTTAAGAGTTTTTTATATTGAGATTTTTATTACAACCTTTTTAATGCATATACTTAAGCAGTATCTGTAAAATAATATTTTCTAATATTAAACCAATATTCCCTTATGTATAATAAAACACTTTGTACTTTTATAGGTTTATTCTGGTTTTCCCTTTTATTTTTTTTAAATAATTTATTTATTTTAAAATTAGTGACTCACAGTGAGGGTACAGTTACAGATTCACATATTTTCGTGCTTGTTTTTCCCTCATGCAATGTTCGAGAGCCCATTCCTCCACCAGTGTCCATTCTCCACCACCAGTGAACCCAGCATCTCTCCCACCCCCTATCCCATCCCCCCCGCCCCACTCCGCCTCTGTGGCAGAGCATTCCTATTTGTTCCCTCTCTCTCCTTTTGGATGTTGTGGTTTGCAATAGGGGTATTGAGTGGCCATCATGTTCAGTCTCTAGTCTACTTTCAGCGTGCATCTCCCTCCGCGCTCAGGATTTCCAATCACATTTTACTTGGTGTTCCCTTCTCTATCTGGGATGACTTTCCCCCAGTGTGTGAGGCTAGCTTCCAAGCCATGGAGCCAATCTCCTGGTATTATATACTACTATTCTTGGGTATTAGTTTCCTACTCTGCCATTTTATATTCCACAGATGAGTGCAATCTTTCTATGTCTGTCCCTCTTTTTCTGGCTCATTTCACTTAACATGATACTTTCCATGTTGATCCACTTATATACAAAGTTCATGACTTCATCTTTTCTAACAGCTGCATAGTATTCCATTGTATAGATGTACCAAAGTTCCTTTAACCAGTCATCTGTTCTCGGGCACTCGGGTTTTTTCCAGATTCTGGCTATTGTAAACAGTGCCGCGATGAACATATAAGTGCAGATGTTATTTCGACTGTACTTTTTTGCCTCTCCAGGATATATTCCCAGAAGTGGTATTGCTGGATCAAATGGAAGCTCAATTTCTAATTTTTTGAGAAGCGTCTATATTGTTTTCCCAAAGGGACTGGACCAGTCGGCATTCCCACCAGCAGTGTAGAAGGGTCCCTTTCTCTCCACATCCTCTCCAACAGAGGTTGCTTTTGTTCTTTTGGATGTGTGCCATTCTCTGTGGTGTGAGGTGGTATCTCATGGTAGTTTTGATCTGCATCTCCCTGATGATTAGTGACTCAGAGCATTTGTTCATGTACTTTTTAGCCATTCGTATCTCTTTCTTGGAAAAGTTTCTGTTCATTTCTTCAGCCCATTTTCTGATGGGGTTGGATGTTTTCTTCTTGTAGAGTTCAACTAGTGCTTTGTATATCCTTGATATCAATCCTTTATCGGATGGGTATTGGGTCAATATCCTTTTCCACTCTGTAGATTGCCTTTGTATTCTGGTCATTCTGCCATTCTCACCACTGCTCAATGATCATGAATCCCCAGCACTGTACTTTTAGGGCGGCTTCCTACTGATGAAGAATCTCATTGCAATAAAGCACCTCTTTTTTATATTCTTTCCTACTGCTCTTCACTGTTACCCTGACTGAGTCTGTGATCTAGTCGAGGATAAAAACATTTTTCCCCTCTGACATGCATTTGACTAACATGTTTTCTTGTTTCTGGGGAGTAATTCACTCTATCACTGTCATCTCTTTGTTCATAGATTTGCTTGAGCGGACACCAGTAAAATCTTCATTGTGAGACTTGTTACTGTTTTTGGCCTATCGAATACACCACGGGTAGCATGCCAGGCTCTGCTGTGCTCATACTTATAGAAAAGAAGATAAAATGTGATCATATGAGTACCACCTTCTCTTACTGATGGTTTAATAAATCCAGGAACTTGAAAAATTAAGAACATGGGAATTACATTCATAAATTCTTCAAATTTGTTATATGTTTCATTACATACCTTCAGTGATTATATGTCTAATAATAGTTAGAATTGTTGAACTGAATTATTAAAATTTATTTACAGCTGGATACAGGAAGAAGCCAGAAAAATGGGGAACTTTCTAAAACATGTTCTTACAGTTTTGGACAAATTTGGACAAATTTTAGATGACTTCAAATAATAGTGACAATAAATCAATGCTTTGCTTTTCCTCATAAAAAAGTAAATGGATTTGCTCACTGCAATTCTTTAAAAGAAACTAATTTCTGTTGTATTTTTAGTGAATATTTATATACATACAAATAGACACATATATACACATACTCAAAGCAGGCACTAAACCAACTATTACTCTTGTTCTTTGCTATTCCATTATACTTTCTGAAAAACTCTATTCGACTTACAAATTAGGTCTGAATCTAGGACCCGTCTAAGAGAACACTGGAGAACATTAGTTCATGCATCACTCCAAAGGTATTAGGCTTTAGGCACTGATAAGGCACAACTAGCTGGCTTTAAGAGTCCAGATATTATTAGTTAAGTGTTGTTTTAAATTATCATGGAGAAATGTTTTTTCAGGTGGCCCCAGTATGTACACCCTGGTCTCCAGATTCTTCTTCAGAACAAAATACATGGCAGTTAATTATATTATTTTATTTTAATATCTTATTTTGGGAAGCCATAGTAGCAATAGTAAGGAATTGCTTCTGATTCTTCACTCAGGAATTAATCTAGGGGGACTATATGGGGTCCCAGGGAGTGAATCCAGGTTGGCGGCATGTATGCAAGGCAAATGCCCCTACCCTCTGCACTATCTATTTAGTCCCTATCTTTTCCTTTTAGATATAGTAGAGTTTAGGTCAGTAAGTTTAACAAATTTTGGCAAAATGTATGCACTAAATATATTATCACTATCTAAGTCAATATATGGAATATTTATATTATCAAAAAGTTCCTCATGCTCTTTTGTTGCTATCTCCTATATATATAAAGTAATCACTGGCCTGGTTTCTGTCACCATATATTAGGTTTGTCTGTTCATGGATTTCACATAAATAAGTATATACATAGTATGCAATCTTTTGAGTTTGTCTTCTGTTGCACAGCATGACAATTTTGACTTTCATCTTTATTGTCACACTTGACAATAGTTCCCTTTTTATTGCTTACCCATGTAAAGTTTGGAATATTTTGGTTTGGTTTGGGGCCACATCTGGCTATGCTCAGGGCTTACTCTCCAGCTCTAGGCTCAGGTATCACTCCTGGTGGTGCTCAGGGAATCATGTGTGGTGCTGGGATTGGCCATGTGCAAGGTAAGCATCCCATCTATTGTACCGTCTCTCCGGCACAGGTTGTATGATTTTATCACTGTCCTTTTCCACCTATTCTCTATTTATTAGAATTTATTTTATGCCCAGTGTTTTGGGAGATGGGGGTTTGTGAAGAACATTTAATTTTTTAAACATTTATTTATTATTATTTTTTAAAAATTTATTTTATTGAATCACTGTGACAAAAGTTATAAAGCTTTCAGGTTTAAGTCTCAGTCATATAATGATCAACCCCCCCGTCCCTTCACCAGTGCACCTGTTCCCCCACCGAAAACTCCAAGATACCCCACCCCTACCCCCTTGCTCCCCCTCCCCCCGCACCCGAGTGGCCAAATCTTCACTTTATTCTCTGTATACTTTGGATACATTCAATATTTCAACAGAGAACTGACTATTATTATTTGGAATTTTCCCCCAACAATCAAACCTGCTGAAAAGGCATCACTTGATAGTTTGTTTTGCATTGTTGAGAATGAAGATTATAGGAGCTCTGTTGTTTTAGCTCAATTTACAGTCTAGATGCATTTCTGTAAGTCTCTGGGTGCCAAAATGGTTTAGTATACCTCCCTGATCAGAGACTTTAAGGAGCAGAGGGGTGGGTCAAAAGGCGGGTCAGTGGGCAGGTGAGGGTGTCTAAGGGTGTGTCACAGGGCATATCATAGGGTGGGCCATAGGGCGTGTCACAGGGTGAGTCAGAGGGCATGTCTAAGGGTGGGTCACAGGGTGTGTCTAAGAGCGTGTCTGAGTGGCTCAAAGGACAGGTGAAAGGGCGTCTAAGGGCGTGTCATAGGATGAGTCAGAGGTGGGGGTCACAGAGTGTGTCATAGGGTGTCCGCCCTTAGACATGTCAGACAGAGGGGACAGAGGGGGGTTGTGAGGGCGGGTCAAAGGGTGGGCCAGTGGGCAGGTGGGAGTGTCTGAGTGGCTTGGATCATAGGGCTTAAATAAGGGCGTGTCACAGGGTGGGTCAGAGGGCTGTCATAGGGCGGACAGAGGGTGGGTCAAAGGCATGTCACTGGGCGGTTCCAAGGGCGGGTCACAGGGTGGGTCAAAGGGCGTGTCTAAGAGCATGTCTGAGTGGCTCAAAGGACAGGTGAAAGGGCGTCTAAGGGCGTGCCATAGGGTGGGTCAGAGGGTGGGTCAAGGGCGGGTCACTGGGCAGGAGGAGTTGTCTGAGTGGTTCAAAAAGCAGGTTAGAGGGCGTGCCTAGGGGCGTGTCACAAGGTGGGTCAGAGGGTGTGTCACAGGGCGTATCCTAGGGTGGGCCAGAGGGCGTGTCACAGGGTGGGTCACAGGGCAGGTCATAGGGCGTGTCTAAGAGCATGTCTGAGTGACTCCAAGGAGGTGAAAGGGCGTGTCTATGGGCGTGCCACAGGGTGGGTCACAGGGCGGGTCTTAGGGGTGTCACTGGGTGGGTCAGAGGGCGTGAAACAGGGCTTATCACAGGCTGGGTCAGAGGGAGGGTCAGAGGACAGGTGAAAGGGCGTGTCTAAGTGCCTGTCACAGGGTGGGCCAGGGGCGTGTCTAAGGGCTTGTCGGTGGCTCAAAGGACAGGTGAAAGGGCGTCTAAGGGCATGAAGGAGAAGAAAGCTGCATCTATCCCAGAATACATAAAAGCAAGGTAGTGGGGAAGGAACAAGCTGGAAAGTTAAAAAACCTGAAAAGAGAATGTTGTTTAAACACTTTTTAAATTCATTTCTGATTTCCGTTTTACAGAAAATATCTATTTTTCTAATATTAAGAAAAAACCCTACCGGTTTCTCATTTCTATTTTACAATCAGGACAGTAGATGACTATATTATTTTTAATTTTTCTGTCTTAAATCTCTATTGACATTTAGACTTTTTAAAAAAAATTATGTTTTAAGCATCTGGAGTGCAAGAACTGTCTCACTTGTATGCATTTTGTAGAGGTGCAGTGCATTGTGTGAATACATGACTAATATTTTACTCAGCATTAGCTTCAGCTTTTATTTTTTTATTTTATTTATTTATTTTCTTATTTATTTTTAAAATTTATTTATTTTTTTCAGTGAGTCACAGTGAGGGTACAGTTACAGATTCACATCTTTTCGTGCTTGTTTTTTCCTCATGCGATGTTCAAGAGCCCATTCCTCAACCAGTGTCCATTCTCCAACACCAATGAATCCAGTATCCCTACCTCCCCCCATCCCATCTCCCCCACCCCACCCCGCCTATGTGGCAGGGCATTCTGATTTGTTCTCTCTCTCACTCCTTTTGGGTCTTGTGGTTTGCAACAGGGGCATTGAGTGACCATCGTATTCAGTCTCTAGGCTATTTTCAGCACGCATCTCTCTCCCCGCGCAGGATCTCCAATCACATTTTACTTGGTGTTCCCTTCTCTATCTGGGATGACTTTCCCCCAGTGTGTGAGGCTAGCTTCCAAGCCATGGAGCCAATCTCCTGGTATTATATACTACTATTCTTGGGTATTAGTTTCCTACTCTGTTATTTTATATTCCACAGGTGAGTGCAATCTTTCTATGTCTGTCCCTCTTTTTCTGGCTCATTTCACTTAACATGATACTTCCCATGTTGATCCATTTATATGCAAAGTTCATGACTTCATCTTTTCTAACAGCTGCATAGTATTCCATTGTATAGATGTACCAAAGTTTCTTTAACCAGTCATCTGTTCTCGGGCACTCGGGTTTTTTCCAGATTCTGACTATTGTGAACAGTAGGGCAGATGTCATTTCGACTATACTTTTTTGTTTCTCCAGGATATATTCCCAGAAGTGGTATTACTAGATCAAATGGAAGCTTAATTTCTAATTTTTTGAGAATAGTCCATATTGTTTTCCAAAGGGGCTGGACCAGTCGGCATTCCCACCAGCAGTATAGAAGGGTCCCTTTCTCTCCACATCCTCTCCAACAGCGGTTGCTTTTGCTCTTTTGGATGTGTGCCATTCTCTGTGATGTGAGGTGATATCTCATGGTAGTTTTGATTTGCATCTCCCTGATGATTAGTGACTCAGAGCATTTGTTCATGTACCTTTTAGCCATTCGTATCTCTATCTTGGAAAAGTTTCTGTTCATTTCTTCGCCCCATTTTCTGATGGGGTTGGATGTTTTCTTCTTGTAGAGTTCAACCAGTGCTTTGTATATCCTTGATATCAATCCTTTATCGGATGGGTATTGGGTGAGTATCTTTTCCCATTCTGTAGATTGCCTTTGTATTCTGGTCCCTGTGTCTTTTTGGGTGCAGAAGCTTCTTAGTTTAATGTAGTCCCATTTGTTTAACTCTGTTTTTATTTGATTGCTTAGTTCCGTGTCATCTTTGAAGATACCTTTAGCTTCAATATCATGAAGGGTTTTGCTGATCTTGTCTTCGATGTACCTTATGGATTGTGGCCTGATGTTGAGGTCTTTAATCCATTTTGATCTGATTTTTGTGGATGGTGTCAGGTTGAGGTCTGAGCCCATTATTTTGCATGTGGTTGCCCAGTTATGCCAGCACCATTTGTTGAAGAGGCTTTCTTTGCTCCACTTCACATTTCTTGCCCCCTTATCAAAGATTAGATGATCATACATTTGGGGTTGTGTGTAGGGATATTCCACTCTGTTCCATTGGTCTGCGGCTCTGCTTTTGTTCCAGTACCATGCTGTTTTAATTGTTACTGCTTTGTAGTAAAGTTTAAGGTTCGGGAGGGTGATGCCTCCCATCATCTTTTTCCCAAGAATTGTTTTAGCTATCCATGGGTGTTTATTGTTCCATATGAATGTCAAGATTACTTGATCCATTTCTTTGAAGAATGTCATGGGTATCCTTATAGGGATCGCGTTGAATCTGTATAATGCTTTCAGGAGTATTGCCATTTTCACAACGTTGATTGTCCATGAGAGGGGATATGTTTCCATTTCCTCATGTCCTCTTTTATCTCACGGAGTAACGTTTTATAGTAATTTTGTAGAGGTCCTATACTTCCTTGGTTAAGCTGATTCCGAGGTATTTGATTTTCTGGGGTACGATTGTGAATGTGATTGCTTTTTTCATGTCCCTTTCCTCTGTCTCATTGTTTGCATATAGGAAGGCCATGGTTTTTTGGGTATTGATTTTATAGCCTGTGACCTTACTATACAGGTCAATTGTTTCTAAGAGTTTCTTAGTAGAGCTCTTAGGCTTCTCTAGATATAGTATCATATCGTCTGCGAATAGTGAGAGTTTGATTTCTTCCTTTCCTATCTGAATGCCCTTAATATCTTTTTCTTGAACTAATGCTAGTACTTCCACTACTATATTTAAAAGAAGTGGTGAGCATGGGCATCCTTGTCTTGTCCCTGATCTTAGAGGAAAGGCCCTTAGTTTTTCTCCATTGATGATAATGCTTGCCATAGATTCGTGCTAGATGGCTTTGACTATCTTGAGGAAAGTCCCTTCTATACCCATTTTTGCAAGAGTTTTCATCATAAATGGGTGCTGAATCTTGTCAAATTCTTTCTCTGCATCTATTGATATGATCGTATGGTTTTTATCTTTACTTTTGTTGATGTGATGGATTATCTTGATTGATTACCGAATGTTAAACCATCCTTGCATCCCTGGCATGAATCCCACTTGGTCATGGTGTATGATCTTTTTGAAGAGTGGTTGGATCCTATTTGATAGTATTTTGTTGAGGAACTTCGCATCGGTGTTCATCAGGGATATTGGTCTATAGTTTTCTTTGTTAGTGGTGTCTTTGTTTGCTTTTGGTATTAGGGAGATATGTGCTTCATAGAAACTGTTCCTGTCTTTTCAATTTCCTGGAAAAGCTTGAAGAGAACTGTCAACAAATCTTTAAATGTTTGGAAGAATTCTCCAGTGAATCCATCTGGACCTGGGCTTTTGTTTTGGGGGAGACTTTTGATTACAGTTTCGATTTCCTTGATATTTATGGGCCTATTGAGGTATTCCAAGTCTTCTTGGTTCAGTCTTGGGAGATTGTAGGAATCAAGGAATTCTTCCATTTCTTTTAGGTTCTCTTGTTTTGTGGCATACAGCCTTTCAAAGTAGTCTCTGATGATCTTTTGAATCTCCTTGGTTTCTGTTGTGATGTCTCCCTTTTCATTTCTGATTCGGTTTATTAGGGTTCTCTCTCTTTCTTTGTGAGTCTTGCTAGCGGTTTATCGATCTTATTTATTTTCTCAAAGAACCAGCTCTTTGTTTCATTGATCTTTTGGATTGTTTTTTGGGTTTCCACATCATTAATTTCTGCTCTAAGTTTTATTATTTCTTTCCTTCTATCTGGTTTGGGTTCCTTTTGCTGGTCCTCTTCTAAGATCTTGAGCTGTGAAGTCAAGCTATCTATATAGGCCCTTTCTTCCTTCCTCAGGAAAGCTTGCAGAGCTATAAATTTTCCCCTTAACACAGCTTTAGCTGTATCCCATACGTTCTAGTAGCTTGTGTCTTCATTCTCATTTGTTTCGAGGTATCTCTTGATTTCCTCCTTGATTTCCTTCGTGACCCACTCATTGTTAAACAGTGAGTTGTTTAATTTCCAGGTGTTTGATTTGGTTCTCCGCGTCTGTGTGTGATTAACTTCTATCTTCAGTGCATCATGGTCTGAGAAGATAGTTGATACAATTTCTATCTTCCCGATTCTATTAAGGTATAGTTTTTGACCTAGAACATGGTCTATTTTAGAAAATGTTCCATGTGCGCTGGAAAAGAATGTGTATTCTTTCTTTTTGGGGTGTATATCCCTGTATAGGTCTATTAGCCCTGTCTCCTCCATTTCTTCCTTCAGAGCCATTGCTTCTTTTTTTTATTAGTTTATTTTTAATTAGAGAGTCATCATAAGGGTAAAGTTACAGATCCATACATCTTTGTGCTCATGTTTCCCCCATACAAAGTTCAATAACCCATCCCTTCACCAGTGCCCATTCTCCACCACCAGTAAACCCAAGATCCCTCCCCCCATCCCCAGTCCCGTCTCCCCCACCCCACCCTGCCACTATGGCAGGGAATTCCCTTTTGTTCTCTCTCTCTGATTAGGTGCTGTGGTTTGCAATAAAGGTGTTGAGTGGCCATTTTGTTCAGTCTCTAGTCTGTATTCGGCCCGCATCACCCTTCCCCCACATGACCTCCAACCACATTTTACTTGGTGGTCCCTTCCCTGAGTTACCCAGAATGAGAGACCATCCTCCAAGCCATGGAAACAATCTCCTGGTACTTATTTCTACTATTCTTGGGCGTTAGTCTTATAGTCTATTATTCTATATTCCACAGATGAGTGCAATCTTTCTTTGTCTGTCTCTCTCTTTCTGACTCATTTCACTTAGCATGATACTTTCCATGTTGATCCACTTATATGCAAACGTCATGACCTCATTTTTTCTAACAGCTGCATAGTATTCCATTGTATAGATGTACCAGAGTTTCTTCAACCAGTCATTTGTTCTAGGGCACTCAGGTTTTTTCCAGATTCTGGCTATTGTAAACAGTGCTGCGGTGAACATATAAGTGCATATGTCACTTCGACTATACTTTTTGGCTTTTCTGGGATATATTCCCAGCAGTGGTATTGCTGGGTCAAATGGGAGCTCAACCTCTAGTTTTTTGAGAATCGTCCATACTGTTTTCCAAAAGGGCTGAACTAGCCGGCATTCCCACCAGCAGTGTAGAAGGGTCCCTTTCTCCCCACATCCTCTCCAACAGTGGTTGCTTTTGTTCTTTTGGATGTGTGCTAGTCTCTGTGGTGTGAGGTGGTATCTCATGGTTGTTTTGATCTGCATCTCTCTGATGATTAGTGATGTAGAGCACTTTTTCATGTACCTTTTGGCCATTCGTATCTCTTCCTTGGTAAATTTTCTGTTCATTTCTTCGCCCCATTTTTTGATGGGCGAAATCAAAAAATGGGGCAAAGGTTATTTCAACCAGTGCTTTATATACCATTGATATTAACCCCTTATCTGATGGGTATTGTGTAGATATCCTTTCCCATTCTGTAGATAGTCTTTGTATTCTGGTCGCTGTATCTTTTGCGGTGCAGAAGCTTTTTAGTTTAATGTAGTCCCATTTGTTGATTTCTATTTTTACTAGATTGTTTAGTTCTGTGTCATCTTTGAAGATACCTTTGTCTTCAATATCGTAGAGGGTTTTGCCGACCTTGTCTTCAATGTACCTTATGTTTGTGGTCTGATGTTGAGGTCTTTAATCCATTTTGATCTGACTTTTGTGCATGGTGTCAGGTCGAGTTCTAAGCCCATATTTTTGCATGTGGTTGTCCAGTTGTCCCAGCACCATTTGTTAAAGAGACTTTCCTTGCTCCACTTCACATCTCTTGCTCCTTTATCAAAGATTAGATGATCATACATTTGAGGTTGTGTGTGGGGATATTCCACCCTGTTCCATTGGTCTGCAGCTCTGCCTTTGTTCCAGTACCATGCTGTTTTAATTGTTACCGCTTTGTAGTAGAGTTTAAGGTTGGGGAGGGTGATGCCTCCCATCATCTTTTTCCCAAGAATTGTTTTAGCTATCCGTGGGCGTTTATTGTTCCATATAAATTTCAGAACTGCTTGCTCTGCTTCTTTGAAGAATGCCATGGGTATCCCTATAGGGATCGCGTTAAATCTGTATAATGCTTTTGGGAGTATTGCCATTTTGACAATGTTTATTCTCCCTATCCATGAGCAGGGGATATGTTTCCATTTCCTCATGTCCTCTTTATTTCATGGAGTAGAGTTATATAGTTTTCTTTGTAGAGGTCCTTTACTTCTTTAGTTAAGCTGATTCCAAGATATTTGATTTTCTGGGGCACAATTGTGAATGGGATTGCTTTTTTCATGTCCCTTTCCTCTGTCTCATTGTTTGCATATAGGAAGGCCATGGATTTTTGGGTATTGATTTTATAGCCTGCGACTTTACTGTATAGGTCAATTGTTTCTAAGAGTTTCTTACTAGAGCTTTTAGGTTTCTCTAGGTATAGCATCATATCGTCTGCGAATAGTGAAAGCTTGATTTCTTCCTTTCCGATCTGAATCCCCTTAATATCTTTTTCTTGCCTGATGGCTATTGCTAATACTTCCAATACTATATTAAAGAGAAGTGGTGAGAGTGGGCATCCTTGTCTTGTCCCCGATCTTAGAGGAAAAGCCCTTAGTTTTTCTCCATTGATGATAATGCTTGCCCTAGGTTCGTGGTAGATGGCTTTGACTATCTTGAGAAAAGTTCCTCCAAAATCCATTTTGGTGAGAGTTTTTGTCATGCTTTCTCTGCATCTATTGATATGATCATATGGTTTTTATCTTTACTTTTGTTGATGTGATGGATTATCTTGATTGATTTCCGAATGTTAAACCATCCTTGCATCCCCGGAATGAATCCCACTTGGTCATGGTGTATGATCTTTTTGATGAGTTGTTGGATTCTATTTGCTAGTATTTTGTTGAGGATCTTCGCATCAGTGTTCATCAAGGATATTGGTCTATAGTTTTCTTTGTTAGTGGTGTCTTTGTTTGCTTTTGGTATTAGGGATATATGTGCCTCGTAGAAACTGTTCGGAAGGGTTCCTGTCTTTTCAATTTCCTGGAAAAGCTTGAGGAGAACTGGCAACAAGTCTTCTTTAAATGTTTGGAAGAATTCGCCAGTGAATCTGTCTGGACCTGGGCTTTTGTTTTGGGGGAGACTTTTGATTACAGTTTCGATTTCCTTGATATTTATGGGCCTATTGAGGTATTTCACGTCTTCTTGGCTCAGTCTTGGGAGATTGTAGGAGTCAAGGAATTCGTCCATTTCTTTTAGGTTCTCTTGCTTCGTGGCATACAGACTTTCAAAGTAGTCTCTGATGATCCTTTGAATCTCCTTGGTTTCTGTTGTGATGTCCCCCTTTTCATTTCTGATTCGGTGTATTAGGGTTTTCTCTTTTTCTTTCTTTGTGAGTCTTGCTAGCGGTTTATCAATCTTATTTATTTTCTCGAAGAACCAGCTCTTTGTTTCATTGATCTTACAGATTGTTTTTTGGGTTTCCATATCGTTAATTTCTGCTCTAAGTTTTATTATTTCTTTCTTCTATCTGGTTTGGGTTCCTTTTGCTGGTCCTCTTCTAAGATCTTGAGCTGCGAAGTCAAGCTATCTATATAGGCCTTTCTTCCTTTCTGAGGAAGGCTTGCAGAGCTATAAATTTTCCCCTTAACACAGTTTTAGCCGCGTCTCATAGGTTCTGATAGCTTGTGTCTTCATTCTCATTTGTTTCGAGGTATCTCTTAATTTCTTTCTTGATTTCCTCCGTGACCCACTCATTGTTCAATAGTGAGTTGTTTAACTTCCAAGTGTTTGATTTGGTTCTCCGCGTCTGTGCATGATTAACTTCCATCTTCAGTGCATCATGGTCTGAAAAGATAGTTGATACAATTTCTATCTTCCCAATTCTATTAAGGTATAACTTGTGGCCCAGAACATGGTCTATTTTGGAAAATGTTCCGTGTGCGCTGGAAAAGAATGTGTATTCTTTCTTCTTGGGGTATATAGCCCTGTATAGGTCTATTAGGCCTGTCTCCTCCATTTCTTCCTTCAGGGCCATCGTTTCCTTGCTGAGTGTTGTTCTTGTCGATCTATCCAGAGGTGATAAGGCAGTGTTGAAATCTCCAACTACTATCGTGGTGCTAGTTATGTCCTCCTTAAATTCTGTTAGGAGTTCTTTTACGTATTTAGCTGGTCATTCATTAGGTGAGTATACGTTTAGGAGTGTGATTTCTTCCTGTTGTATATATCCCTTGGTGAATATAAAATGACCTTTGCTGTCCCTTCTGATCTTTTTCAGCCTGAAATATATGCTATCAGATACTAGTATGGCCACCCCCGCCTTTTTTTTGAGGGGGCTGTTTGCTTGCAGGATTGTTTTCCATCCTTTGATTTTGAGTCTGTGTTTGTTCTGACTATTCAGATGTGTTTCTTGTAGGCAGCAGAAAGTTGGGTTTAGTTTCCGAATCCATTTTGCCACTCTGTGCCTCTTGATTGGTGCATTTAGCCCGTTAACATTAAGATAAATTATTGTCATGGGATTTTGTGTCATTTTTCTGTAGGGTTTGTTGTTCTTATAGGTCTTTTTCCTTTGTCTTATAGTAGCCCTTTGAGTCCTTCTTTTAAGTTTGGTCTGAGTCTATGAAGTTCCTGAGCTGTTGCTTGTCCATGAAATAGTGTATGGTTCCTTCAAGTTTAACTGAAAGTTTAGCCGGGTAGGCACTCATTTCATGAAGTTTTTTCACTGTATCCCACCATTGTCTTCGGGCTTGGAGGGTTTCTTCTGATAGGTCTGCTGTGAATCTAAGGGGTGCTCCTTTGTATATCATCTCCTTCTTTGATCTTGCTGCTTGCAGTATTGTGTCTCTATCCACGGCATCCATCATTCTGACTATGATATGCCTTGGGGATTTTCTATTTGGGTCCCTTTTAGCTGGCACCCTTTGGACTCCTTGTATCTGGATGTCCGCATTCTCTAGCTCTGGGAATTTTTTAGCAATGATGTCTTTAATGGTGTTTTTTTCATTGGGATTGGTTCCGTGTGGTTCTGGCACGCCCATGATTCTTATGTTGTTTCTCCTGAGGTCATTCCCTAGGACTCTAACTCGCTCTAGAGCCATTTTGAGGTCTTTTGCCATTATTTGTTGTTGCCTATATGCTTTGTGCAGCTCATCTTCAAGCTCACTGATTCTGTCTTCGGCTGTAGTCATTCTACTACTGAGGGCTCCTACGGAGTTTTTCATTTCATCTACTGATTCTTTTAGTTGTGTGACTTCTGTTCGTAGCTTTGAAATTTCTGCTCTCATTTCTTCCTGGATTATCTTGGTGGAGCGTTCCAATGCTGCATCCATATCCTCCCTTAATTTATTGGATGTTCGTTCCATAGTTGTGTTGAGTTCGTGAACCATCCTCAAAATGTCCTCTCTGAATTCTTTATCTGAGAGGAGGATGTATTTCTGGGAGGTCGCTGCTGAGGTTAGTGAGATGTTTCCTTGGTTCTCTCCTGGTGGTGGGGATTTTCTCTGTTTCTTCATGTTGTTATGGGCTTTACTGTCTGGAGCTCTTGTTAGCTTGGGAGGAACCTCAACTGAAGATTTTTAGGCTATGCTCCTTTGACAAAGGACTTTTGTGTGCAAGTTGATGTGTTCATTGACAGTTTTCGTGAAGTTAGGATAGGGTGGGTTAGTTGAGCATTAACATATAGTAACATATAGTAACTAAGATGATCAGGGAGTTCTTCGGAGAAATGAATTCTATCAATTGTGGCCAAAGGACAATGCATGGAATGGTAAAAAAAAAAAAATAACTGCGGCAGCGTTAGCAGCCTGTGCTCTGGAAAGAGGCCACGCCCACTTTTTAGGCCACGCCCCCTAAGATGAGGACACGCCCTTAAGCAGCGGAGTGGGGATTGGTCAGGATCTGACGGCGGCCGCGGAGGCGGAAAGGTGCCAGGTGGGGGCTTCAGGAGAAGCCCCGAGCTGAGGCGGGCAGGGGGCGGGGAGGGGGCTTCTCCGCGCTGAGCCAGAGCCATTGTTTCCTTTCTGAGTGTTGTTCTTGTCGATCTATCCAGAGGTGATAGGGTAGTGTTGAAGTTTCCAACTACTATCGTGGCGCTAGTTATGTCCCCCTTAAATTCTGTTAGGAGTTCTTTTTAGTATTTAGCTGGTCGTTCATTAGGTGCATATACGTTTAAGAGTGTGATTTCTTCCTGTTGTACATATCCCTTGATGAGCAGAAAATGACCTTCGCTATCCCTTCTGATCTTTTAGAGCCTGAAATCTATGTTGTCGGATACTAGTATGGCCACCCCAGCTTTTTTGAGGGAGTTGTTTGCTTGCAGGATCGTTTTCCATCCTTTGACTTTGAGTCTGTGTTTGCTCTGACTGTTCAGATGTGTTTCTTGTAGGCAACAGAAAGTTGGGTTTAGTTTCCGAATTTATTTTGCCACTCTGTGCCTCTTGATTGGTGCATTTAGACCGTTAACATTAAGGGAAATTATTGTCATGGGACTTTGTGCCATCTTTCTGTAGGGTTTGTTGTTCTTGTAGGGTTTTTCCTTGTCTTATAGTAACCCTTTTAGTCCTTCTTTTAAGTTTGGTCTTGAGTCTATGAAGTTCTTGAGCTGTTGCTTCTCTGTGAAATAGTGTATGGTTCCTTCAAGTTTAACTGAGAGTTTTGCTGGGTATAGTATTCTTGGTGAGGCGTTCATTTCATTGAGTTTTTTTCACTATACCCCACCATTGCCTTCGGGCTTGGAAGGTTTCTTCTCACAGGTCTGCTGTGAATTTAAGGGGTGCTCCTTTGTATATGATTTCCTTCTTTGATCTTGCCGCTTGCAGTATTGTGTCTCTCTCTATCCATGGCATCCATCATTCTGACTATGATATGCCTTGGGGATTTTTTATTTGAGTCCCTTTTAGCTGGCACCTTTCAGACTCCTTGGATCTGGATGCCCGCATTCTCTAGCTCTGGGAATTTCTTAGCAGTGATGTCTTTAATTGTGTTTTTTTCATTGGGATTGGGAGTATCATTCTGGTACTCCAATGATTCTTATGTTGTTTCTCTTGTGGTCATCCCCTAGGACTCTAATTCGCTCTAGAGCCATTTTGAGATCTTTTGCCATTATTTGTTGTTGCCTATATGCTTTCTGCAACTCATCTTCAAGCTCACTGATTCTGTCCTCGGCTGTAGCCATTCTATTATTGAGGGCTCCTATGGAGTTTTTTATTTCATCTACTGATTCTTTTAATTGTGTCGCTTCTGTTCATAGCTTTGAAATTTCTGCTCTCATTTCCTCCTGGATTATCTTGGTGGACCGTTCCAATGCTGCATCCATATCCTCCCTTAATTTATTGGATGTTCGTTCCATAGTTGCTTTGCGTTGTTGAACCATCTTTACGATTTCTTCTCTGAATTCTTTATCTGAGAGGAGACTGTATTTCTGGGAAGTCCCTGTTGGGGTTTCTGAGATCCTCTCTTCCATCTCTACTGACAGTGGGGATTTTCGCTGTTTCTTCATGTTGTTATGGGTTTTACTGTCAGGCATTCCACCTTAGCTTGTGAGGGGCCTCAATTGAAGATGTGGGGCTATGATCTCTTTAAAAAGGACTTTTTGTGCAGCTTGATGTGTTCACTGATAGTGTTTTTGAAATTAGGATGGGATAGGCTAATTGACAATTAACATATACTGACTAAGATGAACAGGATATTCTTCAGAGGAATAGGTTATATTGATTGTGACCAAAGCAGGATGCATGGAATGGGAGAAATAACTGCGGCCGCATAAGCGGCTACCGCTCCAGAAAGAGGCCAAGCCCCCTTTTGAGACCACGCCCCCTGACGTGGGAACACGCCCCTAACCTGGAGAAGTGGGAGGGGTCAGGGCCTGTTGGTGAGTAGGCTCAGAGGTGCCAGGCAGGGCTGGGGGCTTCCGATTGGTGTCCCGACCGCGGTCAGGGGACGAGGGGAGGTCTTCTCTACGTTGGGCCAGGTTTTCCCTTTTAAATTTTGTTAAATTTTCTTCAGTCTTACTAATTTCATACTTGCAGACTTTACCAGTTCTATATAAACTCCAAAATATATTAGCAAAAAATTTTTTCTGATTTTCATTTATTTTATGTATTTTATATTTATATTTATTGAATCACTGTGAGATACAGTTTTGAAGATTTCATGCTTGAGTTTCGATCATACAATGATCAAACACCCATCCCTTCACCAGTGCACATTTTCCACCACCAAAATCCCCAGTATCACCTCCTTTCCCAACCTTTTCCCTGCCTGTGTGGCAATTTCCACAGTACTTTCTCTTTACTTTGATTACATTTAATATTTCAACACCAGTCCCACCATTATTATTATTTGGAATTTTACCGCCACCACTCAAGCCTGCTGAAAAGACAATGCTAGACAATTTATTTTGTAGTGCTTATTATGAATAGCATAAGATATCCTGGAATTCTAAAATTTTAGATACTTAGGGTCTGGAGAGATCTCTGCAGCAAGCTGCTCAGTTCTGAGATTCTTTTCTGTGTCTCTGGATCATGGTCATTAAGGAGCTTAAATAGTACCCAGAGGCAGTTCGTGGGCATCATCTCAGGGTTCCATGGGGGGAGGGATGAGAAGGACCAGCCCATCCCCTATCCCGTGAAGCCTAGCATTTGCTGTTACTGATCCCGCAAACCTCAGCTTCTGATTGGGTTCTAGAAGATGTTGGCCACCAGAATTCCTAGGGGGTGGGCAGAGTTTGGAGTAGCCCAGTGAAACTGGCCTGGTGCAAAGTCCGGAGGCATCTCTGCAGCAGTCTGTTCAGTTCTGAGATTCTCTTGTGTGTAGCGAAGAATTTATTTTTAGTTTTGGTAATGACAGGGAGACATAATTATGTCTTTAATAAATAATAAACAATAAAGTTTTATTAATGACAGGAAGACAAAGAGGCCCATGTACATAATAAAATTTAATGCAATGTATTTTAGATATCAGAGTTGAAAACTTATTTATGTGAAAACAGACATTATATAATATTGTATTAAGTTATTTGAATTTCCTTATATAACTTAAAATCATATTACAATCATCACAAATTTACTTTTGATTTATTTTATTATAGTTCCATTTGCCATTCCTTTAAGTACTGTTGGAGCAAACAATATGAAGTGAATTTGTTATGTGCCTCTTAAGGGGGCAGGATTGGGGAAGGGAAGGAAACTGGGGACATTGATAGAGGGACTGTCAGACCAAAGGTCAATCCAGAGGTCATCCAACACAGCAGGATGAGACCTTAGTTTCTCCCCAAGAAACCCAAAAACCTGAGAATAGAACTTCTATTGACAGTATGATGATGTCCTTTTGATTATAGTTTATCTTAAAATATACTTTATCTTCTCTGCCCACATGGAAGAGCCTGCCAACGTCCCCATGGTGTATTAATATGTCAAAATCAGTAACAAGTTGGGTCTCATTCCCCTAACCCTGAAAGAGCCTCCAATGCTGCATTGTTGGGAAGGATGAGTAGAGAGAGGCTTCTAAAATCTAAGGGTTAGGATGAATGGAGACTTTACTGAGACCCGTTGAGAAATTCGACTATCAACGGCATGATGATAATGATGATGAAGATGGTGATCTTCTCTATTGATATTGAAGCACATGTCACTTAATGCATAATCCTATGTTTACAGTACTTATTTTCATTTAGCATAATATTCTATTTCTAATTGTTTTTTATCAAGAAGTTAGTAGTCAACCAGATGATTGTGCCATGGGCTATATGTCTTTATCTCTTCATCTTTACTTGTAAACAACTTAACCATGATATTTATTAATGTCATTTTATTTTTGTTTATTCTGCTGGTAGTTTTTAAAATTCTGTGCTGCAAGATCCCTTCAGTAATTTTTTTAATTTTCCTTTTCATTAATTCAAAAAATTTTTCAGTCCACTTTTTCTCTCTCCTCCCCTGACATTCCAATTTCTGCTGAATTTTTTAAATTATCTTTGTTATTTCTTAGCTGAAATTTTAATATAAAACATGTTTCTTTTTACATTTTTCTTTAATTACTTCAGGGCAATTATAATAGCAACTTTAAATAATTATCTATTAATTTCAAATTTCATTTCATTTTTTGATTGGACATGACATTTTATCCTCTAGAGAATATTCCCCATTTAATTATTCACATATTGGGTAAATTTAGATTTTATCTTGAATATTAGGTTGTAGATAATCTATATTTGTTAATTTTCTTCATTGACATCTGTTTTTCATGTTTTAACAAAAAGAGGTTTTCCAACTACACAGGAATTTTCAAACTCTGCTACCTATGTGGTAGCAGATAAAAATTTAGATGATTTTTTTTTTGCTAAGCTTATAATTTTTTCCAGTTTTATTGAGCACAATTGACAAAAAAAAACCCTAAATATATTTAGGTTGCATAATGTGATTTTGTCTGCACTGTCATCCTGTTGATCATCCATTCGTTTGAGCGGGCACCAGTAATGTCTCTCATTGTGAGACTTATTGTTACTGTTTTTGGCATATCCAGTACGCCACGGGTAGCTTGCCAGGCTCTCCAAGAGGGGCAGAGGAATCGAATATGGGTCGGCCGTGTGAAAGGCGAACGCCCTACCACTGTGCTAGTGTGGTTTTTTTCAGTACAATGAAAAATTTAATGTATATGAACATGTTAAATTATTATTCCACCAAGATAATTGACACCTACATAAGCACATAATTCTGTTCATGTGCTTTATAAAAAACACTTTAGATCTGCTCTCTTAGATTCCAAACAAGTATTTTCCTATAATCAATATTCTGTGCTTTAGATCCTCAGAACATATTAATATTCTGTATTTTGTATTATTTCTAAGTTCATCATTCCAATCCATTCATACACACACTTAGGCAGGTAGGATTAGAAGGTAAGAGTTGGGTCACTGACAGCTTCAGCATCCAAAATCGGGACTAAGGTTTATGGACATATTAATTGGGACACCGTGGGGCATGTTATTAGTAAGCCCCCTGACAGATTATTAATAGTGAGAAAACTAAGTTCAAATGGGGCTATAACCAAGACCCCCAAGAGTCTATTGCCAGAACTCTGTGAGCAAGTCTGCCATCTGGACATAGACCTTCCCAAGTATTGTTGATGAGAGTGGAATGTGCATGGTGGATGTCTGTTATGACATTTGTATATCTTATATTTGATGTTGTAAAAACACACAACCAAATAAATCAGATTTGGAACATTTTATGGTATTGAGGTAAAACAACTGGGGAAAATTTACAACATATAAAATCAAATTCTTCGTAATGAGTTATTTGATTTAAAGAAAATGTAAAAGTAGTAGAATATACAAAATTTATATGGAAGTCATTTTTCCAAATTATGACACAAAATAAAGAAGATAAACTTAATAAAAATATCAAGCTTAACTTGGTCAAGACACCCTAATCAAAAAGTCAAGAAACTGGAAGATAAATTTTCAATATATGTGGTAAAGAGATAGTCTCCAAGACTTATGGGGTTTCCTCCAACCATGAAGAAAAAGGGAGCAAAATTAAACAGATAATCTATATGTCTTGTTGAAGAAAGTTTTTATTCTTATCCCCATTTTGATGGGTTTGATTACTTTATTTTCTTATTATTTTACATTTTACATGGCTGGAGCGATAGCACAGCAGTTGGGCTTTAGCCTTTCACACAGCCAACCCGTGTCTGATTCCTCCGCCCCTCTTGGAGAGCCCGGCAAGCTACTGAGAGTATGGAGCCCGCATGACAGAGCCTGGCAAGCTACCCGTGCATATTGGATATGCCAAAAACAGTAACAATAAGTCTCTCAATGAGAGACGTTACTGGTGCCCACTCGAACAAATCGATGAGCAACGGGATGACAGTGACAGTGACAGTGATTATTTTACAAGTGCTTTATATATCTTGGATCTTAATCCATTGTCAGATCAATTGTGGGCAAATATTCTCTCCAACTCCACAAGGAGGTTTGCTTCTCTAGTGTTTGTTTCTTTAATGATGCAGAAGCTTCTTAACTTGAGGTAGGCACATTTGCTTATCTTTTCATCCATTTGTTTAGCCAGTGGTATTAAATGGTTGAAAATACCTAGAGATTCAATGTCATGGAGATTCTTGCAATATTTTTGATATAATTTATGGATTTAGATCTGATATTAAGGTCTTTAATTCACTTGTTGAAGAGCTTTCCTTGTTAGACTTCATATTCTCAGCTCCTTTGTCGAAGACTAGCCGTCCATATTCCCTAGAATCTGTCTCTGGGTTCTCAATTCTATTACATTTGTCTGAGATTCTATCCCGATTCCACTACTACACTGTCTTTATTACCCCACAGATGGCTAACATATATATGCAAAACGCTCTACATCACTTACCAGAATGGAATGCAAAGAAAAACAACAAGGAGTTATCACTTCACACCAGTGAGACACATCAAAAAGAACAAAAACAGCAAAGAATTAGCAGGGATGTGGGTAAAAAGAAATGCTCATCCTCCAGTGGTAGAAATGTTGATTGGTTCAAGCTATTTGAAAAAAGAATAGGGACACTTCTCAAAAAACTAAAAACCGAGTTTCCATATGACTCAGGAATTCCACTTTGGGACATCTACTCCAAGAATACTCTATTCCAAAAATACATTTACTAAAATTAAAAAAAAGAGAAACCCAATAAGATATATGCACTCCATTGTTCCTTACAGCACTATTCACAATAGCCAAAATCTGGAAACAATCCCAGAGCCCAAGAACAGATGACTAGATAAAGACAAAGTAAAGTGAAAGTAAACTGAAATTTACCAGTTACACATGTGGGGTGGGGGGCTGGGGAGGTGGGGGGAAGGGGGGAGGTATACCCTGATTCTTGGTGGTGGAATATGTGCACTGGTGAAGGGATGGGTGTTTTAGCATTGTATAACTGAGACTTAAACCTGAAACCTTTGTAGCTTTCCACATGGTGATTCAATAAAAGAATAAAATAAAAATAAATTAAAAGAAAAACTGTGGTATGTACACACAGTGGAATTCTACTCCACTATAAGAAAAGATGAAGTCATGCAATTTTCAGCTATGTAGATGGGTCTATATAGTATCATGCCAAAGTAAAGTTAAAGTGAAGTAAAGTTAGTCAGAAGAAGAGAGTCAGACACAGAATCACCTCTCTCATGAAGGATATTAAAAAAAAACAGAGTAAGCAAATAACATAGAGTCAAAGGCAACATAACATGAGAACTGGTCTACAGAACTGATCTTACCAAGGTTGGGGGGAGGATCAGTTGATGGGGAAGCCCTGAGACAACTATAGAGAGAAGTGGACACTCTGGTGGAGTGGTATTGGAATGTTGTATGCACAAAACCATGTCACTAACAGTATTGCAAACCATGGTGATGGAAATAAAATTTAAATAAACAAATAGATAAGCCCTTTGTAAATTATGGCACCTAAAATAAGAGAAAGAAGAAAGTTCAATATTAAAGAATACAAACAATAAATAAATATTTTAAAAATCTACAAAAATTTACATTTCGGGGTCAGAAAGATAATACAAAAGTTAACATGCTTGCCTTGCATGTGGTCACTCTCAGTTTGATCTCCAGCATCATATATGTCTACTGAGTACCACCAGGAGTGACACCCTCACATAAAGGCAGGAGTAAGTCCCAAACACCACAGGTTTGTCCCAAATCGCCCCTCCCCCCAAAAAATTCAAATTTAAAAAGCAACACATTGAACATTGAATAACCAAACAGCACTAAAGTCAATTTGTTTTCTTTGAAACATATATAGACTCTGCATATTATTATGACAAGGTATCTGCTAATGCTTGGCTTTCCAAAAAAGAAAGAATAGATGGAGAAAATTTAATTTTGGTCATAAGCTAAAATATTTGTATTAATGTATTGAAAACACATCTGTGACATGCACATAGGGATCACACTGTCTAAAACTACTAAAAAAAATAGGTGATCATCCAATCTTCCCCTCTGTAGTTTGGCATCTTTGAGTGATAAGAAAGAAATGAGCTGTTTTATTGTTTTATGGCAGCCCAATGAAACAAAGAAAATAACCCTGATACCTAGATGTATAGTTCATAAACAGATATGCTCATTTGAACTTTAGAAAGTGATACACACACACTACCAGCACCACCCACAGTAGGCAGGTGGAGTTTGCAGGAAAACTCCCCAAATTTGGGGGAACCCATATTATAACTAGCTAAAGAGTGGGCATGAACTTGTGAGCCTTAATAATTCCCAGATTTCACTTCTATCCAGAAAAGGAAACACATTGAATAAAGTTGTCATTTGTCAAGGGGCTACTCTAGGAGAATTTATCCTCTATAATTACTGACCTTTTAAGGAAACAGTAACTATTCGTCCCTATAAAGCCACATGCTAGTGAGAAAGATACTGTCCTGGGGCATTGGTTTTAGTGTTTGGACTCAGATTTCTTCTTTGAGAGCAAAGGAGAATGTGACACCCAAGATTTCAAGCCGTTGACCGTCTCCCCGTAAATACCCGCCAGAGGGCGCCTTGCACATCCGGGTTCCTGAGGCTGTAGATGATGGGATTCAGCATCGGGTTAATGACAGTGTTAAAAATTCCAACAGCTTTATCCTTATCTGAAAGCTTGGTCGAACCTAGTCGCATGTAGTTAAAGATACCGGAACCGTAGAAAATAGCGACCACAGTGAGATGAGAACCACATGTGGAGAAGGCTTTCTTCCTGCCCTCCACTGAGCGAATTCGTAGAACAGCAGCTGCCACGTGGACATAGGAGGTAACAATTAGTACTGTGGGGGTGCCTGCCATGATAAAACCAACAGCAAAGAGTAGTAGCTCATTGAGTTGAGTGCTGGAGCAGGAGAGTTGGAATAGCTGTGGGAGATCACAGTAGAAGTGATTAATCACATTGGGACCACAGAAGTTGAGAGTGGAAATGGCTACAGTATGAGTCAGTGCATTGGCAAAGGAACAAGCCCACGATGCAGCCACCAATATCCTCTGAACTACCTGACTCATGCGAGTACTATATGTGAGAGGTCGACAGATGGCGAGGAATCGGTCATAGGCCATGGCTGTCAACAGGAAGCAATCCACACCAACCAGAAGATGGAAAAAGAAGATTTGTGTGAGACAGGCTCTATAAGAAACTGCACGCTTGTATGACAAGAGACGACCCAACATTGAGGGAATAGTGACAGTGATGCACCCAACATCCAGTACTGAGAGGTTTCCTAGGAAGAAGTACATAGGGGTATGGAGTTTGGGCTCCACTAACACAGCAGTAAGGATGCTTAGGTTGCCTCCCACTGTGACCAGGTAGGCAAAGAAGAAGATGACAAAAATAACTGGCCACAGCTCTGGTGTTTCCACCAAACCCAGAAGGATGAACTCATTGATGGTTGTTCCATTGGTTTCTGATTTTGACTGCATTCGTTGCTGTAAGGAAATATATAGGGAAATAAAGAATGATTATCAAAATGTGTTTTAAAATAATAAATCTACTTCTGTATTAATCAAAACACTAAATTCCCATTATAGTCCTATTCTAAGATCACTGGAATAGGACACAAGAGCCCATGCAGGATCAGATACTCTAGGAACTGAGTTAGTGGCAGATTTCACCTCAGTGGCCTCTTGCAAACTTGCTGGGAGACACACATCTTTGATCCATCTTTCTGAAGGAAAGTTTTGAAGGAAAAAAATCTTTATTTTTTAATTTATTTTTAAAAGTTTTATTGTAAGCACCATAATTTACAACACTGTTGATGATAGGGTTTTATGCATAATGCAATCCATCACCACACTCTAGGGAAAATATTTTTTGAAGTGAGCTCCATTCATCCCAAACTAAGGACTGAGCACAAAGGAGTATGCCTTGCAAACAAACCCAGCTCTTGGGAGTTCATATATGATTGTTGCGGTGAGTACTGATGTATGTCTAGAGTAGGAAGCAACATGCATAACCAGTCATCAGGACACACACACACTACTCTCTTCTGTAGGACAAGTTCTATGACCATAATGCTGTTTTATCCTTTTAAAAATAATTTTCAACAAAATAACCTTTATCATATTTTATATGGGTTTCTATTTTTGATTTTTTTGGGGGGTCACATGGCAATGCACAGGGGTTACCCCTGGCTCATGCACTCAGGAATTACTCCTGGTGGTGCTTGGGGGACCATATGGGATGCTGGGAATCGAACCTATGTCGGTCATGTGCAAGGGAAATGCCCTACCCACTGTGCTATCGCTTCAGCCCCTATTTTATATGTTAAGAGCTGCTATACCATGCCCACCAACGAGGAATTGGATCATTGCCTGGATCACTCCACTTTTATTCCATACCCTACCCCTGCACCTTGAGATCATAGTTCTATTGACTCTATCTCAAGGTTTACTGCTAGTAGGACTGTTGCTTGGTTTAGTCTCTTTGTTTTTAGTTTGTTTGTTTGGGTTTTTTTAATTATAATTTTTCTTCATTCTTTTTTTTATTTTTATTGAGTCACCATGTGGAAAATTACAAAGCTTTCAGGCATAAGTCTCAGTTTTACAATGCTCAAACAACCATCCCTTCGCCAGTGCACATATTCCACCACCAAAAAACCCCCAGTATATCTCCCATCCCCCAAGCTGCCCCCACCCCGCCTGTGTGTAACTGATAAATTTCACTTAACTTTCTCTTTACTTTGGTTACATTCAATATTTCAACAAAAAACTCACTATTATTGTTTGGAGTTTCCCCCCTAGAATCAGACCTGAAGAGATATGAGCTACTGTGGCCGTGCGGTTTTGGATTTCTGTATTTTACTAAGTCCAGGGAAATTTGTGGCAGAAATTGGATCATTGCAAGCTTGTACCTCTCATTAGTGGTCCTCATAAGCTGGCAGTCACCACGCCCTTCCGCCCCCAGCAAGGAAAAGGTGAGAGAGAAAAACCTTTCCCCTCCTGGGCAGACATGGGACCAAGGCTTAGTTCATAGACTAGAGACATTTCTACAAGAAGCTGCCAGTACCAAAAGTAGTTTAGCTGGCCTCAGGGATCATTCTCGTGCAGCTGTGGAGAGGCAACACACGTGTGGCACTGAGATCACATCTCGGTGGCTGGTTCAGTCTCTTTGGATAACCTTGAGACTCCTCAAAAAATTAAGACTGGAAGTTCCCTTTAATGTTGCTCTTCCACTCCTTGACACTAACCCCCAAAATACACACAAAATTAATCTGAAAAGATATATGTATACTGGTGTTCACTGCAGCATTATTTACAACAGTCAAAATCTTGAAACACTACAAATGTCCCCAAGTAGATGAGGAGATTGTGGTATACAGAGAATGGATACTGCTCAGCTCTGAGAAAAGATGAGATCATGCAGTTTGCTGAAACTTAGAACTGGAAGGAGTTGTGCTAAGTGAGTCAAAAGAAAAACTAAATCCCAGGTAATCTCACTCATTTGTAGAGTATAAGAAAATAAAGCAAAAAAAAGTAGATAATTCCTAGTGAAAACAACTCTGAGGTCAAACACTATTGGGACTGAAGAATAGTACAAGGGGCTAAAACATTTGTCTTGCATGCAGCCAACCCTGTTCAATCTCTGGTATTGCATATTGTTCCTCTAAGATCGCCAGGAGTGATTCCTGACCACAGAGCTAAAAGAAATCCCTAAGCACAGCTGGATATGACCCCAAGGTCTCCCCCAGCACACACCCACACACACACACCCAACAGAGTCTCAACAATTCAGGATTAGATGCAATGTATCTCAACATAATAACAGCTATATTTGAGGATCCCACAGTTAATATCATACTCAACAATGAAAGCTAAAAGTTTTTCCTCTAAGATCAAGAACAAGACAAGGATGCCTATTCTTACCACTTAAATTTAGCATGGTATTAGAAGCCCTAGCCTCGAGCAACTAGGCCTCAATAACTGTCATCCCGTTGCTCATAGATTTGTTCCACAGGCACCAGTAACATCTCTCATTGAGAGACTTATTGTTACTGTTTTTGGCATATTCAATACACAAGGGTAGCTTGCCAGGCTCTGCCGTGTGGGCTCCGTACTCTCGATAGCTTGCTGGGCTCTCCAAGAGGGGCGGAGGAATTGAACTTGGGTTGGCCACATGAAAAGCGAAAGCCCAACCGGTGTGCTATTGCTCCAGCCTGAGCAACTAGGCAAGAAAAATAAATAAAATTTATCCAAATCAGAAAGAAATTAGTTATAAGATAATGAATATACAGATATACATAAAAATCCTTAACCTGTAACTATAGATAATATCAGAAAAGTGAGGACACAAAAATCAAGACTCAAAGATCAACTGCATTTTTATATACTCAAAACATCAGAAAAAATTTGATAATCTCATTGACAATAGCATCAAAGAAAAAAAGTAAGTGGGAATGAATGCAATCAAGAAGGTGAAATATCTGCATATTTAAAACTATAAAACATTGTTGAAAGGAAAGGAATTAGACACAAAGAATGGAAAGCTACGCTATAAAGACAAAGAATGGAAAGATATTCTATAGTCACTGATTGGAAGATTTAATGCTATTAAAATATCTGTTACCCTAATTAACCTATAGATTCAAATCAACCTCTATCTACATTCTAATTAGGTTTTTCACAGAAATAGAGCAAATTTTCATAAATTCATGAAGAACCACAAAAAAATATCTAAAGTAATTCTAAGAACAATGCTGTAGGTACTTTCTAGCTATGCACCATAGGGACACAAGCCCATTCATAAATGTGATCATTTTTTTTTGACCTGTGTATGCTGGAATTTGTACCCATCTCTTCAGTATGAAAGTAGTTAACTAACTTTTTAACAGACATGCAAAGCTTTTGCAATAGGGAAATAATAATCTTTTCAATAGTATAAGAAAAACTGGATAGATGAAAAAGAAATTGGATACATACCTTAAAGTATACACCAAAATTTAGTCAAAATTGATTGAAGACTTAAATGTAAGTTCTAAAATTAAAAACCTAGAAGAAAACATAGTGAATAAGACCGTTGACATGGTCTTCACAATGAATTTTTGAACTTTACGCAAAAAACAAAAGCAAAAATAGCAAAATAGACAAATGGAACTACATCAAGCAGAAGGATCCCTCTATAGGAAAAGAAATAGGAAATGTGCAAAATTAAAAGGCAACCTCCAGGAGGAAATATTTGTAAACCTCATTTTCTATATAGAGTTAATATATAGTGTTAATATCAAAATGTATAAATATTCATAAACATGATAGGCAAAGAACTTACATAAACAACTCTCCAAATAATACAAACAAAAGATAAACAGATGTATGGGAAGAGGTTCAACAAAAGGGGCTCTAGTCTATACTAGAGTATATATCTAGTTATCTAGTAAATACTAAAAATTTATTTTAATCTGTGTCTCCAGATTGAAATCTCTGTAGTTAGTATAACCACACCTTAGCCTATTTATTTTCTCCAGATTGCCCTTCCTCGAATGTCACATGGTCAAGACCTTCAAAATTCAGCTCAAATGCTTCCTCTTCCAGAAGTTTCTCCCTGATCTATGACCATTTTAAGTTGGTACTTACATATTTAACATTCCAACTACATTTTAATTATATTCTCCATGGCACTTTCTGTACCTTCTAACTTATTCACTTATTGATTTAGTGTAATGTATTCGGTCCAATGTAAGGATTAAATTTATGTCGGGTTCAACTTTAGGGACTGTCTGCCTATACTCATTTCAGTTAGACAGCATTTCATAAATATATAACTTCACTGGTTCTGTCAATGGATAATCTTATAATATGAACTAATTGTGAGCTATAGTAATGATTAAGGGCTTTTTGGACAAGTGAAAATTCGTGGTAGACATCCAAGATATAATATGCTTTGGAGAGGTAAAAAAACTGAGTGAAAATCACACACTGTAGCGATGACTCCTCCTTTATCTGGATGGAATATGCACTTTTAGTAATTTATAGCAATAACATGTAGATTTCTAACATAAAATTTCCATATATTTCCTACAACTAGAATAATATGCCTTAAAAATTAGCAATTCATGAGCCAAAATAATATACTACCTAAGAGCATCTCTCTAGCCCTCAACCAACAAGGAAGAAACTTCAGATAGGAGACCCTACATTCTGGGTTGTTATCTCAGCTAACCATCCAGGGTGTCTGTAGATAGTAAAAGTCACATTAATCATTAATAAATGCCATAAGTTACTACTCTTGGAGGTTTGTATGAATCCCATGCTTACCTCCTTTCACTCTGAGCACTTCTCTGGAATTCTAACAAGTTCTTCATACACAGGAAATAAGATCTGCTGACCATGCCAAATATGGACTGGGTTTATGGGGAAGGAGTTTGAATAGTGAATATCCTCTGACTCCAGGCAGCTGGAAAACACACTTTACATAAAACATAGAAAATTAGTTTAGATTCCTAGAAGTGAATCCTCAAGATCTAGGTTATATTCCAAGCTCTTCTATTCACTTTATATATCTTGAGCAAGTTAATTTTTTCTTTTGAGATCATGGTGCTGAATCTGTAAAATTAGGAGGTTTGGCTTACTCAGTAACATCTGCAATTCTTTTCCTGTTACATAGAAGCAGTTGGAGGATAGTGAAAGAAATTACCTTCTTTAGAAACAGAGGCCAAAGACCTTTCGTGGAAACGGATGCACAAAGGTTAAGAATCTACACAAGCCCAGTCAACTACTATGAGACAAATAAGGGTTTATATAAATTGACACAGGAACAGAGGACAAGATGATCTCAATCGTGGGACTTCTCCACCATGAAATTATCCTCTTGGGGCCTCAAAATGTAGCCCAAGAGATGGGAGGTAAGATGGGAATAACAAATCACAAGTGTAATACAGGCCTCAATATATTTCAGTGGCAGAAGTGCCTCATTATTCTTGTTCTGTAACTTTTTTTTAATCATTTCTCCCATACATTTTCCCCTCATCTACCCCCATGTTCATATACAGGAATGTGGTGGAAAATGTGCACTGGTGGAGGGATGGGTTTGATCATTGTATGACTGAAACTCAAACATGAAAGTTTTGTAACTGTAGCTCACAGTGTATTCGATATGCCAAAAACAGTAACAAGTCTCACAATGGAGAGGTTACTGGTGCCGGCTCGAGCAAATTTATGAGCAAAGGCATGACAATGATACAGTGATACAGCTCACAGTGATTAAATAAATAAATAAATAAATAAATGAAACTTCTGACCTCTGTTGGGAAAATGGGGATGAAAAACACAGCTTTAGGATACTAGAGTGTCTAGATTATACCAAAGAAGCAGAAAAAAAAGGCAGAATTTGTTTGAGATCCAAAGAGAGGCCATGTTTCAAGATGGTTCAAATGAGCTGTGATGGGAGATGTGAGGCAACCTTGTGAATAATGAAGGGATCTTCTTCAGGAATGAGCTGGTACCAAATCCTGCCCTGGATTTCACTGTCCTCTCAGCCTCATGCTGCAAGCCATCTAAGAGGTCCCGCAGCAGGGCCATCTGCACCTTTTTCAAGAATCTGAGAGGTCACAAATCCTGCTCCTTCCAATATGACAGACTGAACTAAAGCAGAGAAACCCAGGGGCCAGAGGGATAGAGCCTGCCTCTCTTCTGCCACCTCTTGGTTAGCGTGGACTGTTCCCTGCTTATTGTCATTGCCTATGACTGCTATCTGGCTATCTGCCCTCACTTACACCACTTGCATGAGCTGGGGAATCCAGAGAGCCTTGGCCAGCACCTCATGGGTCTTTTCCTTCACCAATGTGCTGACCCACACCATTGCCTTATCTACTCTTAAATTCTGTGGGCCCAATGTGATTAATCACTTCTACTGTGAGTTCCCACAGCTATTCCAACTTTAAATAAGATCATTTATGGAAGTGCAAAACATGCACTCCACTCCCTCAGTTTATAGCACTAAACGATTCTCTATTAATGCAACAAATAGCAAAGCATGTATATGTATGTGTGTGTGTTATTGAATCACTATCAGATACAAAGCTTCAAAGCTCCCAGTTTCCCTCTTGCCACCCCCCAAAACCCCCAGCCTGCCTTTATGGTAGGCAGCTTTCTCCTTTCTCTCTCTCTCTTTGAGCATTATGGTTTGCAATACAGGTACTGAGAGGTAATAATGTTTGTTCCTTTACCAACTTTCAGCACACAATTCTCATCCAGAGGGATTATTTCCAACCATCATTGTCATCATGGTCCTTTTTCTACTCCAACTGCTCTCTTCCCCAGCACTTAAGGCAGGCTTCCAACCACCGACCAATCCTCCTGGCCCTTGTTTCTACTGTCCTTGAGTATTAATCTTTTTTAACATCCCACAAATGAGTGCATATTTAAAAAAGTAAAGCATCAAAAAGAAAAAAAATACCCCTAAGTTCTATTCAGTGATAATCATCACTGAATAGTGATACCCCTATTCAGTGATAATCATCAGCATTTAGCATAACTTTAAATTACATATATGTAGGCCTGAGAGATATTATAGCAGTAAGTCTTGCACATTGCCAAGCCTGTTCGACTCCCACCACAGCATATAGTCCCCTGAGCCCTACCTACTGTGATCCCTAAATGCAAAACCATGAGTAATTCCTGAACAAAGTTGATCTAGGCCCCAAACCCAAAAACAACAACAAAAAACCTGCATGGGGAGGAGAGAGACAGCTTGAAGGGGTGAAACACATGCCCTGACATACCAAATTTAGTGTCACCCTAAATTTGGGTGATCCAGGCCCCAAATTTAATCCCCAGCATCTCATGCCTAGCTTATCTCTATGGCATTGCACAGCCCCCAGAACCACAGAATATGTTTCAAACCAGCAGCAGTAACCCAGGAACACTGACAGTGAATTCTAAGCACTGCTGAATAGGCCTCTAGTTAGAAAAATAAAAACATATCTAGTATATATTCGATTTGATTATATACTCTTTTAGAGCCAAAAGAGCTATGTGGAATTAAAAGAGCTATGCTTGGAGTATCACATTCCACTCAAGTGAGAGAAGGAATCTGGAGTTCCGACCTCCGTTGACGATCAAGAATCAGGGACGCTGTATCGTTTACCAAGATGTCGAAAATCAGATGGACTGGACACATAATGCGATTTAGAGACGACCGCTGGACTGGACTAGAGCTGTTACTGACTGGATTCCATGGAACATCAAAAGACCGGGTGGCTGCCCACCTATGATATGGTCAGACTTTTTTGTCAAGATCCTAAATGAATGGTTTGAGGCTCTTCGTGTTCCTGGAGCGAGCAGACGCCATTGGGCTACACTAGCATGCGACAGGGACGAATGGAGACATTACTGGCGCCCACTTGAACAAATTGATGAACAATGGGATGCCAAGTGATACAAGAATATATTCTGGGGGAAAAAAAACTCCATTAAAAAAAAGTTTGCATTCTGCATTTTCCATTCATTAATTGCCAGGCCAGCCGACAGTCGAACCAGTCGAGAAGGAAGGTGAGGATTAAAGAGACAATACAAGTGGTTGAGAGGGCTGAGTTCTGATGGAACCGCAGCCTTGATCTTTATTTCAGGCAGCCTTTTATACATTTCTATCAGGAACTTGGCAGGCAAAATCATCATTCATAGATATTCATGATTGTTACAAAGAGTACATGCTTAAGATCATAACAAAGGTGAGGAACATAGTATAGTGAAAAACAACTTGTTCCTAAATCAATAATATGCAGAAAAACAATATTATTATTTCTGTGATTTCCCATCATTGCAGTAGGTGTAATTTTCATAGAATCAAAGTACATCTATTTCTTATTAACATCCTTGCAGACTTTGAGTAGTAAACTATTAACTTCTCTACGGGTTTAGTTTGGCGACACAATGGCCACTCCACTTAATCGGGGTGGCGGGATAGAGAGCTGTGCCAAGTCTTCTTGGCCCTCGTTTGAGGCATCTCCCAGGGCTATGTCCACTTAAGGACCCTGCATAGGCAGGCAGCTCCCCACAATTAATGTTGTTGAATGTCTTTTCATAACATTATAGACCTTCCTCACCTTTTTATATGGTTGCAAGTATTCCTTTGAAAAGACAGGAGAAATGGATGTAGCATGCCTCTGTAAGTGAACAGGTGTTAGTTCAAATAATCTCCCTGATATGCTGCAAAAGACACTCTTGTACATTTGTGTCATTATTTGCTGATGATAAATTTCCATGAGTGGGAGTTCCTGTGTCAGAGAACACAAACGTTTTCAAGGCATTTGGAAAGATATCACCAAATTGCCATTCAGAAAGATCGAACAGTTCGGCACGTCTGTAATTGCTTCTATCTTTACCAATATGATAAACATAACATTGCAGCTTTAGTTTGTGATCCTTTAATTCTAAATTAATCACTAATAGAGCTACACATACACACACACAAACACATACACACACATACATGGACAAACAACTTCATATTGATATCAAAGTATATATTTGTTTTAATTTAAATAAGTATTATTTTGTATTTTAGTATATAAATACCTTGTATACTGGTACATACTTATATAATTCATATAATACATGCATTATAAAAAATAATATAAATTATGTATAAATATGCATATATTTCTAATATGTCACCATTTTCTTATAGAAATGGAAGTGCTCTTAACCTATAATGATATTTATTCTTCATATGATAATATTTAAAATCTGATGCTCTCTTTTGTCAGGCATAAGTGTAAAATTTACATATGATCAATTTAAAAAAGTTTCATTTACATTATTTTTTAAGCATTACAATTATAGTCTAGGGGGTAGTGTTACAATAGTGTTCTGCTTTCTAGTATTGATGTACAAAGTTACTTTCCACCCCTCACCCCACCACCCCACTGAAGTTCCCATGAGCCTCTCCCCCTTCTCCCCATCCCTATGTCCACTCTAGTCTAATGTTCCTTCCCTCCTGTCCTGACTCCATTATTTGTGAATTGACAATTTTGATTTTTATGCATACTCTTACTTCCATAAATAATTTATCTTATTTAAAGATAAAAATCATGACAGAAATATTTTCATGATTTTTCTCTCCTTTATAAAGTGAAATCTGTGAAGATTAGACTCACATTCTCGCTTGCCAGCAATCATTTAAGTTAAAATTCCATGCTCTCTTTGGAGAGGACAATATTCTCCAGTTTACAAAGCCTTTCCATGACCATATTGTCCAAGTTTGTCATCTTTGATTTAGCTATTTAATGCTTTAGTCCTTGGCACTACTGAAAAAATATACAATGTATGTTTATTTCCTAGTCTTTTACATGCATCCTAGATGTATAATATAGGCAATTATACCAGCACAATAAAGGTAGTCAAGAATTACCAATGGGGTGATTCTTTACCTTGTTTATATTATTGTTTTCTTTGGGGGAGGTTTGGTTTGAGGCCATACTGGCAATGTTCAGGAGTTACTAACAGCTCTGTGATCAGGGATAGCTTCTGGCATTCCTCAAGGCATCAGGCAGCACCAGATATTAAAGAGGGTCTCCCACATGCAAAGCCAGTTGGGTTACCTCAGATTCTTGCACTCATTGTCTTGTTTATAAGAAATTAGTCCCAATTATCTATAAAGAGGAAAAAGTTACAAACTTTTCATTATATTTGATCTGATATATATATTTGATCTGCCTGACATATTTCCATAAAAAAATAACTAACAAAGGTCTTTAGATCCTCAATATTGTTTTCAACATCATCTGTAACCTCCAAGACGTTGCTGTGTAAGGTGTCCTGCAATGGGTCTTCATGGGAAGAGGTCCCCCACGCAAGAAGTGGCATGAGGATGTCCCTCCTCCCCCTAGTATCTTCCTATTTTTCTTATGCTGTAGGCCTAGATGGGGAATACTCAGGGTCAGGCAGAGATATGGGAAGGAGGTAGATAATGTGAGCCAAGGTAGAACAAGGTTTGCTGTATATTGAGGAGAAAGGTAGCTAATAAGAATAAGTTGGACTGAAGCAATAGTACAGTAGGTAGGGCATTTGCCTTGCACCTGAGTTCCATCTCTAGCACCACATATGGTCCTGAGTCCACCAGGAGTGATCCCTGTCTGCAGAGCCAGGCAGTTAAGGAGCTAATAAGGCAAGTTCACTCATCCTGGGACTTTCAAATTCTTGACCAGCAAGTGGATAAAATGATTTCTGAAAGAATTCAGAAATTTTAATACAGGAGAAAGTATCGTTCTTTAAACTCTGTAGATTGCCTTAGTTTCACTCCTGGTAAAATCTAGTGTACAGTATCATTCATTGCTAAAATGCAAATAATTTTTCCCTTGATTTTCCCTTAATAAAAGGCCCAATATTTGGAAATTATAAAGTCATAAGTGAAAAAGAAAAAGAATGAAAATTTTCTTTCTGCTAAATTAAAACAATCATTGAGTTTCATATATAGCAGGGAGCTCTCCTGAATTTGTGAGTAATGTGGGATATCATTTCCCATGTTCTCTCTTGAACACATAACTCTCTCTCTCTTTTTATCATCTGCTTGTCACCCTTCTGGAGAAACCTGTGTTCTCTCTTAAACATCTCTCTCTCTCACTCTCTCTCTCTTCCTCTCTCTCTCTTTCCCTTTCTCTCTCCCTCTCCTTTCTCTTTGCTCACATCTCTCTAAATTTCTTTCAATAAAAGCTATATTGCTTTACTAAAAATAATTAAATAAGATAAACTGCCTGATATGAACCAAAGAAGCATATCTTTCTTTCAAAAAGTGGAAAGAGATCATTATAATTTAAAAAAGCTTATCACAGAGCACCAGGGTACAAAATTCTGTATTCTCCAAAAGAAAGGTATAAGTTCTATTTGGAGCACATTACAGAGATATGATAATACTATAATAATGAGTGAATGATTGATAATTATTACTAAGTATTAGACTGTATTTTGAGTTCAATAGTTTTAATTCTGTTATGAAAATATGAGTAATTCACATAAATAATTTTAGTTATAAGCATACTTTTGTTTAAAAACATTCAGAAATGCATAACACGTTACTCTTAAATTTCTTTACTTGTATCACTTGTCTTCCCATTGATCTTTGATTTGCTCAAGTGGGTGCCAGTAATGTCTCCATTTGTCCCTGTCGAGTGCTAGTGTAGCCCAATGAAATCTGCTCACTCCAGGAACAGGAAGAGCCTAAAACCGTTCATTCAGTGTTTTAACGAAGAAGTCTGACCATCTCGTTATCGGGCGGCCATGCTGTCTTTTGATGTCCCATGGAATCCAATCGGTAACAGCTCTAGTGCAGCGGTCATCTCTGAATTGCATTACATGTCCAGCCCATCTGATTTTTGATGTCTTGGCAAATGAGATAGCATCCCTGATTCTTGATCGTCGACGGAGGTCAGAAATCCGGATTCCTTCTCTCACCTGAGTGAGACGTGATACTCCTAGCAAAGCTCTTTTGATTGATTCCTCTTTTGTATATCCAAATAGCATTCTCATCCTGTTTGCATAGGGCCCAGGTCTCTGAGGTATACATTAGCGCAGGAAGAATGGTGAAATCGAAAAGATGTGCCTGGAGTTGGAGGTCCTTCATCCTCTTAACCACTTCTTCAACGCTCTTGAAGACGTTCCACGCTGCTCTCTTCCTCCTGCTCAGTTCTGGCGCCAAGTCATTCCTCGTGTTGAGTTCTTGACCCAGGTACATATAGCTGCTGCATTCAGAGATGTTCGTTCCATTGAGAGCAAATGGAGCGTCAGGGACTAGTTAATTTTTCATAAGCATCATCTTGTTGAGGTTCAGCTGCAGTTCAACCTTTCCACACTCGAGGTCGAAGTTGACCAGCATTTGTGCCGCTTGGCTAATGTTTGGTGTTATGAGAACGATGTCATCAGAGAAGTGGAGGTGGTGTAGTTGCCAACCGTCTATCTTCACTCCCATTCCTTCCCATTCCAGTCGTCACATGACATTCTCAAGGGTGGCACTGAAGAGTTTCGGTGAAATGATATCGCCCTGCTGAACCCCTCTTTTTACGTCAATGATCATTTCCTTGTAGAATGGTGAGATCCTGGTGGTGAATCCATAATACAGCTCTCAGAGGATCTTGATGTACTGAATTTGAAGCCCTGTTTGTTTGTTTGTTTGTTTTAATTTCATTGAATCACTGTGAGATAGTTACAAGCTTTCCTGTTTGGTTTACAATCTCACAATAATCAAACACCAATCCCTCAACTAGTGCACATTCCCCACCACCAATATCCCGCGTATACACCCCCTTTCCCACCCTGCCCCTTTCTCAATGGCAGACAATATTCCCCTTACTCTCTCTCTACGTTTGGGCACAATGCTTGCAACACAGACACTGAGAGGTCATCATGTTTGGTCTATTATCTACTTTCAACATGCATCTCCCATCCCAACTGGTTCCTCCAGCCATCATTTTCTTAGTGATCCCTTCTCTATTCTATCTGCCTTCTCCCCTCTGCTCATGAAGCAGTCTTCCAGCTAGGGGTCAATCCTTCTGGCCTTTGTATCTACTGTCCTTGGGTGTCAGCCTATTGTGATGTTATTTTATATTCCACAAATGAGTGCAGTCCCTTTATGTCTGTCCCTCTCTTTCTGACTAATTTCACTTATGAACATCCTGTTTGGCTAGGGCTTCAATGACCGCTTCAGTCTCAACAGAATCAAAGGCCTTCTTTAAGTCGATGAACGTTAGACAGAGCAGCATCTTGAACTCTCTCAAAACTTCAATGAGTTTGGTCACTGTGTGGATATGGTCTATCATGCTAAATCCTTTTTGGAACCCGGCTTGCTTGCATAGTTGTCCTTCATCTAGTGTTCTGCCTATTCTATTCAGGATGACACAAGTGAACGACTTGTAGACAACAGACAGCAGGCCAACTGGGCGATAGTTGCCAATGTCGTGGATGTCTCCCTTCTCGTATAACAGAACGGTCCTACTGGTTTTCCACTGAGAGGGAACCTTGCATTCAGACAGGTAGCGTGTGAAGAGTCGAGCCAGTGTATTGATGAGTACTGGTGGCAGATTCTTCAGGTGTTCGGGTCTGACCTTGTCTGGACCAGGTGCTGTACAAGTCTTTACCGACAAAATGGCTTGTTGGATTTTGGAAGGGAGGGCGTTGGGAACTACATATCCTTAAATTTAGAGAGTGATAATAATGTTAATTGCATATGTACATGGAGTAAAGTGACCAATTGAACACCCCCAAATGACTTCTTCATGGAGGGCACTAGGACTAGAGAGGGAGCAATGGGAAATGGGAATTAACCAAATTTTGCACGCTAGGAAAAGATAATTTAAAAATTTTAGTGATGAAAATGTGGGTAGTGGAGGTAAGGTAAATTAATATTTTCTCCTGAGAAAATTTTTCTAGCAATAATGTAAAAGTATACTTTTATATCAGAAAGCTCATATCCAAAGAAACATATTCCAGGTTGTCCTTTGACGATAACTGGAATCCAGTTGTCATGCTCAATAGATGACATCTTGTACACTAGGAGTCTATCTCTACTTAGGTCTACTTGAAGATGCTATCCTATCACATCTAGTACAGAGAAAGGCACTCACTGTAGCATGCTTTCTATTATTATATTTAGAAAGTCCAGTTCATGTATTTGAAAGCACTTTAAATGTTCTTATTTGAATATAACCAAGATGAGATTAATGAGTCAGAAAGCTTTGTTATTCTTACTTGGCAGCTTAATATATGCATAGGATCAGACTGATTTTTCCAAAGGCCATAAATTTAGTAATTAGAGCAGCCTTGGAGGGCTGACTTACAGTTATATAGTATCTTTGACTTACTCCTGCCTGCTTGAGCAAATCATCAAACAATTCCAAACTGCCAAAAGTTGGGGAGATAGATCAAAGAGTTATGGAACATGCTTTAAATGCAAGAGTGCCAGATTCAATCTCCAGCACCATATTGTCCCCTAAGCTAGAAGTTGCCCCAAAGAAGTACTAGGTGTGGCCCAACAAGAAAATAAAACAAGTAAAAGTAATACTAACTCCAATTACAAGGTATTTAGAAAATGGAAAAGGGGTTTAGAGCAGTAGCACAGCAGAGAGGGTGCTTGCCTTGCATTGGCCAACCCAAGCTCAACTCCCAGTACACCATATACCCAGAATCTCAACACCCGAGCCCCACTAGAAGTGGTCTCTGGGTGCAGAGCCAGGATTAAAATATGAACATAACTGGGTGTGATCCCCCCAAATAAACTAAACAAACAAATGAAAAAAAGAAAGGAAATAAAACTGTGTTTTAAAAGCCTCAGACAGTATCTTTGGGAGTCTAACTTCTAAGAGGGGTTCTAATCAGCTTCTTCTACTATAAGCTACCAATATTTCACCATCTAATCATCAAAGATTTTATGCCATTTTTCCCCCAGCAGTGGAGTGTGACCATTTTTTAAAATTTGTGCTAAAATTACATCAAAATGCTTTATTACTAAATTAGCTAATATTATTCACTGAAAGGTTAAAAATCAATTTTAGAGCTGTGAAGCAGGGTTGGATGATTATGCAGTGAAATGTCGTATGTACATGAATGTACATGAATTTTCTAAAACTCAATTTCTTAACCTGCAGAATTAGTCCATCCTGAGAATCTTGGCCCTTTTATAGTTAACCCTTTTATAATTACAGAACAAACACCAAGACCCATATAAGATGTCAAAAGCTGGGAGAAACAAAGATCTTGGACAGAGAGATAGTTCAGGGGTTCAGACATTTGCCTTGCGTGCAGTTCACCCAGGTTCAATTCCCAGCACTGCATGATTCCTCAAACACCAGTTGGCACCCCCAAGCACATCCTGGCATGACAGCCACACACCCAGAAAAGAATTTTTAAAAAGACAGGATATCTCAAGGAATTAAACAGACAATATGGTTAAGAACAGGTTGTAAGTCTAGGAACAATTCATGCTCAGCAGATCTCCTCTGGGGAAAAGTTGGTTCTTAGGCTTCAGTAACTTAAGAGATTTCTACGTTGGAGGTGGTAGCACTGGGCTAGACAGAGATGCAATGGCCAGAGGAGTGGCAATAAATAAAGCAGAAAGTAGAGAGCCTGGAACATGCTGCCACGAAATATATTTAACCTTGTTTTCAGAGTTTATGTTCCTAGGATCTGAAGATAAAATGTTATGAGGATCCTAAAAGGCACCACGAGACCTAAATTTGAAGGCCCGATTTATTTGACATAAGGCCATGGTATGAGAAAAAGCAATTACGAAGCAAGCAACTTTTGGGTGCTTGGCAGAAAACTGAGAAGCCCATACTTTGTTCCATGATATTATCTGTGATCAAGTGAAGACTGTTGTATTGAGAAGGTCGAGATCTGCCTCTGTGACTCTAAGACCGTGAGTTGCTGTATGACATTGGACATACAATGTGGGACCTTCTTTGTGGGACCCTTTTTTCTCCTCTATGAAATGAGAATTGCAACAAACACCTTAAATTATGATTCTGAGGATTAAATGAATTAAAATGCAGAATTATTGAGTTTAGAAATGTAGTATAGAAGAACATGTTAAAATTCCATTGAGTTTTAAGTAGAAGCTGCCATATTTGTAGAATGTGCACTGTTTTCTCTACTAATAACCACGCAGAGCAGGGATTTACCCCCAAAACTCCAGTCTTCCCAGCGAGGACTAAACTCTTTGTCCCACATTGCCCCTCAACTCTCTGGAAGGAACTAATAAGAATTCAGCCTGGTAGTAACTCATGCTTCTGTGGCAGGAAGTATGATCAACCTCATGTTCCCAGATATTTCTGTGTCTTTGGGTCTATTAGACAAGAGGCAACAAACTGACAAACTTTGCTAATTTCCCTCCTTGGCAGGGCCTCCCGAGGCACATCCATTAAGCAATTCTTCTAACAAAGATCCCCTAAGAGACAAGCAGAGTCAGGACTGGGAAAAGAAGTCACTGCAAGTTCTACAATCGGAATCCTCTAATTAGTTCCCAAATGAGAGTTCAAACTAATATGGTGTTAGAAGGGGAGGGGGGGATAGGGAGGGGGGCGGATTTGCTGATTGTCTTCTACATCTCAGCTAACAAGGCCAGAGGGAAGGGATGCTCAGGAAATACGTACTTTCTTTTTTTGTCATTTAGTCAAGAAGAAACTAGACCTTAGAGAATAGAGTGTACAGAAGAGGCCAATTAGCGAGGGGTGGTTTCAACTGCATCGTTACCAAGACTCATTAGCAAAGTTGTGGGTAGAGGGTATGTGTCTTCAAAAGACAAAATTCCTGGGGATGTATTTCAGTCTCCCTGAAGAGGCTAACCTCTAATTTATTCATTTTTGGAGTCCTGTTTTTGGCATCGTTTTCTTCCATTGTTTTTCACACCCCAGAATTCTCGGTTCCCTTCCCCACTTCCATCACAGCCTTTTTCAATTCCAAGTTTTAAAAAACATTTCTTATTGTTAGCAATGGCAATATCCTTAAGTAGCTTCATTATGATTATCTTAAACAAGTCCCTATATGGACCCTTCCAATTGTTTTCAGTATTTCACTCTTAAAAGACAAAATGTTGATATGCCTTTGTACAGTTATTTCTTTGAAGGGATCATATGCAAGTATATATTTTTAACATTTTTAAGAATATTGACAAATTATGAACTAACCAGATTACACTTATTTGACTTTTCTACTATTTCAATGTAATAGACATATTTTCCTAACCAGAACCAATCTTAAGCATAATCTTTCTTAAAAATATGTACAATGTGATAAGTGCATCATTTCCCATTACTATTTGCATTCTTACTGAAGGAAGCCAAGTTTTTCTTCCTGTATTTATAAAAATACTAACTTATTTTCATAGTACTATAAATATTTTTCCTTGTTTACATCTGTCTTTATTAATGACCATAGTTTTTTGACATTCAGGATTGATTTTCTACAATCAGCTATAAATAACTTACTTTACTACTTTTATCTTTACTGTCACCTTTGAAATTTTTCTCACCATCTCGTTTACATAATGATTTAAATTTTCTTTAGTAGTGCTAGGAACCAAGCACAAGCTCCCTCATGCAAAGCATGGGTTCAGTCCTTCAAGTGATCTCCTTAGACCTTGAAGTCATTTCTTTAATTCCATAGCTTGTGTCTCGAGATCTTTCTCAATAATATAAAGTACCTCCTTTTGTTCAACATGAAAAATTTTTATACACTGAATTTTGTATTATTTTATATTCTATATTCTTATTTTCATATTTTGCTACATAATTATGTTTGGGCTCAAATATTTCAACATGGTAGCTTCATAATATATATTTATATCTCAGTCTTAACTTTTTATATTTATATTTCCATTACTTTCTTTTACCCAAATGTACTTTATTACTCCCAAGCTTTATCTTTTAACTTAACACTAAAATAATTTTTCTGATTGGTAACTTCTAAACTGAAATTCTAATTAGGATGTGTTAAATTTATAGATAATTGACAGTTATGCAATATTGAAAACTTCCAGATATAAATCTGGTGTGGTCTCTCCATAGATTCAAGTGATTTCTTGCTTGTTTGTTTGTTTGTTGGCCTCACCTGTTGATGTTCAGAGCTTACTCCTGGCTGCACACAGGGATCACTCCAGCAGGCTTGCACGGGTGTGCATGTGGAGTGGCAGGGATTTAAACCTGGGTTGGCCACGTGCAAGGCAAGCACCCTACGTGCTGTACTATCACTCCGGCCCTCAAGTGATTTTTAAATAAAAATTTTGAAGGCTGTTAAAATTAATACTGTCTGCCAGAGAGATGGTTCAAGAGGCTAAACACATGCTTTCCACAGAGGAAGGCAGTGGATAGGAGAGGTTCCATGGAATTTCTGAGAACCAATAAATCCAATAGCCTTGAAGCAGTAAGAATTAAGGCCTAGGCCTGAAAAGATCTTCCTGGTGCCAGTAACAGACCCAGAGCAGGCTGGAACCCACTCTGAGAGAAGCTCCAACAGGAACAAAAGCCCCGGAAGGGAATTTCAAAGGCCATTGACCACTCCCAACTCAACTCTCTAGGTAACCACCCTAGCAACAGACTCTTACCTAGCTAGAAAGCCTCACATGAGGCACCTGGGGAAAAACCCTATAAAAGCCACCTTGAAAAAAAGAAAGCACAAGCATACGCTGCCAGAGACCCATGTGCTGCTTGTGCTCACATGAACAGGCACATGTGGTGCCCGCATCTCCCTTCTAGAGATACGTAGTTTCATGCTTGCATATCTAATGCTAGGATATGCCTAGGGGCTTTGTCTGGCTTTGGAGAAGCCCGCATTCTCTCTTGAGCATGTTACTCTCTCCCTTTTTCTCCCTCCTTCCTCTTCCTAAAACCCCCCCAAATAAAAATCTGTTTTACTTCGCTGCTTGTCTACTCCTGAAATTCTTTTCTTCGAGGCAAGTTAAGAACCCAAAAAAAGAGAGAACAAAAGGGAATGCCCTGCCGCAGAGGGGTGGTGGGGGATGGGGTGGGGGTGGTAGGAGGGATACTGGGAACATTAGTGCAGGAGAATGGGCACTGGTGAAGGGATGAGTAAACTATCACTGTATAACTGAAATGCAAACACGAAAGTTTATAAGTTTGTAACTGTATCTCACAGTGATTTACTAATAAAATTTTAAGTAATAATAATAATAACAATAATAATAATAATAATAAAATGATAAGAACTCAGGTAAAGCCTAGGACTGGCTCCATGCAAGGGCTCACTGAAGACTTTAACAGTTCTTGTCTTCCCAGCCAGTCCTGGGTGGCGGAGGCAGATGGGGAGAAAGTGACTGTCTCTCTCCTCCCCACCTCACATAAGTTACCCATGGAGACCCACTGACTTCAGCACCACATTATCTCCTGAGCACCAGGAGTGCAACACTCTCTCTCCGAGCACAGAGCCAGAAATAACCCCAGAGTACTGCCAGGTGTGGCCCCAAAACAAAACAAAATAAAAAGTAGAATTTACACCACTTTTGTGGTTTATATGTGTCTGAGTCCAGGCATTGCAACAGAAAATTTAGCTAACTGTGTAAACAACTTGATAAGAGAAATTTCAAGTATAAAATTAAAGATAAAAGTTACAAAGTAAGTTATTTATCCTAACTATAGAAAATCAATTCTGAATGTCAAAAAACTATAATCATTAATAGAAACAAAATAAAAATATTTACAGCACCATGAAAATATAAACACATACATATTTCTGGGGATCAAACCAAGTCAGAAGCAAGTGCCTTACCCACTATACTATCTTTCTGGCCCCGAGAGTTTATACCTTTTTAGTAAGTTCATTTCTAACTATATAACAGGCATTTTTAGGACTCTATAAGTTTTCATAATAGGTTATTACTGCTATAAAGTAGGCATTTTATTTTTTGTTTTGTTTTGGGATGATACCTAGGGATGCTCAAGGATCACTTCTGGCTCTGTGCTCAGGGATCATTCATGGCAGGCCCAGGGGACTCTATGGAGTGCTGAGATCGAATCCAAGTCAGCCACATACAAAGCAAGCACTTCATATGTTGCACTACCTCTCTGGACCCAAAGGAGATATTTTAATGAGATATAAATATTTTAGGAATCTGTATATATATGTACATATATACATATTGCTCAATATAACAGTTGAGTCTCCACTTAGAAATAAATGTTCATTTTACCAAATCATCACAAGGATTATTTTTTAGTCATTTTTCACTTGAAAGACAAAAATACGTACTCATTTCATTCTTGTTTACTGCATAGTGATACTGAGTGTTTCCTTTGCCTGCTAACCATTTTCCTCCTTTGTAAATCACCTTATATATTCTTGACTTATTCTGTCAATGAAATCTCAATGTTGTCACTGATATTTTTCACTTTTTTAGTTTATTTTATATAAACTTTTTTAAAGCAGGGTAAATATTTTCATGTTTCTCAAAATATTCTTCAAGTTTTTGCCTTTTAGTCTGTGGAAAAAAATATTTATAAGGGTCACTTCTGGCAGAATCCCATCTGCACAGCCAGCGCCGTTCAAGTTCAGCTAGCAGCAGTCTTCACGAGGGGCCATCAGGGTGGCTACTCCTGGACTGCAGCACTTGACCTATGTTCCTGGCCCTAGTTTGTGCAAGCACTGAATTTTCAGAAACATTTCCTTTGTCAGATCTATTTCTTTTTCTTTATGCCCTCTCCTATTGTTTGTGTACCTAGAATACCTACCTTCATTGATGGCCATGGCAATGTCATATGTTATTTAAACATTCCCTTGAGTTTGAGGGTGGAAAGAGGAACCTTCTAAACAGTGCTCAGGGGACCTACAGGTCACTCAACTGACTGGGTCATGGGATGCAGTGTTGCTTGGGTTAGAGGTGCTGGGGGCTACCAACACCAAAGCGGAGGTATTTGAGGGACCAAGTGGTGCTGGGGATTGAACTTGGGACCTCCTCTGCATACAATCAATGTCTTTTGAGCTATCCTCTCAACCATACCTTGAACTTTTCAATTTGGAGGATTAATTTTATTTATTTGGGATCAGCCGGAGATTGAACTATATGTGCATTATCTTGCCTTTATGGTAAAAGTCCTATGAGGCAAATATTAGAGTTTTCATTTACAAATGAAGAGAGGCCCAGAAGAGACAACTCTGACAGAATATAGTATAAATTGCTTTTGTTTGGATTGTTTGTTTTCTTTTGTTTTGTTTTTTTGCACTTTTGTTTAAGGGTACACCATCTGGCTTTTTTCAAACTCAATTTATCTTATTTAGTGCTGCCCTCTGCAAGACTAAGCACCAAAGCATGCCTCCTTTCTTTCTGCGCCTCCTAAATTAGATCAACCCTAGATCTGACCAAGGAGCCAATGAATAACAACGCAAAGCCTCTGGGAAACATTTACACCCAGATTTCCTTTAGGCTACAGTTCTGGTCCAGCAAAACCCCAGCTCTTTGTCCATTCTGGTTGAAATGCACAGAGCCCTCTAGTGGATAATTTCAAAACTCTCCTTGCCAATTTGACCTACCTTTATTTAGCATCTTGTGAAAATGCAAATGGAAATGAAGATGTCTGCAGTCTTTATACCAGACATCCACTGGGTATTGATACTCTGAAGTGACAATAACAGTTTTGTAAACCACAGTGCCTAAAATAAAATTTTTGAAAAAAAATTCCAAAACTGAGCTACTTGGAGAAAACTGGGTTTTTAGTTAAGAAACTTCTTTTCGATTTTTTTAATTTGGGAGCACTATGTAGAACTTCTCAATTTCTTCTTCATTGTAGTTGGGTGTTGGTGCGTAGATGACGAAGAGAGAAACTGCCGGCAATAAGCCACATCTATTCAAATGTAAGTGTCTGATTCGGGTTATTAGGCATTCGAACGAATCAATGCTCATGGCCAAGTTCGTGTTGACGAGGACACCGACACCACTGATGCCTCTACTGTCACATGTTCCAAGGAACAGTTCTTCTCCAGTGTTGAAGACGGCGTGATGTGATCGTTGCCTTCTTATCTCAGTCAATCCAATGACATTGTACTTAATCTTCTGAGCTTGCACCATCAGGTCCTCAATGGATGCTTCTGCTGCCAGTGTATGCGCATTAAAAATGCAGACAGTCATTTTAGCCCTTTTTTGTTTTGGCAGCCTAGTTCAGCCCTGAGATTTTAGCAGCCTCTCCTTGCTCGTCCTTCTCAATGCTTCCATATCAGGGGCTTTTCCAGGGTCAGGGAAATGAGGCCCATTTTTGTTACTGTTTTTGGCATATCAAATACACCATGGGTAGCTTGCCAGGCTCTGCCATGCGGGTGGCATGTTGTAATGATCTGCACACTAACAAACACTCCACACACCTTGTGCATGGAAGTGCTGCTCATATACAGAAAGTACTGGCCAGATCAACATAGTCGATGCAAGGAGTTCAGCCTTACACCTGCCTGCATCTCTGGGCAGCACCTGTTGGTTCACTCTCTGCCGACTGGCACCGTTGCCACCCCCTCACCATGATGAGGCAGTGAACCATCAAGGGCTGGATAAGTTCTATAAAGAAACCACACATTCTACAAGGTCATTGTTGGTGATTTTAATGCCAAGATAGGACCGAGAAGATCTCCTGAAGAACTCCACATCAGGACCCACAGCCTAGAATGGAATGAACAGGGTGAGAGACTGTCTGAGTTCATCATGTCGACCAAGACCATCCATGGTAACTCCCAGTTCCAGAAGGCCGAATCTAAACGTTGGACATGAAAGTCTCCCGGTGGACAGTTCCACAATGAAATTGCCCACATCATATTCAATCAATGGTTTTGCCTGACCAATGTCACTGTTGTCCCAAAATTCCAAATGGGGTCAGACCACCGTCTCCTTCATGCGAAATTCTACTTCATGGAGTGGGGGGAAAGGGCTGAAAAGTTTAAGAAGAGAACTCCCAGAACGACCACCAACTGGGAGCTCTTTGGCACTATAGTGGCAATATGGGAAGATTCCGTCATTGACAACTATCAACGAGGAATACGATCAACTGGTTCAGCACCTCCATGATTGTGCAAGGAACACCAAGAGAGAGAGAAAGCCACAAAAAGACGTCTGTCTTCAGAAACTCTCTAGTTCATTTGCCAATGTGTTTTGGTGTGAGCCTCAGGCAATCATAAACCAACATCAGAATTCGCAAAGCTGTGCAGAGAAGCGATAAAGGAAGACCTCAAAGAGAGAAGAGCAGCAGTGTTGGCCTATGTGGCAGAAGCTGGGAAAAGTATTCGCAACACCTGCCTGTCCTTCGCCAACTATAACACCAATATGACTGCCCTCCGACATCCTGATGGATCTATCACATCTTCTAGAAGGGCAATGGAAAAGGTTATCCTTAACTTCTACTCAGATCTCTTCTATAGCCACATCCAACTACCCACATACAAAATTCCGCAGGATGGATATGTCGTTCCCAGCATTCTCCCTTCCGAAATCCAACATGCCATTTTGTCGGTAAAGAAGCATACAGCACCTGGTCCAGACAAGGTCAGACCAGAACACCTGCAGAATCTGCAGCCAGTATTTGTCAATACACTGGCTCAGCTTTTCACACGCTACCTCTCTGAAAGCAAGGTTCTGTCCCACTGGAAAACCAGCAGGACCATTCTGTTGTACAAGAAGGTAGACATCCATGACATCGGCAACTATCGCCCTATCTACCTGTTGTCCATTGTCTACAAGTTGTTCACTCGAGTAATACTGAATAGGATTGGCAGAACACTAGATGAAGGACAACCATGTGTGCAAACCGGATTCCAAAAAGGATTCAGCATGATTGACCATATCCACACAGTGACCAAGCTCATTGAGGTTTTGCAAGATTTCAAGATGCCGCACTGTCTAACATTCATTGATTTAAAGAAGGCCTTTGATTCTATTGAGACTGAAGTGGTCATCGAAGCCCTAGCCAAACAGAGCAGTCAAACTCAGTATACAGATTCATCACCAGGATCTCACCATTCTACAGGGAAGTGATCATCAACATAAAGAGATGGGTTCGGCAGGGCGATACTATTTCACCAAAACTCTTCAGTGCCACCCTAGAGAACATCATGCGACGACTAGAATGGGAAGAAATGGGAGTGAAGATAGACAGTTTGCAACTACACCATCTCCACTTCGCTGATGACATCGTTCTAATAACACCAAACGGCACGAATTAGCCAAGTGGCACGAATGCTGGCCAACTTCAACCATGAGTGTGGAAAGGTCGGACTGCAGCTGAATCTCATGAAGACAATGTTCATGAGAAATGGGCTAGTTCCTGACTTTCAATTTGCTTTCAATGGAACGAATATCTCCGAATGCAGCAGTTATGTGTACCTAGGTCAAGAACACAACATGACGAACAACCTGGCACCTGAGCTGCATAGGAGGAAGAGAGTGACGTGGAACACTTTCAAGAGCATTGAAGAAGTTGTTAAGAGGATGAAGAACTTACAGCTCCAGGCACATCTTTTTGACTCCACCGTTCTTCCTGAACTAACATATGCCTCAGAGACCTGGGCCCTATGAAAACAGGATAAGAATATTATTCAGGTCTCTCAAAGAGGAACCTAAAGAGTTATGCTTGGAGTATCACATTTCACTCAAGTGAGAGAAGGAATCCGGAGTTCTGATCCCCGTCGACATTTGAGGATCAGGGACGCTGTCTCATTTGCCAAGACGTCAAAAATCAGATGAGCCAAACACGTAATGTGATTTGGAGATTACCACTGGACTAGAGCTGTTACCAACTGGATTTCATGGAACATCAAAAGAATGCCTGGCTTCCCACCTACGAGATGGTCAGACTTCTTCATCAAGACCCTGAATGAATGGCTTGAGGCTTTTCCTGTTCCTGGAGCGAGCAGATGCCAGTGGCACACTAGCACACGACAGAGACGAATGGAGATGTTTCTGGCACCCGCTCAAGCAAATCGATGAACAACAGGATGACAAGTGATGACAAATGATACAAGAAATTTGGGAGGGCACCTTCCTAAGCAGGGTCCTTAGGTCATGCCCTGAAATACTTCAATGTGGGGTGAGGCAGTGCTGCTCAAGGTCAGCAGTGCCGGGGACTCTCAGACTTCACCGCACTGTGCTCAGGGAAGCTTGTGGCACCAGGGATCAATGTCTGAGCCTCCACATGCCAAGTATGTGCTCTAGCACACTGTGATATCTTATTTTTTAAATTATAAGTATGTTAATCCATGTGCTGAGAATTATCTGATTTCAGGGTCAGGTGACTTCAGTACTTCAGATCAATCGACTACAGCATATTCCTTATATGTGTGAGGCCCCAAGTTTGATCCCTTAAAGGCCACCAAGTATCACTGGATGTGGCCCTGGTTGTCCCCACCTCATCACTAGATCTGCAATTTCACTGTACAGGCTGACAAATACAAATTCCTGGATTTCCTGCAAATCACTTGTAAGGACCCCCCCTCAAAAAATACTTGATTAAGAAAATCACAGAAGAAAAATGAATATTCAATACTGTTTTGTTAATGTGAATACCAAATAGAGAATAATCTTTAAATCAGTTTAAAAACAAAATCTATTTATATTATAACCATGATACTTTTATTTTTTTAAATAGCATTTATTATTTCACACCATGTCTGAGGGCCAAAAATCAAAGTGCCCGGCTTGCAGATATGCAAATTTGCATTCAAATTGAATTAAAAAACTCACATGCACCCATTGTGATGCCAGCAGCTTGGCGGGTTGCACCTTTCAGATGCTCTGCTGTCTCTGGTTCTTGGTGCGATAAGCAATTACGCAATTCTGGCTACATTGCAGTCAGTGTGCATAAGTATGGGGTGGGGGAAGAAAGGTGACCCCCAGCAACCAACAGAATTAAATGATGTGTGAGCTTCATTCTATCCCCATCACAACATGATCCCATCCACTGCTCTAGGAGCAACTCTTGAGGTTGGAGCTGAGAGCAGCCCCCAAAGCACCACTGGATGAGGTGCAAAATCTAAAATGGTTAGTCAAATTTAGCTTATCTCAGTGTTATTCACCTTGCTATTTTGTGCTATTTTTCCATTTAGTAACATATAGGAGATCCTGCCATATGCAACTTGACTTGGGGCTGTTTGGCATTGGTCTTTCCATTGATAACTTGCTGGTGGTGCCCAACCAGAACTGTTAGGATGAGCCCATGGAGACTGACCCACAAGCAGGCAGGAACACAGGCCCCATGAAAATGGGTAAGCCATGACTCATGTGTCCAGACTGGTTTGGAGAGGCTTAATATCTTTTCTTTTCGCTGCCTTTTAGCTCTTAGTATTCCATAGAGCAATCTCCCCTTTCTCACGAATCCCTAACCCAGCTCAGCTTTGGAATGCAGACATTCTCTCACATCCCCTTATCACTCCAGGTGAAGGGGCTGTAGCTCATGGTGCCAGACTGCTTGGCCTTGGATTCCTCTCTGAAGGCTGCCACCCTTGGGCTTCCAGATGTGACAAAACAATGTAGCCTTATGTCCCTCCTGTAACCCCTTTTCCCCGTTAATGATTTCTTTGTACTGAGTGCATTAGATGTATGTACATAGGATAGTAAATAAATAGAAGCCGTGGGACGCTTCTTCAGTGCTTCTCTGCCAGAGCGAGCAGGAAGCCTCTCCAGCAAATCTCATTTCTCTGGAGTCTTTTATCTCAGTGCCTCCGACCGAAAGAATATTCATGCAACAACTTGCTAAATAAATAAATCAGATGCAGCCTCTGTGTATTGGCTTCTTAACAGTTTATTTCTTCACTGCAGACTGAAACCTGAAAGTCCACTTACATTACTCCAGATTTTTACACACCCATGTACTTTGTAATTGCCCAAAAAAGCATATTATTTGGCCATTTACAGCCTGCCTTCTTCGCATATCGCATAAAAATTCAAGCCAAATCTACCAGCCATCAATAAGAGCATGACCCCCATGTTCCTGCCGAACTTGGAACTCTCTGACCTAGAGATTCTTTCTCATACTACTGAGTCATGTTACCAATACAATAAAGTGCCCTCTGCAATTTCATGCCCCCTCTTGCCCTTCTCAGTAACACCTCCAGTTTTTGTTTGTTTTTTTGTTTTGGGGTCACACCCAGTGATTCCAGGCTCTGTGCTGAGCAATCACTCCTGGTGTGCTTAGGGGACCATATGGGATGCCGGGGATCAAACCCGGGTCAACCTGCAAGGCAAGCACCTTACCAACTGAACTATCTCTCCAGCCTTAGAGTTAAGTCGTGTCTAGTTTCCTGCTCTAAGACATGATCTTGCAGGCAACCTGGAAAACTTCTGATGATGATGCTTGAACAAGGTACTGCCACCTTGTGGTTATAGCATTCCCTTGACCAGTCCCCAAATCCCTCAAATGTCCATAGCTACACTCTGATTTTCCTAATTGAATTGTGTGCTTATATTGTTGTAATATGGATCATATCACAATTGAAATTGATTTGTCATAAAATAAATTCCATACTTCTAATGGAATTATTATAAGTAGCCACAAACTGGACTGGAGCGATTAGCACAGCGGGTAGGGCATTTGCCTTGCATGTGGCCAACCCAGGTTTGATTCCTCCATTCCTCTCAGAGAGCCCAGCAAGCCATGAAGAGTATCCCACCCACCCGGCAGAGCCTGGCAAGTTCCCTGTGGCGTACTCAATATGCCAAAAACAGTAACAACAAGTCTCACAATGGAGAGGTTACTGGTGCCCACTCGAGCAAATCGATGAACAATGGGATGACAGTGTTACAGTGCTACATCTACTGGTGGAAGTCAGCACTTTCAGAGATCTGAGCCTCTTCAACCAGAAGACTGGTAGAAATGTGGCTCTTAGGAAGGAGGAAGAATGCCATGCTGCTGATGTAGACAAGATAATCAATCCAAGGTTGAATGTTGGCACTAGGAAGTGTGAGAACTTTTAATTTAGGAAACTAATAAGAATAAGGATAATAGAAAACACACGTTTATATCAACAGAGATCAACCAATCACATCCATCCATGCATAAGACTTATCTTTCACAAAACTTCAAAACAGTGTTTTTTAAAAGGAGTCTCTCTTAAATGAAGAGAACAGCCAAAATAAATCGAGAGAAAGGAATCACAAGAGCAAAACTGGATGCGGTGGGGGAAAAAGAGGGGGGGAATGGAAGTAACAAATAGGAGAAAGAAATTATAAAAAATCATTCTCAGAAAACTAGAGAGAATCAGAAACAAAAGCCAAAAATAAGGGACTATTATATGCCAGAAAAAAAATCTTAAAATGAAAAATATGATCAGAGAAATTCACCTAAATCAGTAGAAGAGTTGAAGGATGTAATTAAGAAATTCTCTCAAAGAAAAGTTCTTAGAGAAAAAACAAAAAATTATAAGTAAAAATCTAAAACAGAGTCAAAAAGTTTCAGTACCTGAATAATTGAAAGTTTCCTAGAGCAAAACAAAGAAAATAAAGGAAAGGAAATTATCAATAGTTTTCTTTTAATATCTCACAGAGAAAACTCCTAGATTTAACCTATAATGATCAAAACTAGATTCATCATAAGGCAACCACTGTGAAACCTTAAGTAATGGAATCGAAGAGTGACCTATTATCTTTCAAGGGGAGGAGAAAGAAACCTGCCAGTTTACCTTAAGGAATCAAATGCTTTCCAGCTTCTTATAAAGGCAGGCTGGAAAGTTGGGACTCAGCCTTGCTCTTAGGAAATTATAAAAGCTGAACAACATATTTTAAAATATATTTCTGAAGGTATCACAGATCTAAAAACTGTACAAACTACAGTAACAACTGGAAAAATTGCCAGCACAGACTCAAGGGAACACAGGTCCCACTGGGAAGAGCCCAGCTAGGCTTTCCCCCTAGCGCTCTTTATTGGCTTTAGAGGACTGGTGAGGAGGCTGAGAGGTTGAGCAATGCTTTTGACTTCCTTGACGGTCCTAGAGAAGAGGAACTGGAGCTCAGGATTTACTGTAACCCCCTTGGGTGAAGTGAGCAAAAAAACTACAATTCACATCCCAAAAAACAAAAACAACCAGTGTTGGCGTGGATGCGGGGAGAAAGGGACTCTCCTTCACTGCTGGTGGGAATGCCGACTGGTTCAGCCCTTTTGGAAAACAATATGGACGATTCTCAAAAAATTAGAAATTGAGCTTCCATTTGACCCAGCAATACCACTCCTGGGAATATATCCCGGAGAGGCAAAAGGTATAGTAGAGATGACATCTGCATTTCTATGTTCATTGCAGCACTGTTTACAATAGCCAGAATCTGGAAAAAACCAGAGTGCCCCCAAACAGATGACTGGTTAAAGAAACTCTGGTACATCTACACAATGGAATACTATGTAGCTGTCAGAAAACATGAAGTCATGAAATTTGCATATAAATGGATCAACCTGGAAAGTATCATGTTGAGTGAAATGAGTCAGAAAGAAAGAGACAGACATAGAAAGATTGCACTCATATGTGGAATATAACTGAGAAGTACAAGTTTGCAGTGATGCAATTTCTGGCAGATATTATTTCTGGACTTAGTTACTAAAATACTAAAATATAGAAACTCCAAAACCGTGAGGCCGCTAGTGCGGTCACTCGACCTCATAGTTCTTCATTCTCAGCAATGGAAAACAAATTATCAAATGCTTCCTTTTCAGCAGGTCCGATTTTAGGGGGGAGAAACTCCAAGCAATAATAGTGAGTTTTGTTGAAATATTGAATGTAATCAAGGTAAAGTGAAAGTAAAGTGAAATTTATCAGTTACACAGGCGGGAGGGGGCTAGGGATGTGGGAGGGGGGCAGAGTGGAGCTATACTGTGATTCTTGGTGGTGGAATATGTGCACTGGTGAAGGGATGGGTGTTCGAGCATTGTATAACTGAGACTTAAACCTGAAAACTTTCTAACTTTCCACATGGTGACTCAATAAAAAAATTTTTTAAAAACCCTACAATTCATTGCCTAATAAGAAGTTGAAAAAGTGCACATTCCCTTATAGCTACCAAACAGCAGAGTTCCAAATTATCTCATTCCTTAAAACTGAATTGGAGGGGCTGGAGAGATAGCACAGCAGGTAGGACATTTGCCTTGCACGCGGCTGACCCGGGTTCGATTCCCAGCATACCATATGGGCCCCCAAGCACCGCCAGGAGTAATTCCTGAGTGCATGAGCCAGGAGTAACCCCTGTGCAACGCTGGGTATGACCCAAAAAGCAAATATATGTATATATGTATACATATATATCATTGTATCATTGTCATCCCGTTGCTCATTGATTTGCTCAAGCAGGCACCAGTAACTTCTTCATTGTGAGACTTGTTGTTACTGTTTTTGGCATATAGAATACCCACGAGTAGCTTGCCAGGCTCTGTCATGAGATATATATATATATCAGTATATATATATATTCAGTATATATGTGTGTATATATATATGTATATATAATTGGAGCCATCCTGGATTTTGGTGTTCTCAGGTACCCAACACAAGCAAATGAAATACTCTTCCAGAAGTTTCCTAAGGCACACAATTTTTTTTCTTTTTTTTTTAAATTTATTTATTTTTAATTAGAGAATCACCGTGAGGGTACAGTTACAGATTTATACACTTTTGTGCTTATACTTCCCTCATACAAAGTTTGGGAACCCATCCCTTCACCAGTGCCCATTCTCCACCACCCGTAAACCCAGTGTCCCTCCCACCCTCCCCAATCCCATCTCCCCCCCCACCCCACCCTGCCACTGTGGCAAGGCATTCCCTTCTGTTTTCTCTCTCTAATTAGCTGTTGTGGTTTGCAATAAAGGTGTTGAGTGGCCGCTGTGCTCAGTCTCTAGCCCTCATTCAGCCCGCAACTCCCTTCCCCCACATGGCCTTCGACTACAATGTAGTTGGTGATCGCTTCTCTGAGTTGACCTTTCCCCGGAACGTGAGGCCAGCCTCGAAGCCATGGAGTCAACCTCCTGGTACTTATTTCTACAGTTCTTGGGTGTTAGTCTCCCACTCTGTTATTCTATATACCATAGATGAGTGCAATCTTTCTATGTCTGTCTCTCTCTTTCTGACTCATTTCACTCAGCATGAAACTTTTCATGCCCATCCACTTGACTACAAAATTCTTGACCTCCTTTTTTCTAACAGCTGCATAGCATTCCATTGTATAGATGTACCAAAGTTTCCTCAACCAGTCATCCGTTCTGGGGCATTCGGGTTTTTTCCAGATTCTGGCTATTGTAAACAGTGCTGCGATGAACATACATGTGCAGATGTTGTTTCGATTGTACTTTTTTGCCTCTCTGGGATATATTCCCAGCAGTGGTATTGCTGGGTCAAATGGGAATTCAATATCTAATTTTTTGAGAGTCGTCCAAATTGTTTTCCAGAAGGGCTGAACCAGTCGGCATTCCCACCAGCAGTGAAGAAGGGTCCCTTTCTCCCCACATCCTCTCCAACAGCGGTTGCTTTTGTTCTTTTGGATGTGTGCTAGTCTCTGTGGTGTGAGGTGGTATCTCAAAGTTGTTTTGATCTGCATCTCTCTGATGATTAGTGATGCAGAGCACTTTTTCATGTGCCTTTTGGCCATTCGTATTTCTTCCTTGGTAAAGTTTCTGTTCATTTCTTCACCCCATTTTTTGATGGGGTTGGATGTTTTCTTCTTGTAGAGTTCAACCAGTGCTTTATATACCATTGATATCAACCCCTTATCTGATGGGTATTGTGTAAATATCCTTTCCCATTCTGTGGATAGTCTTTGTATTCTGGTCACTGTATCTCTTGCGGTGCAGAAGCTTTTTAGTTTAATGTAGTCCCATTTGTTGATCTCTGTTTTTACTAGATTGCTTAGTTCCGTGTCACCTTTGAAGATACCTTTATCTTCAATATCGTGGAGGGTTTCGCCGACCTTGTCTTCAATGTACCTTATGGTTTGTGGTCTAATGTTGAGGTCTTTAATCCATTTTGATCTGACTTTTGTGCATGGTGTCAGGTCAAGGTCTAAACCCATTTTTTTGCATGTGGTTGTCCAGTTGTGCCAGCACCAAGGCACACAATTTTTTAACAGAGAATGTTGCAAATATAAATACAGCATACAACCAAAAGCAGCTGAATACTGAGGAGACAAGATGACATAAACAAAAGCCACCAACTAAACATGCAAAAGACAACAGAAACAAACCACCTGGAACTTCATACATTTAGACAACAGACTAAGACTTTAAAACAACCAACATTTATTTCTCCTTTATTTAAACACTGTGGTTCAAAAAGTTTTTCATGATGAATTTGTTACAGGCGTTCAATATTCCGACACCAATTCAACCACTAATGTGACCTTCCCTCCACCATGGCCCCTATTTTTCCAACCACTTCCCAAGCCTGCCACAGATACAAAATAAGTTATTTTATGTTGCATGTTACAACTAAATGGTAAATATAATTGCAAAAAATACTTCAGTACCCAAAGACAGTAGAGACAAAGACAAGACTAGGAGGACTAACTAGTCCATGATAGGAGCTTACCACAAATTATGGAGGAGCACAATCAGGACAGAGAAGGGATCTCTATGGCAATGATAATTAGAAATGACCACTCTGGTCAAGAGCTGAGTGCTGAAAGGGGGTGAAGTGATGTATATGACAACATGACAACCTTTCAGTATGGCAAAGTACAATGCATAAAAGGACAGAGAGAGAGACAGACAGACAGACAGACAGACTTGGGGGGAGGGTGGCGCAGAAGAGAAACTTGGGGCATTGGTAGCAGGATGAGTGTTGGAACATTGTATGCCTGAAACCCAATTGTGAACAACTTTGTAACTGTGTATTTCATATTTCAATTTTTTAAAAATTCAGTAAAAGAAAATTTTGAAAATTGTTATATCTCATCATAGGGTCATTAAATCCTTGTCTGATAGTTTACTAAACTGTTTATTGTTAATTAAGCCTACTGTGTTAATGTTTTTATTTGCTGAGCTTAATTGACTTTTATGTTACTTTCCCATTTACTTTGATATTCTCTTCCCGGGATGTCAGTATTGCAGAATTTAGAGGTGTCTCATAGTCAAACTCTAAGATACGCTGGAGCTTCCGAAAGTATGGACGCAGGAGTCAGGGGAGGCTGACCGAGAAGATCCCAGATTTCTCAGCCTGAACACAGGTATACCTGAATTTTCAGCAGTTTGGCGTCTCTGCAGGTCTTAGTTGTGAGGCAGTGGAGTTGGGCCATTGGTATGGCAGCAGCTATTGTGGTGTGAGTGTGGCTGCCGGGGCTTCAGTAAAATAAAGATGGGGAACTTTTAAAAATGGGGGAAGAGGTTGAAGATGGCAGTATAACACTGGAAAATATCTTTTTTAAAAAGAAGAACCAAATGAAAAATTTAGGACCAAATAACATAATAACCAAAGTTGGCCCACTTCCCACAACTTCCCACAACTGCCACCGGCCCAGCTCTACAGATTCACAACTAAATCTCCAAGGAGCTGCAAACCAACAGCTAAAATTCATGGAAAGATCTCTGTGGCTGAAAACCCTGGGGAGCCATCAGGAGGTGACGAGGTTGATTACCTGCCCTGCCAAGGCTCTGGCTGCTGCACCCATACCACACTGCTGCAGCCACTCCAACGGGTCAATTCCCTGCTTCACTAATATTCTCTGCAGAGATGCCAAACTTCAAACAGTTTCGATTACTCTGGTTCCCAAGCTGAGGACTCTGGTGTTTTCTCAGAATCTGGGTGGGCAGCTTCCCCCACCCTCTCCATACTTCTGGAAACCTGGAAGCCACACCTACCTCCCGTATCTGCTGCCATGTTAACTCATTAGCCCGGATTATTGATCCTGAAGTCAACCATGTAACTCCTCCTAATTCTTCAATACTGAAATCCCAGTAGGAGCACAACAAATTCGATGGGAAAGTAACATACAAGCCAACTAAACTCAACAACCAAAATAAATAACACAGAAGGTTCAACTAGCAACAAACAGCTTGGAACATTCTTAGACAAGGGACTGGAGCGATAGCACAGCAGGGAGGGCATTTGCTTTGCACATGGCTGACCTGGGTTCGATTTCCAGCATCCCATTTGGACCCTGATCACTGCCAGTAGTAATTTCTGAGTGCAGAGCCAGGAGTACCCCGGTGCATCGTGGGGTGTGACCCAAAAAAGCAAAAAAGAAAAAGAAAAAAATTATTAGACATGAACTTAACAACTCCATGATGAGATACAACAATTTTTACATTAAAGAATTCAATTTTAAAATACCTATTGATTTTAATGTGGGAGCCTTATTATCTAATCCATTTTAATTCTATAATTGTATTAAAAATTGTGGGTTTTAAATAAGGACCAGGAGGTTTGCCCCATGGCTTGGAAGCCGGTCTCACATGCTGGGAGAAAAGACCGTTCAGATAGAGAAGGGAACACCAAGTAAAAGGTGTTGGGAGGATCACCTGCTCGGGTTGGGAGATGTGTGCCAAAAGTAGACTATAGATCGAACACAATGGCCACTCAATGCCTCTATTGCAAACCACAACACCCAAAAAGAGAGAGAGAACAAAAGGGAATTCCCTGCCACAGAGGCGGGTGGGGGGGGGAATGAGGGGGTTGGTGGGAGGCATAATAGGATCATTGGTGGTGGAGAATGGGCATTGGTGGAGGGATGGGTATTCGATCATTGTATGACTGAAATGCAAACACGAAAGTTTGTAAGTCTGTAACTGTACCTCACGGTGATTCACTATTAAAAAAATTAAAACATTTTTTAATTGTGGGTTTTGCCTACATTAAAATAAAATTTTAAAAATAATCAAAGTTAAGAACATATACACATGTTTCAGGGCACTTCACAATGTCAAAATAGCTGAAAAATTAACTTAAAGAGTATAAGTCAATAAAGATATAACTACACAAAGATAAAATAATGAAAAATGAAGGATAAAAGATAAAAAAAGGAAGCAGAGTTCAATAAGGAAATTGAAAAGAGAAATGGTTTTCCATTTGAAGATATTGGCTAAATAAGAATTCAGATAATGACTGAGAAATTACCCAAACTGACCAAAAAACAGGAAACCAAAGATTCAGGAACCCCAGTTTTAATCAAAAGAAACACTTACATAGTAGTGAAAACACTGAATAGAAACAATAATGCAGCCATTCCCAGATCAATCCCCAAGACTTAATGGTCTCAAGGAAACTACGCTGAGCTCCTGATAGTCACCTGGGCATGCCCTCTACCAAAAAAATTAAAAGCAGAAACAATGAACAAATTTTCTGTTTCTTTTTTCCACTCAAGTTTTGGGACCTTAGCTAGCTAGCAGTGTTTAGGTTAGGGTTCCAGCATGCAAAGCAGCCACAGTGGAGGGAAAGAAAAATGCTTTACATACCAGGACATCTTGAATCTCAGAAAACAGAAACAAAATCCAAAAAAATAATGGTTTTGGGTAGTGAAATAAAATGAGTGCCAACCAAATTCAGTTAAAATATCATTCAAGGATGAAGACAAAATAAAAGTACTGTTCAACAAAAACTAAGAAAATGCCACACCAGCATACCTTCATTTAAAAAAAGATAGTGTGAAGCCAAGTTTCGACCCGGGTGGCGATGCCTTTGCACAGCCGGTGGATGTGGAACGAGCAGGAACCAGAGACAGCTTTAGGATTTGGGGTTCCAGCAAGTGCGTGCAACCATGTATGGAGACTGTGAACTAAGCTTTTGTTACATGCTGTTCCAGGAAGGGAAATGATTCATTTTCCAACTTAAATCTCCGTGGACTTAATTACTATAATACAGAAATTGTAAACTGCGCGGCGACCGCGCGACTTTTTATGTCTTCATTCTCATCAGTGGAAAACTTATTATCAAATATTTCCTTGTCAATAGAGCTGTATTCTTGGGGGATAAATTCCAACAAAAATAGTGAGTCTGTTTTGAAACTCCAACAACAATAGTGAGTTGTGTGTTGAAATCTGGAATGTAATCAAGGTAAAGAGAAAAAGAAGTGAAATTATCAGTCACGCACTGGGGTGGAGGTTGGGGGGTGAGGGGTGGGATGTATACTGGGTTTTTTTGTTTTTGTTTTTGTTTTGTTTTTGTTTTTATTGGTGGTGGAATATGGGCACTGGTGAAGGGATGGGTGTTTGAGCATTGTATAACTGAGATATAAGCCTGAGAACTTTGTAACTTTCCACTTGGTGATTCAATAAAGTAAACTAAAAATAAATAAATAAATAAATAAAATGAAAAAAAAAGATAGTGTGTTTTTTTTCAAAATGAAAATAATCCCAAATGTATTATAAGGAATGTGAAAAAAGTAGTAAGAAGAGTAAGCAATAAATGAGTTATATTAAAATGTAAAAAGATCACATCTATAAATCTATCTTTAAAATAGAGCCAAGTGGGTGGTTGCTGGAGAAATAGTACAGCACGTAAGGTCCTTGCCTTACATGTGGCTAATCCAGGTTTGATCCCTGGGACCCCATATGGTCCTCTAAACCCTACCAACTGAGCACAGAGCCAGGAGTAATCCCTACGCACAGCCAGTGTGGACCGAAAATCAAAAATATAAAAATATATAAACAATTTTAGCTAGATGCCAGAAAGACAGTAGTAAGGAAATTTCTTTGCACAAGCTCACCTAAATTCAATCCCTGACACCATGTATGGTAACCTGAGCACCCCCAGGAGTGACCCCTGAGTGCAGAATAGTATTAAACTTTGAGCATTCTAGATGTGGCAAAAAAAAAAAACTAAAAGAGAGAATGAGAGTAGTCGAATGACTAAAATCAACAGGCCAGCAATAAATAACAAATGGTAATGAATATACAACACAACCAACAGCTTATAAAATTTTTAAAAAAATATCTGCCCAGCAGTTCTATCCCTAGATTTACATCAAAGGAAACAGAAAATACATGTTCATAAGAAGATTTGTATAAGAACACTCCTAATACCCTTTCTCATAATTGCCAAAAACTGAGCATAAACATGTCTTGTGAAATTATGATTCCATCTTATATACAGAGAAATCCTCTGGTGTTGTATTATCTAAACATTTCAGGGGCAGGTGGTGTATGCATGTGAGTGCACATATGCATTGTTTGGAGGGAGTTTTGCTTTCATTTTAAGGGTATTCTATGCAAAAAATTTAAATGATCGACACTTCCCTCCAGTCCAGCCCTGCCTCCCCATCGTCAGCTGCCCGGGGCTTCCTGGCCACGGGCAGTGCCATCACTTCAGCCCTCTGTGCGTGCTTGAGTATCACCGGTCTCCTCACACAGATTGTTAGGGGCGTGTTCCCATGTCAGGGGGCGTAGTCTCAAAAGGGGGCGTGGCCTCTTTCTGGAGCAGCAACCACTCTGTTATTGCAGTTATTTCTCCCATTCCATGCATCGTGCTTTGCTCACAATCGGTATAACGTATTCCTCTGAAGAATACTCTGTTCATCTTAGTCACTATATGCTAATTGTCAATTAGCCTATCCCATCCTAATTTCAAAAGCACTATCAGTGAACACATCAAGCTGCACAAAAAGTTGTTTTTAAAGAGATCATAGCCCCACATATTCAATTGAGGCCCCTCACAAGCTAAGGTGGAGAGCCTGACAGTAAAACCCATAACAACATGAAGAAACAGCGAAAATCCCCACTGTCAGTAGAGATGGAAGAGAGGATCTCAGAAACCCCAACAGGGACTTCCCAGAAATACAGTCTCCTCTCAGATAAAGAATTCAGAGAGGAAATCGTGAAGATGGTTCACGAACTCAAAGCAACTATGGAACGAACATCCAATAAATTAAGGGAGGATATGGATGCAGCATTGGAACGGTTCACCAAGATAATCCGGAGGAAATGAGAGCAGAAATTTCAAAGCTACGAACAGAAGTCACACAATTAAAAGAATCGGTAGATGAAATAAAAAAAAACTCCGTAGGAGCCCTCAATAATAGAATGGCTACAGCTGAGGACAAAATCAGTGAGCTTGAAGATGAGTTGCAGAAAGCATATAGGCAACAACAAATAATGGAAAAAGATCTCAAAATGGCTCTAGAGTGAATTAGAGTCCTAGGGGATGACCACAAGAGAAACAACATAAGAATCATTGGAGTACCAGAACCACAGGGAACCAATCCCAATGAAAAAAACACAATTAAAGATATCACTGCTAAGAAATTCCCAGAGCTAGAGAATGTGGACATCCAGATCCAAGGAGTTCGAAGGGTGACAGCTAAAAGGGACCCAAATAAAAAATCTCCAAGGCATATTATAGTCAGAATGATGGATGCCGTGGATAGAGACACAATACTGCAAGCAGCAAGATCAAAGAAGGAAATCATTTACAAAGGAGGACCCCTTAAATTCACAGCAGACCTATCAGAAGAAACCTTTCAAGCCCAAAAGCAATGGTGGGATACAGTGAAAAAACTCAATGAAATGAACGCCTCACCAAGAATACTTTACCCAGCTAAACTCTCAGTTAAACTTGAAGGAACCATACACTATTTCACAGAGAAGCAACAGCTCAAGAACTTCATAGACTCAAGACCAAACTTAAAAGAAGGACTAAAAGGGCTACTATAAGACAAGGAAAAACCCTACAAGAACAACAAAACCTACAGAAAGATAGCACAAAATCCCATGACAATAATTTCCCTTAATGTTAACGATCTAAATGCACCAATCAAGAGGCACAGAGTGGCAAAATAGATTCGGAAACTAAACCCAACTTTCTGCTGCCTACAAGAAACACATCTGAACAGTCAGAGCAAACACAGACTCAAAGTCAAAGGATGGAAAACAATCCTGCAAGCAAACAACTCCCTCAAAAAAGCTGGGGTGGCCATACTAGTATCTGACAGCATAGATTTCAGGCTGAAAAAGATCAGAAGGGACAGAGAAGGTCATTTTCTACTCATCAAGGGATATGTACAACAGGAAGAAATCACACTCTTAAACGTATATGCACCTAATGAACGACCAGCTAAATACTTAAAAGAACTCCTAACAGAATTTAAGGGGAACATAACTAGCTCCACAATAGTAGTTGGAGACTTCAACACTGCCCTATCACCTCTGGATAGATCGACAAGAACAGCACTCAGCAATGAAACAATGGCTCTGAAGGAAGAAATGGAGGAGACAGGGCTAATAGACCTATACAGGGCTATACACCCTAAAAAGAAAGAATACACATTCTTTTCCAGAGCACACGTGGTCTATTTTCCAACATAGACCACGTTCTGGATCATAAACTATACTTTAACAGAATCGGGAAGATAGAAATTGTATCAACTATCTTTTCAGATCATGATGCGCTGAAGATGGAAGTTAATCACACACAGATGCGGAGAACCAAATCAAACACCTGGAAATTAAACAACTCCCTGTTGAACAATGAGTGGGTCATGAAGGAAATCAAGTAGGAAATCAAGAGATACCTCAAAACAAATGAGAATGAAGACACAAGCTACCAGAACCTATTGGATGCAGCTAAAGCTGTGTTAAGGGGAAAATTTATAGCTCTGCAAGCTTTCCTGAGGAAGGAAGTTAGGGCCTACATAGATAGCTTGACTTTGCAGCTCAAGATCTTAGAAGAGGACCAGCAAAAGGAACCCAAACCAGATCAAAGGAAAGACATAATAAAACTTAGAGCAGAAATTAATCATATGGAAACCCAAAAAAGAATCCAAAAGATCAATGAAACAAAGAGCTGGTTCTTTGAGAAAATAAATAAGATCGATAAACCGCTAGCAAGACTCACAAAGAAAGAGAGAGAACCCTAATAAACGGAATCAGAAATGAAAAGGGGGGGACATCACAACAGAAACCTAGGAGATTCAAAAGATCATCAGAGACTACTTTGAAAGGCTGTATGCCACAAAACAAGAGAAACTAAAAGAAATGGAAGAATTCCTTGATTCCTACAATCTCCCAAGACTGAACCAAGAAGACTTGGAATACCTGAATAGGCCCATAAATATCAAGGAAATAGAAACTGTAATCAAAAGTCTCCCCCAAAACAAAAGCCCAGGTCCAGATGGATTCACTGGCGAATTCTTCCAAATATTTAAAGAAGATTTGTTGCCAGTTCTCTTCAAGCTTTTCCAGGAAATTGAAAAGACAGGAACCCTCCCGAACAGTTTCTATGAGGCACATATCTTCCTAATACCAAAAGCAAACAAAAACACCACTATCAAAGAAAACTATAGACCAATATCCCTGATGAACACCGATGAGAAGATCATCAACAAAATACTAGCAAATAGGATCCAACAACTCATCAAAAAGATCATACATCATGACCAAGTGGGATTCATCCCAGAGATGCAAGGATGGTTTAACATTTGGAAATCAATCAACATAATCCATCATACAAATAAAAGCAAAGATAAAAACCATATGATCATATTAATAGATGCAGAGAAAGCATTTGACAAGATCCAGCACCTATTTATGATGAAAATCCTTGCCAAAATGGGTATAGAAGTGACTTTCCTCATGATAGTCAAAGCCATCTACCACGAACCTATGGCAAGCATTATCATCAACGGGTAAAAACTAAGGGCCTTTCCTCTTAGATCAGGGACAAAACAAGGATGCCCACTCTCGCCACTTCTCTTCAATATAGAACTGGAAGTACTAACAATAGCCATTAGGCAAGAAAAAGATATTAAGGGCATTCAGATAGGAAAGCAAGAAATCAAACTCTCACTATTCGCAGACGATATGATACTATATCTAGAGAAGCCTAAGAGCTCTACTAAGAAACTCTTAGAAACAATTGACCTGTACAGTAAGGTCACAGGCTATAAAATCAATACCCAAAAAACCATGGCCTTCCTATATGCAAACAATGAGACAGAGGAAAGGGACATAAAAAAAAGCAATCCCATTCACAATCGTGCCCCAGAAAATCAAATACCACGGAATCAGCTTAACCAAGGAAGTATAGGACCTCTACAAAATTACTATAAAACGTTACTCCGTGAGATAAAAGAGGACATGAGGAAATGGAAACATATCCCCTGCTCATGGATAGGGAGAATCAACATTGTGAAAATGGCAATACTCCCCAAAGCAGATTCAACAAGATCCCAATAGGGATACCCATGACATTTTTCAAAGAAATGGATCAAACAATCTTGAAATTCATATGGAACAATAAACGCCCAGGGATAACTAAAACAATTCTTGGGAAAAAGATGATGGGAGGCATCACCCTCCCCAACCTTAAACTTTACTACAAAGCGGTAACAATTAAAACAGCATGGTACTGGAACAAAAGCAGAGCCGCAGACCAATGGAACAGAGTGGAATATCCCAATACACAACCCCAGATGTATGATCATCTAATTTTTGATAAGGGGGCAAGAAATGTGAAGTGGAGCAAAGAAAGCCTCTTCAACATAACTGGACAACCACATGCAAAAGAATGGGCTTAGACCTCGACACCATGCACAAAAATCAGATCAAAATGGATTAAAGACCTGAACATCAGACCACAATCCATAAGGTATATCGAAGACAAGGTCGGCAAAACCCTTCACGATATTGAAGCTAAAGGTATCTTCAAAGATGACATGGAACTAAGCAATCAAATAAAAACAGAGTTAAACAAATGGGACTACATTAAACTAAGAAGCTTCTGCACCGCAAAAGACACAGGGACCAGAATACAAAGGCAATTTACAGAATAGGAAAGGATATTCACCCAATACCCATCCGATAAAGGATTGACATCAAGAGTATACAAAGCACTGGTTGAACTCTACAAGAAGAAAACATCCAACCCCATCAGAAAATGGGCCGAAGAAATGAACAAAAACTTTTCCAAGAAAGAGATACAAATGGCTAAAAGGTACACGAAAAAATGTTCTGCATCACTAATCATCAGGGAGATACAGATCAAAACTACCATGAAATACCACCTCACACCACAGAGAATGGCACACATCCAAAGGAGCCAAAGCAACCGCTGTTGGAGAGGATGTGGAGAGAAAGGGACCCTTCTACACTGCTGGTGGGAATGCCGACTGGTCCAGCTCCTTTGGAAAACAATATGGATGCTTCTCAAAAAATTAGAAATTGAGCTTCCATTTGATCCAGCAATACCACTTCTGGGAATATATCCTGGAGAGGCAAAAAAGTACAGTCGAAATAACATCTGCACTTATATGTTCATCGCGGCACTGTTTACAATAGCCAGAATCTGGAAAAAAACCCGAGTGCCCGAGAACAGATGACTGGTTAAAGGAACTTTGGTACATCTATACAATGGAATACTATGCAGCTGTTAGAAAAGATGAAGTCATGAACTTTGCATATAAGTGGATCAACATGGAAAGTATCATGCTAAGTGAAATGAGCCAGAAAGAGAGGGATAGGCATAGAAAGATTGCACTCATCTGTGGAATATAAAATAACAGAGTCGGAGACTTACATCCAAGAATAGTAGTATATAATGCCAGTCGGTTGGCTCCATAGCTTGGAAGCTGGCCTCACATGTTTGTGGAAAGTCATCCCAGATAGAGAAGGGAACACCAAGTAAAATGTGATTGTAGGTACTGCTCGGGGAGGGAGATACATGCTGAAAATAGACTAGAGACTGAACACGATGGTCATTTAATGCCCCTGTTGCAAACCACAACACCCAAAAGGAGAGAGAGAGAACAAATGGGAGTGCCCTGCCACAGAGGCGGGGTGGGGTGGGGGGATAGGATGGGGGGGGAGGGAAGGATGCTGGCTTCATTGGTGGTGGAGAATGGACACTGGTGGAGGGATGGGCTCTCGAACATTGCATGAGGGAAAAACAAGCACGAAAAGATGTGAATGTGTAACTGTACCCTCACTGTGACTCACTAAAATAATTAATTAATTAAAAAATAAATAAAATAAATAAAATAAAAAAATAAAATTTGAAGCTAATGCTGAGTAAAATATTAGTCATATAATCACACAACGCACTGCACCTCTACAAAATCCATACAAGTGAGACAGTTCTTGCACTCCAGATGTTTAAAACCAAAATATATTTTTAAAAAGTCTAAATGTCAATAGAGATTTAAGACAGAAAAATTAAAAATAATATAGTCATCTACTGTCCTGATTGTAAAATAGAATTGAGAAACCTGTAGGTTTTTTTCTTAATATTAGAAAAATAGATAGTTTCTGTAAAAAGGAAATCAGAAATGAATTTAAAAAGTGTTTTAGCAACATTCCCTTTTCAGGTTTTTTAACTTTCCAGATTGTTCCTTCCCCACTATTCTGCTTTTATGTATTCTGGGATAGATGCTGCTTTCTTCTCCTTAAAGTATTCCTCACACCAAGTTAGAGTTCAAGTTGTCTTTAGCTAAACACTATTCTCTGTGCTGATGATTTATCATTTATAGAAAAGACGGGGTCTATCAGAAAGAACTAGACTGAGAACTGTGGGATTTGAATTCTAAGCCTAATTGGGAATTCATTCTGGCCATGTTTGCTAACCTGCTCCATGACTCACTTCAATTCATGATAAAGTGAATATAATAATGTTTCTGTTGCCTTAAAAAAACGCTGAAAATAAAGATTGCCACGAACATTCCATGTGTTTCAGATTATTATTGTTAATAAACCTGCCAAAAAGTAAATCCAACTTTAGAACTGAAAGCCCCAAATGAATTTTTTATTTATTCAGTCATATGGAATCTTGAAGCACAATTAAAAGATCTCTGAGTGGCCCTAGGAAATAAGAAGTGGCAAAATGAAACAACGCTGCCAAACACTAGCCTTTATAAAAAACTTCATTCTAGCCTCAGACATACTGGTCTTTTTTCCAGTTCCCACTAACAACTTTTTTATCTAATCAATGAATTTGGTGATTTAAAAAAGGTCCAGGAACAAAGTAGTGAGCAGCTATTTTATGGTTCTTGCTTTCCTCTTTAGCAGTATCTTGCGGCATTTCCCCTTCCTCGGTGAGTTTATAATATAATGAGCTCCTGCTTTTACCAAACCTTGGCAACATTGTTGGGATTTTTAGACTACCACACTGTTCATGTCCTGCCTACATCTCTGTTCAAGATTACCTTCAAAGAGCCTTCCACTACCAAACCATCTTCATGTTAAGATGCCCCGCTTATTACTACATATCAATTACTCTCATAGCACCACTTTTATTTATCTCATTCGTTTATGAGATAAATAAGTGTTTTTATGTTATATTCTCTAATATAAGTTGATTCAGTCTTGAATTCCTCAATTCTTCAATCCTATGCCAAAGCTCTCAGTTAAATTTCCAGCTCCAAAATGCATCCAGTTAATTTTGTTGATCTTTATCTCTACTATTATTATTCTCTCTAGTTATAAATATCAATGTCTATCAATACTGAAATATCTCTCTAAGCAGATCTTGTTTGCATATTCACTCCAACACATTCAATTTTTTTTTATAATAGTTTTAGTGATCTTTTTTACAAACCTAAGTCAGTGGCCAGCACAATGAATATGTACATCTTTTTTTTTTTTGCTTTTTGGGTCACACCCAGCGATGCACAGGGGTTACTCCTGGCTCTACACTCAGGAATTTCTCCTGGCGGTGCTCAGGGGCCCATATGGGATGCTGGGAATCCAACCCGGGTTGGCTGCGTGCAAGGCAAACGCCCTACCCGCTGTGCTATCACTCCAGCCCCTGAATATGTACATCTTAACCAGCTTCCATCCCTGTCACTTTCCACCACGCAGCTATGTGTTAGCAATGTCTTTATAGTTTTTTATTATCTGAAATTATCCTATTCAATTTGTTCACTTTGAAGCTTTCCACCTCTTTAACAAATATATTAGATCATTGAAGTTAAAATTACATTTTAATTAGTCATTGTTATATATTTATCACTTAGAGTAAAACCTAGCCAAAAGGTAGATGCGTGATAAAAAAAAATTAGCTAAATTAATTCATTAGTGTCTATCACGCCCTCAGATGAGATCTGGAGCAGCCTATGACCCACCCTGTGACACACCCTAAGACCCGCCCTCTGACCCACCCTATGACACACCCTCTGACCCACCCTGTCACACTCCCTTTCACCCGCCCTTTGAGTCTCTCAGACACGCCCTCAGACACGCCCTCTGACCCGCCCTCTGACCCACCCTGTTACACTCCCTATGACCCACCCTATGACGAGCCCAGTGACACGCCCTCTGACCCAACCAGTGACACTCCCTTAGACATGCCCTTTCACCCGTCCTTTGAGCCACTCAGACACGCCCTTAGACACGCCCTCTGACCCACCCTGTGACACGCCCTCCGACCCACCCTGTGACACGCCCTCTGACCCACCCTATGACATGCCCTGTGACACGCCCTATGGCCCAACCTATGATATGCCCTGTGACACGCCCTCTGACCCGCCTTTTGAACCACTCAGACACCTCCAACTGCCCACTGACCCGCCCTTTGACCCACCCTTAGAACCTCCCTCTGTCCCCTCTGTCTGACGTGCCTTAGGGCGGACACCCTATGACACACCCTGTGACCCATCCCCTGACCCACCAGACACGCCCTAGACACGCCCTCTGACACGCCCTCTGACCCGCCCTCTGACCCACCCAGTGACTCGCCCTAAGACCCGCCCTGTGGCACGCCCTTAGATATGCCTTTTCAACAGCATCCTGGACAGAGCGATATAGGTGATGCGGATGTCTGTACAGGACAGGATGGCAAGGAAAAAGTAAATGAGCACATGAAGACATGTGTCAATATAAATGATCAGCATTATAAGTTGGTTTCTAGCTTCAGTCGCTATGTAAATGCAAAGGCACATCAGAGCGGGAAAGCTGCTATTTCTCTAAGGAAGAATTATTGAAAGTGAGGCTTGGCAGCCTTCACACCTGATCTCTGCCATGTCAATGGACCCAGCTCCATGGCTCCTCGCCAAAATTTACACTGCTCACAGTTATGCATCCTATCACTTGGTGAAAACGGGCAGGAAAGGAAAAGAATAATTCCCAGTTTAATTCCTCAGAGAGTCTGGTGTGGGTTGAAAGGTGCAAACTACAAATTTCCACCCTCAGTACAGCAGGAGTATAGCAAATCCGACGTGGAAGACATGCAGAAGCCCACTAAGCTCAATAAGCAAAAACAATAACAGAAGGCTCAACCAGCACCAACCAGCTCAGTAAATTCCCAGACCATGATTTTAGTGACACCACTGTAAGAACATTGTAGTCAGAAAAGCACAGAAAGTATAAATGTTGAAATGAGAAAACTACATGCACAAATGAAGAGTATTATAGAGATAGTTTAAAAAAAACTTAATAGAAGGCTCTAAGAAGTATACTAATAGCACCTGAACAACAGATCAAGGGACTCCAAGATGAGATGGAGGAAACCATTAGAAAACACAAAAGTCTGAAAATAAGTGAACAGCATACCAGAGAACTATGGTATGAGTTCAAGAGGAACAACATAAGAATTACAGAAGTCCCTGAAGAACAGGAATTCGATGAAGAAACAATGAAGAAACCATAGATAAGACTTTTCCAGAGTTGAGGAATACAGGCACCAAGATCCAAGAGTTCTGAAGTGCCCCAGTAAAAATAGACTCAAGTAGAAAAATTCCAAGATATGCTGTATTCAAAATAACAAAATCCAGAGATAGAGACAGGATATTGGAGGCAACAAATCAGAAAAGGAAGTTGTATGCAAAGGAAAGCCATGCAGACTCATAGAAAATATATCAAATGAATCCAGAGAATGGTGGGATATAATACCAAAATTTAATAACTGAACATGTCACCTAGAATGCTCTATCCAGCTAGATTATCTTTCAGATCTGAAAAAATGATACAGAGCTTCAGGGACAGGCAAAAAGCATTTTAAAAGCTTCTTTTAAAGACAAGACAAAGTCCTCACCACTTGGCATTGAGTGTGGCACATACTCCTGGTGCTATAGCAGTCCTCTACTAGAGTAAGAAAGGTTTGTTCACTCCTACACTGCTAAGGAATTTTATATATTCGCAATAATGAATTAATACTTCATTTATGTAGCACTGTAGCACTGTGGTTCCATTGTTCATCGATTTACTCGAGCGGGTACCAGTAACATCTCCATTATGAGACTTGTAGTTACTGTTTTTGGCTATCGAATACGCCACAGGTAGCTTGTGGGATACTCTCGGTATCTTGCCAGGTTCTCCGAGAGGGACAGAGGAATCGAACCCGGATCAGCCATGTGTAAGGCAAACACCCTACCTGCTGTGCTATCGCTCCAGCCCAACACTTTATTTATATGAATGTTTTTTTGTTTTTACATACATAGAGATATTTGTTATAATTCCTTATTTATTGATGCAGACACTTAAGCAGTATCCATAACATTTTCTGACAGAATGCCAATACTCCCCTTAAGATAAGCACACTTGGAGAAGATGGTGGCAGTGCGGCAGCAGGCACCAGAGCTGGCAGAGCAGTGGCAGCTCTCAGCACTCTGATCAGTGGGGTCTATGGGGGTCATGAAATTTCTGCGTGAGTGACTGTAAGTGCCCTTTAAATGCTTTCTCTCAAAAAGAGTGGCTTTAAGTGGAATCAAACTGGCACCCATGGTTGGAGTGGGACTTTTGGAGATGGCAGTGGTGGTGCCCACGCAGGCTGTGCAGCTGACAGAGCTGCTAGAGCTATTGCAGCTCTTGGTGCCTTAGGCAGCCAGCTGATGTGGTGGCAAAATTTACCATGAACAAATAGGGCTCTCCATTGGGCTCAATTTGGCACTGCCACAGACTGTGGGTCCTGGAGTTGAAGTTGCCTGGGTTCCCATCATGAAGGCCAGCTCAGGCAACTCACTGCTGGCAGGGTGTCCCTGCCACCAGCATGTCCCTGTGACCATTTCTTCCTGGACAAGCATGTGCCACCAGTGCCACCCGCCGCATATTACGGAGAAAAACCTCCTTGAGCACCAACTGTCTGGAGACTGAGGATGGGGGGCACGTGTTTGGCACGTGTTTGGCACGTGTTTGGCACGTGCACGGCACATGTTCAGCACGTGTACAGAACATGTTGGGCACGTGTACTGCACTTGAACGGCACATGTTCGGCATGTGTTTGGCACATGTTAAGCACATGTACAGCACGTGTTCCGCACCTGCTTGGTATTTGTTGAGCACCAGTTGAGCACGTGTACGGCACGTGTGGGCACGTGCATGGCACGTGTTGGGCACGTGCTTGGCACATGTACAGAACGTGCTTGGCACGTGTACAGCACATGTTCGGCACGTGTGTACAGCACGTGTTGGGCTAGGGCAAGGCTCGTGTTCGGCATGTGTACAGTACGTGTTCAACACGTGTTCAGCACATGTAGAGCACGTGTACAGCATATGTTCTGCACGTGATTAGCACGTGTTGAGAAAGTTTACGGAACGTGTTGGGCACATGCACGGCACGTATTCAGCACGTGTACAAGACGTGTTTGGCACGTGTTTGGCACCTGTTGAGCACGTTTACGGCACGTTTACACCACGTGTACAGAACGAGCACGGCACATGTTCCGCACATGTACTGCACGTGTTGAGCACGTGTACAGCACCTGTTCAGCACGTGTACAGCACAATTTCGGCATGTGCTAGGCACGTGTTGGGCACGTGCACGGCACGTGTTCGGCACATGTACAACACTTGTTCAGCACGTGTTTGGCACGTGTAGAGCACGTGCACAGCACATGTTCAGCACGTGCTTGGCATGTGTTGAGCACGTGTACAGTACGTGTTCGGTACATGCTTGGCTCGTGTACAGCACGCGTTCGGTACGTGCTTGGCACGTGTTAAGCACATACACAGCACGTGTTCCGCACCTGCTTGGTACTTGTTGAGCACCTGTTGAGCACGTGAACGGCACGTGTTGGGCACATGCACAGCACGTGTTGGGCACGTGCTTGGCATGTGTACATCACGTGTTCCGCACGTGCTTGGCACATGTTGACCACCTGTTGAGCACGTGTACGGCACGTGTTGGGCAGTTTCACGGCACGTGTTCAGCACGTGCCAGGCACGTGTACAGTATGTGTTCCACACGTGCTTGGCACGCATTGAGCATATGTTCATCATGTGTACGGCACGTGTTGGGCACGTGCACGGCACGTGTTCGGCACGTGCTTGGCGCGTGTACAGCACACGTTCTGCACTGCTTGGCACGTGTTTAGCACCTGTTGAGCACATGCACGGCACGTGTCCGGCACGTGTTTGGCACATGTACAGCACGTGTTCGGCACGTGTACAGTACGTGTTATGCACGTCCTTGGCACGTGTTGAGCACGTGTACAACACATGTTCGGCACGTGTACAGCACATGTTTGGGACGTGCTTGGCACGTGTTGAGCACGTGTACAGCATGTTTTGGGCACATGTACAGTACGTGTTCGGCGCGTGCTTGGCACGTGTTGAGCACGTGTTCGGCACGTGATCGGCACGTATTCAGCACGTGTATAGCATGTGTTTGGCACATGCTGGGCATGTGTACAGTGCGTGTACAGCCCGTGTAGGGCACATGTTGAGCACATTTATAGTATGTGTTGGGCACGTGCTGGGTACATGTACAGGACGTGTTCAGCACATGTACAGCACATGTTCGGCACGTGATTGGCACGAGTTGAGCACGTGTACAGCACGTGTTAGGCATGTGCTCAGCACATGTTGAGCACGTGTCAGGCATGTGCTGGGCACGTGTACAGCACGTGTTCGGCACACATACAGCACGTGTTCGGCACGTGATTGGTACGTGTTGAGCACCTGGATGGCAGGGTTGAGCACGTGTACAGCACATCCTCGGCGAGTGTTGAGCACGTGTACAGCACGTGTTCAGCATGTGTACAGCACGTGTTCGTCACGTGCTTGGCACGTGTTGAGCACGTGTACAGCATGTTTTGGGCACGTGCTGGGCAAGTGTACAGCACATGTTGGGCACGTGTTACGCACGAGTTCGGCACTTGCTCGGTACTTGTTCAGTACATGTACAGCACGTGTCTGACTGGTGTTTAGCATGTGTATGGCACGTGTTGGTCACGTGTACGGCTCATTTTCAGCACTCGTACAGCACGTGTTTGGCATGTGCTCGGCACGTGCTGAGCACGTGTCGGGCACGTGCTGGGCACGTGTACAATACGTGTTTTGCACTTGCTTGGCACATGTTGAGCACGCGTACAGCACGTTTTGGGCACGTGCTCGGCACATGTTGAGTACATGTCGGGCATGTGCTGGGCATGTGTACAACTCCTCTACAGCACGTGTTGGTCACGTGCACAACACGTGTTGGGCAAGTGTACAGCACGTTTTCGGCACCTGCTTGGCACTTCTTGAGCACGTGTACAGCACATGCTGGCGAGTGTTGAGCACGTGTACAGCACGTGTTCAACATGTGTACAGCACCCGTTCGGCACCTGCTTGGCATGTGTCGAGCACGTGTACGCCACGTGTTGGGCACGTGTACGGCATGTGTTCGGCACATGTACAGCACGTGTTGGGCACGTGCCTGACACGTGTTCAGCACGTGTACAGCACGTGTTGGGCACGTGCTTGGCACTTGTTGAGCACGTATCAGGCACGTGCTGGGCACGAGTACAGCACTTGTACAACACCTGTAGGGCACGTGTTGAGCACGTGTATAGTACGTGTCGGGCACGTGCTGGGCACGTGTACTGCACGTGTTGGGCACGTGTACCGCACGAGTTCGGCACGTGGTCGGCACTTGTTGAGCACGTATACAGCATGTGCTTGGCGCATGTTGTGCACATGTACAGCACGTGTTCAGCATTTGTGCAGCACGTGTTCGGCACGTGCTTGGCACGTGTTGAGCACATGTCAGGCACATACTAGGCACATGTACAGCAGGTGTTCGGCAAGAGCTTGGGTCTTGTTGAGCACGTGTACAGCACGTGTTTGGCATGTGCTTGGCAGTTGTTGAGCACATGTACGGCACGTGTTGGGCACGTGTACTGCACCTGTTTGGCACATGTACAGCACTTGTTTGGTACATGCTTGGCACATGTTTAGCACGTGTACAGCACGTGTTGGGCACGTGTACAGCACTTTTTTGGCACGTGCTTGGCACGTGGTGAGCACTGTACAGCATAGGCTTGGCCAGTGTTAAGCACGTGTACAGCACGTGTTCAGCATGTGTACAGCACGTGTTCGGCAGGTGCTTGGCAGGTGTTGAGCACCTGTTTGGCACGTGTTGGGCTCGTGTACCTCACTTGTGACTTGCACATCATATGTTTTGTAGGTCAAGACTCTGACTTAGAGTTATATTTATTGCACTGGAATCAGACAAATAAACACACCTCTTATGATCAGAGTCTTTCAGGATTCCACACATACTTAAGGATTGTTTTTTAATATTTGAATAATTCAATTGGAATTTTGAATAGGAATTGAATTTTATCTATAGATGTCCTGGATATATGGGCATTTAAACAGTATTTATTCTTCTGATTTATGGACAAAGACGGTATCATTTGCTAGAGTAGTCTTCTACTTTTTTTATCAGAGTCTTAGTTTTCAGGATACAGATGTTTCCTCTCCTTGGTTAAACCTTAGTGTTTTATCATTTTATTCTGTATTAAACAGTTGTTTATTTATCAGCTAGTTACTGTTACCATATAAAAATGTCATTTATGTGCACCAATTTTACATACTATCACTTTAATAAATTCACTGAGTAGTTTTAATGATTTCTGTATAAATGATAACACCAAGATTTATTTCTTTGTTGAAAATCAGATTTATTAAATTATATTAAAACAAGTAACTTGGGGGAAAATATATGAAAATAAAGCATGTGAGACACAGGGGAAAAAGCTATAAAAATGACATCTGCACCTGTATGTTCATTGCAGCACTTCACAATAGCCAGAATCTGGAAACAATCCAAGTGCTCAAGATAGATGACTGGTTAAAGAAACTTTGGTACATCTACCAAAGTAGACTGTACATCTACACAATGGAATACTATGCAGCTGTTAGGAAAGATGAAGTCACATCAATCTAAGAAGCTTCTGCACTTCAAAAGAAACAGTGACCAAAATACAGAAAGAGCCCACAGAATGGGAAAGAATATTTACCCAATACCCGTCTGATAAGGGATTAATATCCAGGATATACAAGATACTTGTAGAATTGTATAAGAAAAAAACCTCCAACCCCATCAAAAAATGGGGAGAAGAAATGAACAGAAGTTTCCTCAAAAAAGAAATGCAAATGGCCAAAAGGTACATGAAAAAATGCTCCACATCCCTAGTCATCAGGGAGATGCAAATCAAAACAACAATGAGATGTCATCTCACACCACAGAGACTGGCACACATTCAAAGGAACAAAAGCAACCAGTGCTGGCGTGGATGTAGGGAAAAAGGGATGCTCCTTCACTGTTGCTAGGAATGCCGACTAGTCTAGCCTTTCTGGAAAACAATGTAGTCAGTCCTTCAAAAACTAGAAATTGAGCTTCCATATGACCCCTCAATACCACTTCTGGGAATATATCCCGAGGATGCAAAAGAGCACAGTAGAAATGACATCTGTATCTATATATTTATTGAAGCACTCTTCACAATAGCCAAAATATGGAAACAACTCGAGTGCCCTAAAACAGATGACTGGTTAAAGAAACTTTGGTACATCTACACAATGGAATACTATGCAGCTGTTAGGAGAGATGAAGTCATGAAATTTCCTTATAAATGAACAAACATGGAGAATATCATGCTAAGTGAAATGAGTCAGAAAGAGAGAGACAGACATAGAAGGACTGCACTCATTTGTGGAGTATAGAATAACATCACATGAGGCTGACAGCCAAGGACAGTAGATACAAGGGCCAGGGGGATTGCCCCATAGCTGGAAGACAGCTTCATGAGCGGAGGGGAGAAGTCAGATGGAATAGAGAAGGGATCACTAAGAAAATGATGGCTGGAGGAACCAGTTGGGATGGGAGATGCATGCCAAAAGTAGATAATGGACCAAACATGAAGACCTTTCAGTGTCTTTGTTGCAAACTATAATGCCCAAAAGTAGAGAGAGAGTATGGAGAATATTGTCTGCCATGGAGGCAGGGGGAGGGTGGGAAAGGGGGGGTATACCCGGGATATTGGTGGTGGGGAATGTGCACTGGTAGAAGGAGGGATGGGTTTTTGATCATTGTGAGATTGTAACCCAAACATGAAAGCTTGTAAATATCCCACGGTAATTCAATAAAATTTAAAAATTTTAAAAAAAGGAAAGATGAAGTTATAAAATTCGCTTATAAGTGCATGGTCATGGAAAGTATCATGCTAAGTGAAATGAGTCTGATAGAGAAGGACAGACATAGCATGCTTGCACTTATTTGTGGAATATAAGATAACATAATATGAGCCTGACACACAAGGACAGTAGACACAAGGGCCAGGGAGATTGCTCCACGGTTGGAAGTCTGACTCATGAGCTGGGGGAGAAGACAGCTGGAATAGAGAAGGGATCACTAAGTCCATGATGGTTGGAGGGATTGTTTGGGATCAGAGATGTGTGCTGAAAGTAGATAAAGGACCAAACGTGATAGCTTCTCAGTATCTATATTGCAAACCATAATGCCCAAAAGTAGAACTAGAGTATGGGGGAAACTGTCTGCCATAGAAGCAGGGGAGGGTTGGGATGTGGAGGTGGATACTGGGGACATTGGTGGTGGAAAATGTGCACTGGTGAAGGGATGGGTGTTCGACCATTGTATGACTGAAACTCAAATATGAAAGCTTTGCAACTGTATCACATGGTGATTCAATTAAAAAATTTTTAAAAGAAATAAAAAATAATTTGACAGTATGTTGGAATATTTTCCCTTTTCCAGCTGCCTTCTGGAGTTAATTTCAGAGGCAGTTTGCCTTTTGTCACAGAAGCCTAGCTGATATTTGACACGCAGATCTTAGGTGCTAGCCAGGCTTGACTTGACATTGTAGATTCCAGGCTCTGGCTCAGCCTAGTCTTTGGGATGTAAATTTCAGGTGCTATCTAATTTGTAATTGACATGTAGATTTCTTGCTGCAGCCCAGCTCGATCTTTGGGATGTAAATCTGAGTGCTTTCAGCCCAATGAAGGCTTCAGTTTTGGTTTTGTATCTTCTTTCCGGGGGGCCTAGATTAACAGCCTGCAGATACAAGAGAATTATGTTGCCTCAATGTTCTTCTTGTAAGACCTTTTGGTGCCTTTGGTCAATGTATTGCGCCCTTGGGAAGGGCCATGATCAATAAAAGGGATTCGGAGAGAAGGTGAGAGGAAGGGAGAGTGTATAGAGGGAAGATTGGAATAAACTGCAAGTGAGACCAACCATCATGGCTCCATTCCTTCCTTCGCCTGCCACATCATCGCCATCAACCTCCCCGGGGTGGGGGAAGCGGCTGGAGGCTACTGAACTCGGGTGGCAGGAGAGACAGCTGCTGCCCTAGGCCCTGTGCCTGGCTCAGTGCGGTGAGGCGTCCCTTCCCTCGCCCGCGTCTTTTCTTTTTATTTTTATACACCAGTATTTCTCTATATTTCCAGGGTTTTGTTCTATGCAAGTATACTATGAAAATTTTGCATATATGTACATACCTAAATTGTTGGATTAATGATGATTAAGATAGGTATGTTAGCATTAGATATATAGATAGGAGTAGCATGATAAAAGCGATAAAAGCGTTTACCACTGGAAGAAAGGTATGGAACCCAGCCTTCAACATTAATAACCTCATAGAGGTATATATGGAGAAAGTTGGGGAGATGTTTTCTTTTAAAAACTGTATTTTTCATTTGCTATAGCAAGTATATAGACTAGGAAAATAAAATGAAGCAAATAAATTTAAAGATAAAGGGGAAATATTTTTGTTTAAAAATATATTATTTATTGACACTATAGTATGCACTTTAAGCCAAGCTCCCAGAAGAGAGCTATGCAGAGTCTCTTGCCCCCGCGCCTGGCTGTCTTCACTGGGGCCCCTCAGAGGGAGCGGGTTGAATTTCCCTCACCACCTTGAGCAGAGCCCTGGAAGCCCTCATGGCAGAGCCTGGCAAGCTCCCCGTGGTGTATGCCAGAAATAGTAACAATGATGGGTCTCATTCCCCTGACCCTGAAGAGCCTCTAATGCGGCACCGTTGGGAAGGATGAGTAAAGAGAGGTTGCTAAAATCTCAGAGTTGGGCTCTGGAGCAATAGCACAGCAGGTAGGGCATTTGCCTTGCATGCAGTCGACCCAGGTTAGAATCCCAGCATCCCATATGGTCCTCCGAGCACTTCCAAGAGTAATTCCTGAGTGTAGAGCCAGGAGTAACTCCTGTGCATTGCCGGGTGTGACCCAAAAAAAATTAAAAATAATAAAATAAAATAATAAAATCTCAGGGCTGGACCAATGTTACTGGGCCCGCTCGAGCAGTTTGACGAACAACGAGATGACAGTGATACAGTGATAATATGAACTTTAAATTGCTAACATGCTAAATTTTGTTCTATTTATTTGACCAGTCATCACATGATGTTCTCGAGGGTGGCACTGAAGAGTTTCGGTGAAATGGTATCACCCTGTCAAACCCCTCTCTTTACATCAATAATCACTTCCTTGTAGAATGGTGAGATCCTGGTGGTGGAATCCACAATACAGCTTGTGGAGGATTTTGATATACTGAGTTTGAATGCCCTGTTTGGCCAGGGCTTTGATGACCGCCTCAGTCTCAACAGAATTGAAGGCCTTCTTTAAGTTGATGAATGTTAGACAGAGCAGCATCTTGAACTCTCGCAAAACTTCAATGAGTTTGGTCACTGTGTGGATATGGTCTATCATGCTGAATCCCCTTCAGAACCCAGCTTGCTAGCATGGTTGTCCTTCATCTAGTGTTCTGCCTATTCTATTCAGGATGACATGAGTGAACAACTTGTAGACGACAGACAGCAGGCAGATTGGGCGATAGTTTCCAATGTCATGGATGTCTCCCTTCTCGTACAACAGAATGGTCCTACTGGTTTTCCACTGAGACGGAACCTTGCATTCAGACAAGTAGCATGTGAAGAGTCGAGCTAGGGTATTGATGAGTACTGGTGGTAGATTCTTCAGGTGTTCGGGTCTGACCTTGTTCGAACCAGGTGCTGTACGCGTCTTTACCAACGAAATGGCGTGTCAGATTTTAGAAGGGAGAACGTTGGGAATGACATATTCATTCTGTGGAATTTGGTATGTGGGCAGGTGGACATGGCTGTCAAAGAGATTCGAGTAGAAGTCGTGAATAATTTTCTCTATTGCCTTTCTGGAAGATGTGATAGATCCATCAGGACATCAGAGGGCAGTCATATTGGTCTTGTAGTTGGTGAAGGACAGGCAAGTGTTGCAAATACTTTTCCCGGCTTCTGCTGCACAGGCCAACACTGCTGCTCTTCTCTCTTTGAGGTCTTCTTTTATTGCATCTCTGCACAGCTTTGTGAGCTCGGACGTTAGCTTGTGGTTGCCTGAGGCTCGCGCCAAACCACGTTGACGAATGAGCTCGAGAGTTTCCGAAGACAGGCATCTGTTTGTGGCTTTCTCCTCTCGACTGGAATGGGAAGGAATGGGAGTGAAGATAGACGATCGGCAATTATACCACCTCTGCTTTGCTGATGACATCGTTCTCATAACACCAAACATTAGCCAAGCGGCACAAATGTTGGCCGACTTCGACCACAAGTGTGGAAAGGTCAGATTGCAGCTGAATCTCAACAAGACGATGTTCATGAAAAACAAACTGGTCCCTGAAGCTCCATTTGCTCTCAATGGAATGAACATCTCCGAACGCAGCAGCACCTCCGACTCCGGGCACATCTTTTTGATTCCACCGTTCTTCCTGCACTAACATATGCCTCAGAGACCTGGGCCCTATGCAAACAGGAGGAGAACGCTATTTGGGTATCCCAAAGAGGAATCAAAAGAGCTTTGCTAGGATTATCACGTCTCACTCAAGTGAGAATCCGGAGTTCTGACCTCCGTTGACGGTCAAGAATCAGGGATTCTGTCTTGTTTGCCAAGGCATCAAAAATCAGATGGGCTGGTCATGTAATGCGATTCAGAGACGACTGCTGGACTAGAGCTGTTACCGACTGGATTCCGCGGGACGTCAGAAGACCTCGTGGCCACCCACCAAATAGATGGTCATATTTCTTTGTCAAATCCCTGAATGAACGATTTGAGGCTCTTCATGTGCCTGGAACAAGCAGATATCATTGGGCTGCACTAGCATGCGGCAGGGACAAATGGAGATATTACTGGCGCTTGCTCAAGCAAGTCGAAGATCAACGGGATGACAAGTGATACAAGTGATTTATTTGACTAGAGTAAAAGAAAGAATGACAGCATAACTTAAGAATATTTAGCTAATATCCTCTGTGAAAGAATCTACATTTATTTTCATTATTCCATAGTCACCACGTTATTGTTGTGCAGCAGTTCTTAGCATTGTTCACAATAGAACACATTTACAATAACCATTATTTCCACATGCTGTAACAACAGTATCCTAAGGCAATAGTCCGCATCTTATTTGAGCTACTAACAACATGACTGTTGGTTGAGTCATTTCATGTTTGTCAGGTGAATGAGAGAATCAGTGATTTCTCATTTTATTTCTAAAATTCAGGTTATTTGGAGGCACCTTCTCCTCTGAAATAGTCAATAGATTTGACGCCATTGGCAAAGAAAACAAAAACATTAGACTACATCAATAAAATATAAAAGAAATTCAGGATAAAATAAAGACACTCTACTAAATAGAAGAAAATATCTACATACAATATATAAGATAAATTGTTGATATCCACACTATGAAAGCACTCACTAAGCTCAACAACAACAAAAATCAATAACCCCACCTAAAGCATGGAGAAGGACCTGCACAGACACTTTGCAATAAAAAGGAATAAGGATGGTCAGTAAGTTATGAAAAAGTGTTCACTTATTATGAGGGAAATTCAAATCAAAATAATAATGAGATAATATCACTTCACACCAGTGATAATGGCACCAATCAAAAACACTGGAAAATACTATATTGTTGGGGATATGAAGAAAAATAACCCCCCTTCCCTTTCACTGTTGGTGGGAATGTTGTCTGGTCCAGCCTCGATGGAAAAGAGATGGAGATTTTTCACAAAATTAAAATGGAGCTTCCAAATGATCCAGTTTTTTCACTTCTTACCCCAATAACTTTAATTTAAAAAGATACATGCACACCTCTGTTCATTGCAGTGCTTAGAACAATAGTCAGGATATGGAAACAACCCAAATGTCCAGTGATAGATGAATATATTGAGAAGCTGAGGGATGAACTTTGATGAATTTTGGCAGTTTGCTGCAACTTTGCTGCAACCCTCAGTTGGAGAGTACCATATTAAGCAAAAGAACTCAGAGTTATAAGAACAAATAACCAGATGATCCCACTCATCCGTGGCATATAAAGAAACAAAGGAATAGATAGTACAGAATGGTGGCAAACACTTGACCTGGGATAACAAAACTGAAACCACCAACAAGTGATAATTAAGATTACCATGGTTGGGGGAAGATGAAGAAGTGGACCATAACAGTATCACTATATGGTGAGGAGCTAGAATGGGAGGTAAGGTGCTTATCATGTATGCAGTCAACCAAAGTTCAAGTCTCCAGCATCCTATATGGCTCCCAAGCATGACTAGGTGTCACTTCTAAGCACAGAGGCAGGAATAGTCCCTGAGCACTGCCATGTGTGACCCAAAATAAAAAATAAAACCAGAAAAGATATTGATAGAGGGTACAGTAACTTTGTATACTAAAATCATAAATGTTAACAATATTGTGACCATGTTACTTAAAATCTAATAATAATCTTTGAAAATGTTAATCCAGATCATGTAGTATTGTACTGTAGCACTGTCGTCCTGTTGTTCATGAATTTGCTCGAACAGGCACCAGTAACATCTCCATTGTGAGATTTGTTGTTACTGTTTTTGGCATATTGAATATGCCCTGGGGAGCTTGCCAGGCTCTGCCGTGCGGGCGGGATACTCTTAGTAGCTTGCCGGGCTCTCTGAGAGGGACGGAGGAATCGAGCCCGGATCAGCCGCATGCAAAGCAAACACCCTACCCGCTGTGCTATCGCTCCAGCCCATCCAGATCATTAAAAATGGTAACAGCCAACATGTTGCCAGAGTGTCCTGAACTGGGAAATTTGGATTTTTCAGTCATTAATTCATTCATTTCTCATGGCACTCTTTTCTACTGCATTTTCTTTGTACAGGTTATATACTGAGGCACATAAGATTCTAGCAACATATCACAGGTCTCACAACTAGAAAATACAAGATTAATGGCACCCTTCCAGCTAAGTAGACCTAGGGGCCTTATCCCCTACTGGAAATTCACAGCCTTTCCTCTTCCCTTCCCACGTGTTTTCCTTTGTCCCATCTGTATGAAATCTGCTTTCCAGTTAGCCAGTTATCCCACAAGGACCTTCAATACCTAACCCCTTCTTAGCCTTTAGCTCCATTCAGACCCAACTTTCTCTCTAAAGCGCTCCCTGTGCACACAAGACTCAGGAAAATCTTCCATTCCATATCCTAGGTCACCTACTGCTTTGTGCCTGGAAGATCTCTGCAACATAAATGTTAACTATGAAGGGCACATCCTCAGAATGTCCCAACCTCCAGTACGAAGGGACCATCATGTTGCTAGTCCACTTTTCCATTTTTCACTTTTCCAGTGAGGAATCTGAGAGCCAACAGTGAGAAATTACTTGTCCAAGGTCCCTAGACCCCATTGTTCTTCCTCTCCCACTCAGTGTCTATGGAAGAGGAGGAAAAGAAAGAAACCAATCTGGCTAAGGACTGAGGGGTCCTCATGGGGCCAGCAGTGCAGAGGCTACCAGAGTTCCCCAAAGAGCTTCCTGGCTAATTAATTAATGGGTGACCCCCCTACTCCCAACCTGCCTGCCACCTTTGGCTTTGAGGTAGCTCTTCCTCTCCAGGGCATACATGCTTTACGTGGTGTGGAGGGCAGAGCCCAACTGTATTCACAGATGAATCATCAGGCAAGAGACCAGCTAGTAGGAAGCAGGATAATCAATGGCAGAAAAGCAAGGTGGGTAAATCAAATGTCTGTGGGACTGAGATAAACAAGAAGAAGCCACCACAAACCAGGAGAGACAAGACAGGGGAGCCGAGAGAACCAGAGGTAGGATTCAGAACCCCTAGTTCAAATCTTGCCTCTGTCCCAAAATTGCTGAATGAAAATAGGCACAGGGTTCTCCAGGACTTGCCTCTTTTTGTGACATGGATTTTGAGTGAGATAACTGAGCATCACTGTCAACTGCTCATACTGTAAGGGGAACCCTTGGTCATGCCTTATTCAGTTCTGAAAGTCCCCCCATACCTGAGGCTTTGTTGTCTGCCTGACAGACTAGAGAGAAGAGGTTAGACTGATGAGGTAATTATCTATAAGAACTGATTGAGAAGGTGGCAGAAGGAAGCAGATGAGGGAAGGAAAGGCCTTGTGCCAGAAAACTATCAGGACCACCACAGAGAGAAGCATCTAGGATGGCCAGGAGGACCTTGGACCTGAGGAACTGGAAAAAAACTCCCTGAGAACTCAGAGTCCAGGATAGCATCTTGTTTGTCACTTCCTGCTCTCCTCTCCTTAAGTCAGATCGAACCTTGCTGAAAGTGAGAAGGATTGTTAAGGAGCTTGAGCATAGACATTTGGGGGGTTCTCAGTGGAGTTGGGAGAGCCTGGAGAGGCCTTCCTATGTCTCTACCATTTGTGTATGTAAGAGTGTGTGTTCTAGATTTCATGTGTATGTAGGTCTACATGACATCTGATTGTCTCTATATCTGTGCTCCAATGACTGGAAGTGAGTGTGTGTATCTCTGTCTCTTCCTACTTAGTAGGGGATGCATATGTCAAGCCTGTCTTTGTTGTGGGTTATCAGGATTTGTCAGTCTGGGTGCAGATGTGAGTCCCTGTGTACTTCGGCATCTTGGTGCACTTGAGTGCTGCAAAACTTTTCCATATAGACATTTAGGGCAGCAAGTTTCCTGGGGACTAGGGTTTCTGGTCTGAGAGCCTATTAACCCCTGCCTCTGGGGTACGGTGAGTAGGACATTTGACTTACACACAGCTGACCTAAGTTCTATCCCCCAGCACCCCATATGGTCCATCAAGCACCACCAGCAGTGGTCTCTGAGCTCAGAACCAGAAGTAAGTCCTGAGCAGCACCAGGTGTGGCCACAAACCAAACCAAACAAAAAAAGTAAACGAAGAACAAAAAAAGAAAAAAAGAAAACTAATGCCGTGATCTGAATAAGATCCTGCCCACCCATTTCCAAGGAGTTCTCTACTGAGACCCAGACTGCCATGTGTGAGTGTCAGGAAAAAACTAAGAAAACAACCCCATCATTTAGCATTCAGGGATTTTGATCTACTACCGGGAATCTCAGGCACAGTCAACTCATTTCGTGTGATCATATGTGTTTCTTATTAGGATTTGTCTGTCTGAGGCCAGGTGTGAGTCCCTGTGTATTTCAATGTGTTGGTGCACTTGGGTGTTGCAAAATAAAACGTTTCCACAGAGGTTTAGGGCAGCAAGTTGCCTGGGAACTAGGGTTTCTGGTCTGAGAGCCTACTAACCCCTGCCTCTGGGGACTGGGGTGATAGTATAGTGGCTAGGGTGCTGGCTTGCACACCACTGACCAGGATTTGATACCTGAAATTCCATATGTTCCCCTAAGCACCTGAAAGAGTCAGCTGTAATCCCTAAACATTGCCAAGGGTGGCTCCAAAACAAAAACAAACAAAAAACCTGACATCTATTTTAAAGCACATACTATTCAGTGACAGTGACTATTTTATACTCTTATCCCACTTCTAGGGAAAATCTTTAAGGTTTAGTAACTTCTCCAAGGTTCCCCCTATAACTTCTTCAGCATTCCCTCTTTCTGGAATTCCTTTCCACCCTTTTATATCTAATGAGCGCCTTGTCCTTGAAGTTTACCCAGCTCCAATGCTACCTCTTCTTGTGGAGCCATCCCTGATTCCCAGAAGACTTAGACAAAGAAACGTGCCAGGCCTAAGATCAAATAGGAATACACATCTAAATATTTTCCTTCCAAAAAGCCGTCATCTAGTGATGAAGGGGAAGATAAGCATGACAGCAGATCTGCTAGACTGCACTTTTAAAAAAATGACTTCGACACCAGTAAATGAGGACAATTTCCAGCTGAAGGTCTTGAGAGATAGTGGAGATGGAGTGGTGATATGTTGATATGGACTAGAGTCAAGAAAGGAGATGGAATTTGGTGGAGTTGTAACAGGTATTGGGACAGAGTAGGAGGAGCATATTAGGTAGGAAGCAGTATACAGAAAAGGCATGTGGTAAAGCTGTAATCAAGAAATGGTGAGAAGGCAGACAGGGCTGCAATGGAGAACAGAAAGCATATGTAAGTAGCTGTGGAGCTAAGACTGGAGAAGAAATCTGGAAGCCAGGGCAGAAACTTGGGAGACTGCTTGGAAGTTCAAACTTTATCTAGAGGATAATAAGGATGCAGAGCTGAGTGGGAGCATGGCTCATGACTTTCCAGGCCCTCACATCTCTGGCTTTCTCTTCCCTGCCCCCTCAGTCCCCCCCTCCCGCCCACATCCCACTTTCTAAGGTTGCTAAGCCTGGAGGCAGGAAATGTGCTGAAGTCTCTGAGCAGAAGTGTACAGTAGTGCATCAGACCTCAAGACTATGGACCTCTGCGGAGGAAGGAGACCAGCCCAGAGACACAATAAATAGTGCTAAGGTTTGACATGCTGGCCTTCAGGTAAGAGAATCCAGTATTTCTCTGTTCTGTGTGCCTATGACCTATCTTTTTTTTTTTAATTTTTGTTTTATCACCATGTGGAAAGTTACAAAGTTTTTAGGTTTATGTCTCAGTTATACAATATTCAAACACCATCCCTTCACCAGTGCCCATATTCCACCACCAAAATCCCCAGTATACCCCCCGCTCCCGTACCCCACCCCCAAATGTATAACTGATGAATTTCACTTCATTTTCTTTTACCTTGATTACGTTCCATGTTGCAAAACAAAACTCACTATTGTTGTTGGAGTTTCCCCCCAAGAAAGACAGCCCTACTAAGGAAGCATTTGATAATTGGTTTTCCATTAAAAGATTGTATGTTTTCAGTTTTTAGAAAAGGTCATGTGGCCACTAACCGCGGCCGCGTGGTTCGGATGTGTTCCAGTCCCGCAAACCGGAGGCGTGTTAGTTGCTGCTCAGTGTCGCCAGGGCTCCATCTGGAGAAGGTGTACCAGCTGTACCTCCTCCGTCTGGATCCCCGGTGTTGCTGGCCCGGTTTCGGGACCGGAGCATCTCTCCGGCTGCATTGCTCACCAGACTGCCTGGCCTCTTCTCTGTTGAATGTGGCCCTATGACCCATCTTTCTTCCCCATCCACCTCCACTCTCTCATAGTGGTAAGGAAAGTATTCTAGGTCTCCCTACTTCATGAAACACCTTTCTCTGCCTTCACTTACTCTCCACCACTGCCTGTAGTGCCTTTCTCACTTTCACATCTCTATCCCGTGAGCTTCCACTCATTCTTAACCCAGTTCAGACTTCTTCTCTGTGTTAGACTCTTCCCTGAACCAGCCAAACAAAAGAAATCAGTATTACTGCTCACAATTCCTATAGTGCTTTATTATAAGACTGTAATACATGGCTGAAGGTCAAGAACAATAACTAATCTGCCATTATAAACTCAGAGCCCAACAGAGTGCCTGACCCAAGCACACATTAAGCAAATGAATGTGAAGTATACAGATGAACTGTCCCTAAGAAAGGCTACACAATCCAACCCCACGTAGAAGAATAATGTGTCCAATGAGCATGGGAAAAAAAAAACAGAGAGGGGCCAGAATGGAAAATTATATCTGAGTAGAAAGAACTGAAGTCACCTAGGATGATTGGGTTGAAGAAAAGCAGGCTAAGTACACCTAGAATCAACTTATTCTAGTGTGATGTAAAAATGAAGCAGTGAAAGATTTGGGCATGTGACCCTCAGTGACCCAAATTAGGTCCATCTGTATAAGTGTAAGACAGGAAAGCAGGTTTAAACTGACACTAAGAAAAATACTTACACGCTAAAATAACTGCAGCCCCTCGGTAAATAAAATAACTACAATACAACTATTTAAGTTGCCTGTATTGTAAAATATGTAAATCAGTAAAATATGCAAAATCAGTAAAGCTATGAAAGCTGCTCCGGGTCAATCATTTGTGGGCAGAAGCTGAGACACACTCATCTCACTGTTTCCCTCCATAACTAGAACAAGGGTCAGTTCTGTCACACATACCAAATCTGGCTCCAGCTATCTTGAAAAGTTGTATTAGAACAGAATCAGAGCCCTTCAATTACATAACTGCTGATGCTTTCTTCATGCTAACATGGCACTATAGTTGCTGCAGAGGCCATAGAATACATATTTACTGAACATATCACTGTCACTGCCATCCCGTTGCTCATCGACTTGCTCGAGCAGGCACTAGTAACATCTCCATTGTGAGACTTGTTGCTACTCTTTTTGGTATATCGAATACCCCATGGGTAGCTTGCCAGGCTCTCCTAGAGGGACAGAGGAATCGAACCTGGGTCAGCAGTGTGCAAGGCAAACGCCATACCTGCTATGCTATCACTCCAGCCCTACTGAACATATGTACTCAAATATTTAAATACTTACTGGATAATAATAAGTTTATTATATGATATTTTATTTTTTATTTTTATTTTTTTTGCTTCGCATATTTTTTTTTCTTTTATTAGTTCACCATGTGGAAAGTTACAAAGCTTTCAGGTTTAAGTCTCAGTTATACAATGCTCAAACACCCATCCCTTCACCAGTGCACATATTCCACCACCAAGAATCATAATATACCTCCCCCCTTCCCCCCACCTCTCCAGCCCCCCACCCCACATGTGTAATTGGTAAATTTCACTTTACTTTCACTTTACTTTGATTACATTCAATATTTCAATAAAAAAATTCACTATTATTGATTTGGAGTTTCTTCCCCCTAAAGTCGATCTGCTGAAAAGAAAGCATTTGGTAACTTGTTTTCCTATTATATGATATTTTACCCAAAAAGAGGTGCCAGTTTCTGAACTAGCACGTAATATGTATGAATAAATGAATAGCAAATACAGTAAAGTATTTGATGAAGAAATTTCAACTGGCATTCCAATGGCCTGAGGCCCAGTTCTTTCCCTAAATAACGTCCTTAACTAAGCAAATAACGATGGTAGATAGGTATCACATTTGAAGGCTTATTACACAGTGGTACTATGATCAATATTTTAGATGCGTTATTGACCTCTCCACAACCAACTTCAGGGGTAGATACCGCAATTTCCTCACTTAGATTAAGAAAGAAATAAGCATTTAAAGTGATCACACCATCAGACCATTATCGTCAGGACTCACTATTAGGCCTAAAATATTGCAAGGCTTGATTGAGCCTACCCACGAATTCTGGGATCCTGTTTCTTCATTGCATTAGTACTGTTGAGTAAGCAAAGCAGTTCCCAAGCCATTTTAACCAGAAGACATTTTCAAAGATTTTCAAAGATGATATGGAATCCCAACGCAGACATCTCCCCAGATGTGCTGGAATTTAGGCCTGCTGCCTCCTCTCTCTCCCTCAGCACCCCGTCCCGACTCTCCATGGCCTTGGCCAACCTTTCCTCCTCCCCAGAGTTCCTCCTGCTCGGCCTGATGGATGGCACCGACATCCACCCGCTGCTCTTCCTGCTCTTCCTCGGGGTCTACCTGCTCAACGCGCTGGGCAACCTGAGCATGGTGGTGGTGGTGCGGACCGACGCGGCCCTCCGCTCGCCCATGTACTACTTCTTGGGCCACCTGAGCCTCGTCGACGTCTGCTTTACCACCGTGACGGTCCCCCGCTTGCTGATCGGCCTGCTCCACCCGGGCCAGGCCGTGTCCTTCGCGGGATGCTTCTCCCAGATGTACTTCTTCGTGGCGCTGGGCATCACCGAGAGCTACCTGCTGGCGGCCATGTCCTACGACCGCGCCGTGGCCGTGTGCCGGCCGCTGCACTACGGCGCCGTGATGACGCCCCGGCGCTGCGCGGCGCTGGTGGCCGCGTCCTGGGCGCTGTCGCACCTGCACTCGCTGCTGCACACGCTGCTCATCTCCGCGCTCTCCTACCCGCAAGCGGCCGCCGTGCGCCACTTCTTCTGCGACATGACGGTGATGCTGAGCTTGGCCACGTCGGACACGTCGGCGGCCGAGACGGCCATCTTCACGGAGGGCCTGGCCGTGGTGCTGACCCCGCTGCTCCTCGTGTCCCTCTCCTACACGCACATCCTGGTCACGGTGTTGGGGGTGCAGTCGACGGGAGGCCGGCGCCGCGCCTTCTCCACCTGCGGGGCCCACCTGGTGGTGGTGTCCCTCTTCTTCGGCTCCGTCCTCTCCGTCTACTTCCGGCCATCGTCGGCCTACTCGGCCCGCTATGACCGCTTTGCTAGTGTGGTCTACGCGGTGGTCACACCAACCTTGAACCCTTTCATCTACAGCCTTCGCAACAAAGAAGTCAAGGGCGCCCTGAAAAGGGGGTTCAGATGGAGGGCTGTACCCCATGAGGTGTGAGAGCTGGTCTGGATCCACTGGCATTGCTGTAAAGATAGAAGAACACTTCACTTTTTTTTAGGAGTTTTTTTTTTTAAAGCTAGAAGTCGATCCTACTGTGTCTTATTCCTTGTTGTTTTAAAAACTAGACCTGAAAAAAATAAAATAAAAATTAGACCTGAAACAAATCTACACCAAACTGTTTCTTCAGAGGAATGAATGCATAGCAATGAGCTAAATTTGTTTTTGTACTGTCAAATATTTGAAATTATCTACTTTGAAATTGGAGTGGATAGAAGGTAAAGTAATAAGGTGTGAGGAATAGATCTTGCAGCTTATGGAGAAGAGAAAGGAAGAGTTCTATGAGAACAAGTGGGTGAATGGAGAGGAAACTTGACAAGTGGTAACGCACACACACACACAATAACACAAAACCTAGAGGTTTTTAAAATATCTGGGGAGAGGGTAGCATATACTGCAGTGTAACCCACACCCCTTCATCCCTTCAGATTCATTTTCTAGAAACTTCAGTAAACATATAGTTTTGTTTTCTTTTTTCCTTTTTTTTGCTTTTTTTGGGTCACACCCAGCGATGCTCAGGGATTACTCCTGGCTCTGCACTCAGGGATTACTCCTGGCTCTGCACTCAGGAATTACTCCTGGCAGTGCTCGGGGGACCATATGAGATGCCGGGGATCGAACTCAGGTCGGCAGCATGCAAGGGAAACGCCCTCCCTGCTGTGCTATCGCTCTGGCCCAAGTTTTTTTTTCAAACATTTAAAATTTTTATTCGGTTGCCTAAATACTATATTCATTATTTTTATGGTAAGAATTTAAAAGTAGAGGCCGGACAGACAGTACAGTGGGTAGGTATTGCCTTGCATATGGCTAACCCGGGTTCAATCCCTGGCACCCTGTAGGGTCCCATATAGGGGACAGCAGGAATGGACCCAGAGTGCAGAACCAAGAGTAAGCCCCTGAACACAGTTGGGTGTGGCCTAATCCCCCCAAACCCCCCACACAATTTTTTAAAGCAGAGATAAAGATTCTCGTTGATCATTATCCAATTCAACTTTCACTCACTCAATTATCTCTTCAGTACTGTTTCTCTCTCTCTCTCTTTCTCTCTCTCTCTATCTATCTCTGTCTCTATCTCCCCATCTCTCTTCCTGGCACTCTTCTTTCGTCTCTCTCATCTGCTTTCTGGACTCCTCTCCTGTTTTGAACCATATCTTTCTCTGTATATTGTTCTTCAGTTTACTTTTTCTAATGAAACAATCTGTCTAGAAGTTGTTTTCTTACCTCTATAAATAGAACTTCCTCATTTTATACTGTGTTCACAGTTTAACATTCCTTACTATGTTTTTCCTGTTTTACTATAGTGCATTTACCTATTTATAATAAATACAATAAAAGATATTATTCAGTGATGAACTTTTTTTCCCCTTAACTATGTGCTCTATCCATAAAATTTTGTTTGGCCATCATAGGATTCCAGGAGGAGCAAACACAGCATTAGAGAAACCAAGCATCTTTCCCAGAGACCTTAGTCTAGGAATTTTATCTTCTTCAAGGACTATTGAATTTTTTTATCATATTGAATAAATGTTGGCTATATTTCTAAATGTTTTAAAATATCATTTAAAATACCATTTCCCCACATTTAAAAATTTTAATTGTATATATTTTTATGATTTTAAGATTACCTGTTTAGCTGCTTATTTAGCAACTTTTCAATTTTTAGAGTTCTTTTTTTATGCCTTTTTGTCTGTTACATTAATATATTTTAAAAAACAGCGCTTATTTAGTTTGTTATTTTTACTGTATTTTTCTTGGTTTTTATCCCCGCAAATTTTTCGCTTCTGTATTAATTTTTCCTCTTTTCTTCATATTGATTTTGTTTTACATTTTCTAGATTCTTGACGATCTTTTTTTACTTCAGTAGAGGTTGACATCTCTTCTGGTGTGAACAATACATGACTTTTGATATTGTTGGTTGTTTCTTTGTTTTTTTGAGGTGCAGGCTGATGATCTGTTCATGGCTTGATGCTACTACAGATTCTCTTAGACTAAGCATTTTTTGTTTTGTTTTTGTTTTTGCTTTTTGCTTTTTGGGTCACATCCAGTGATGCTCAGGGGTTACTCCTGGCTCTGCATGCAGGAATTACTCCTGGTGGTGCTTGCGGGATCATATGGGATGACAGAGGATTGAATTTTGGTCAGCCTCATTCAAGGCCTTACCTGCTATACTATCACTCTGGCCCACAGCTGTGTTTTATACCTGGTTCTGACCTACAACCTTAGTTGGAGTTACTGGGTCTCCTGTGCCTTATCCTGACAGCCCCTGGAGAACCACTGGCTCTCAACTATGACCTACTGTCTAGATTCCACCAGTGTAAGAACTTTTCTGTCTCTATGGTCCAAGATGGTTGAAAGATTCATTTCTATATCTGTTTGGAGGTTGAAGTGGTATTGTAGGCACTTTTTCTAGACCAGTACTGCCACAATGTGGCTTCTCTGTGCAGGGGCATGCTATTCTTTAATGCTTCCTTCACCCAAACTACCCTTCAACTAGTGGGGAAAGCCCGCTATGGTGTCCAGTACTCAAAACTATTTGGAATATTAAATTGAAATAAGCCTCAGAATATCATCACCTTACCTGATTATTGGGGAAAAAGAGCAGATCCCACATTAATATCTAAACTCTTAGATATTTAGATATCTAGATAATTGGAAACATCATTATAATTGTTTTAGACATAGTACTCAATGCAAATAAAGAGAAAAATAATAGAACTAAATATTCAAAAAGTATAAATACTTGCTTTCAGTAAATTTAGTACATCTTCAAAACCAAGATATTTAATTGAAAATTTTAATTGGAAAAACTGAGAATTCAGTAAAGTTGATTGTTGCAAAATTCACATGCAAAATAAACAACATTCTTTATGTACAAAAAAACTACCATCCCCAAACAAAATGGTAATAGTCCTGAACATTTTAAAAAATATATCTTTAAAATGTAGAAAGTAATATACAATTGTGAAATTAAGAGATCTACAAAATACTACTAAGAAAACCCAAAGAAATAAAAAGCTAATTCTTATTTATTATATGTAAAATAATTGTATAAATGCCTAATTCCCCTTCATAAATCTGTAGTTCAATTTAGTCTGTTAATTTCCCAGTAGGTTTTGATTGGGATTTAACAAAATGCACATATTTGAAAGATATGAAATGACACATATATGTCAAGAAAGTTCAAGAAGATACGAACATTGTAAAATGTTTGTCAGACAAGAAATTTAAAATATGTTACATGATGGTATACCTTTAGAGTACTAGCACCAAACGGAATATTATATACATAATAAAGCTCAAAAAATAATTTCTGGGGGGCTGGAGCAATAGCACAGCGGGTAGGGCATTTGCCTTGCATGAGGCCGACCCGGGTTCGATTCCCAGCATCCCATTTGGTCCCCTGAGCACCGCCAGGAGTAATTCCTGAGTTCATGAGCCAGGAATAACCCCTGTGTATCGCCGGGTGTGACCCAAAAAGAAGAAAAAATTAATTTCTTCAGCAGCCAAAAATCTCCAGAACCCAACCACACAGCCGTGCTCAAAGCTGCTCTCCACAGACTTGAATGAGCTTCACCTAAGAGGGAACCTGCAGAAAAACCCAGGTATATGGGACCTGTGACTGAGATCTCCAAGCTCACTTGGAATAAGACTGGGCCTCCTCCCTTCAGCTCCCCAGTTTTCCAGTAGCTTGGCAGTCACATCCACAAACTGCCTCTGGCATCATATACTCTCATCAATGGCTAAGATCCAGAGACTATGAAATAAAGCTCCCAGAAGAAAGTGACACAAAATGCCCTGGCGTGCATGACCACATTCATGGCCGCATGACCTCTTATACTCTAACCCACTGATGTACCAAAAGTAGCACACATTTGTTTGGGTTTAAAGTATATGTTTATAATCTCTTATACAAGAGATTACAATCTTATTACAATCTCTTAAACAAAGCTCCCAGAAGCACGCGACCGCATTTTCAACTGCATGACCTCTTATTGTCTAGTTCTCCCTCTCAGAGAACCTGGTAAGCTATCAAGAGTATCCTGCCCGGATGGCAGAGCCTGGCAAACTCCTCGTGGCATATTCAATATGCCAAAAACAGTAACAATGATGGGTCTCATTCCCCTGACCCTGAAAGAGCCTCCACTGCGGCACTGTTGGGAAGGATGAGTAAAGAGGCTGATGAAATCTCAGGGCTAGGACGAACGGAGATGTTACTGGCGCCCACTCGAGTGAATCGATGGAACAATGGGATGAGTGTGATACAGTGATACAAGGGCTTAAATAGCTCCAGGATGAAATACAACAATCTTCACACACTTTCTTCTTATGATGGTGGGAAGATGCACAGTGGTGGGATTGGTGTTTGATTATAATGAACTATTGTGAAGAGCTTTATAAAAATTAAATTAAATTAAAAATTAATTTATTGGAAAAGAGAAAAATAGAGAATAACCACCCTTAAACTAATTTCAGAAAAATAAAAAATAGAGATATGGAAGCTAAAAATAAAAACTAGAAAAAAGAAAAGAATAGTTTATGATTTGGGCATAGAGTATTCCTTAGTGTGCCACATATATATATATGTAATAAAGTAAAAAAATCAATGTATTTTTATATTTACAAACTTACAATATTTAATTAGGGAAAATTTACAAAAATTGAATAGTAAAGCCAAACAATGACAAGCTGAGAGAAATGTTTTAAATAACTGACACACTTCATAACAATAAGAGAAAATCCTCAGTGTGTTAAGGTATGGAATAATGAAAGGCAGACTAGAAGTGACATAAGAACAATCATAGAGGATCTGGAGAACTCTGGTAATGATGGAGACAGTAACTTTGTACATCAAGGCCATAAACATTAATACTATTGCAATCATATTACTGAAAATACAATAACATTTTATTTATTTATTTATTTGTTTGTTTGTTTGTTTGTTTGTTTGTTGGCTTTGATCCATGCCTGGCAATGCTCAGGTCTTACTCCTGGCTTTGCACTCAGAAATTATTTCTGGCAGTGCTTGGGGGACTGTATGGGATGTCGGGGATTGAACCCAGATCAGCCACTTGCAAGACAAACACCCTACCTGCTGTACTATTGCCCCCAGCTCCCTAATTTTTTAATTAAGAAGAAAATATAAAATCTTTTCAAGGTAAAGAATATGATCAAATAGCCCATGAAGGGAAAAGTAGCTGATCAGTAGAAAGATATATCTGACCTCACAGACACATGGAGAAATTTACTTTAAAAATACTATGGCACATCTACACAATGGAATACTATGACGCTGTCAGGAAAAATGAAATCATGAAATTTTCCCAAAAATGGATGGACTTTGAAAGTATCATGCTGAGTGAAATGAGTCAGAAGCAAAGGAACAGACATAGAATGACTGCATTCATTTGTGATATATAAAAATATATATAGTAGAAGAATAATATCCATGGTTAGGGAAAACAGGGGTTAGGAAGACTGGTCAATGGTTGGAACTAATCATAAGTGTACATGGGGCTGAGGGTAGGTAAGATAGAGAAGAGATCGCTATGACAATAATATCTGGGAATGATCATGCTGAACAAGAGCTGAGGTTAAAAGTAGGTAAGGGATATTCTGGACAACCTTTCAGTATCAATACCACAGTGCCCAAAAGGAGAAGGAGAGAGAGAGAGAGAGAGAGAGAGAGAGAGAGAGAGAGAGAGAGAGAGAAGAAAAACAGCTGCCATAAAGGGAGGCAGCGGGTGGAGGATAGGGGATGAGAGGGAATCTGGGGATACTGGTACTTACTGGTGCTGAAAAATGTACACCGGTGGAGAGGTGGGTGTTGGAATACTGTATGACTGAAATACAATCATGAACAGCTTTGTAAAAATAAATAAACAAATTTTAAAAAATAGAAAATAAAAATGGTGGTCACATATTTTGGATTTATCAGCTTAGTGAACATTTGAAAACATAAAACCATGTATTGGGAACATTATAAAGAACAGTCACTTTCATTCACTTTTGAAGGGTGTTTACCCTAGTAGAATTTTTTGAAAGCAATTTGTATCCAATGATAACATGTTCATATTCTTTCATCCAGTGCACCTATTTCTAAGTATGTGTCCATCAAAGCAAAGCACAAGTCTGTGGAAAATGTATTACCAGGAGCTAACAAATTAAACACTATTTAGAACAATAAAAACACCGAAATAATTTGTTTCTATCAAAAACAAATTATTTGAATAAATCGTGGTAAATTTATCCATTCAACAAAACACTATAGTCTTGAAAAGTTATATAGTCTCATGCAAAATCATGACCCAAAATAAATTTTAGGTGAAAGCAATGAGAGCATATGTATAATGAGCCACGTTGACTTAGTGAGAGCATTATTTTTGAATTAAAAAAGAAAGGTTTTAATAAGAAATTAATTCAGTGCCAGAGAGATAGTAGAGGGCCTAAGGCACTTGACATCATATATAGTTCCCAAGCATCACCAGGGGTTACTCCTGAATGCAGAGCCAACCACAGCCCCTGAGCACCACTAACTGACCATCCCCGCAACAAAAAAGAAATAATTCAAAGTTGTCATTATTACAAAGATTCCATTTTAGAAAGGATAATATTTAGGCATGAATTCATTTCAGGAAACACAAAAATACATTCAATTCAAATCAATAGTCTATATTCCCATACATAAAGTGCAAAGGAATTGTAGTGATTAAAGAACACCTATTACTAGACACTTATAGCAGAATCGGTGATGAAATAAAGAAGAAATCAAATAATTTGTGTATGCAATTCCAGAGGAAAACTGTTCTACCTGGAGTCACAAATAGATTCTAGTTCTTTATTATTTGTTACCTACTTTCCATATGGGCCATCATTTTATTTTACTGTCTACCAATTTAAGATCTTCACAACTGAACTTTGCAGCCCATTCCATTTTGTCACTGTCCTCCCCTTGTTCACCGATTTGCTTGAGTGGGCACCAGTAACATCTCCATCGTGAAACTTCTTGTTACTGTTTTTTTGACATATTAAATACGTCATGGGTAGCTTGCCAGGCTCTGCCGTGTGGACAAGATACTCTCGGTAGCTTGCCAGGCTCTCCGAGAGGAGCGGAGAAATCGAAACTGGGTTGGCTGCATGAAAGCCTTACCCACTGTGCTATCCCTCCAGCCCACATTCCATTTTATATAATCTAAATTTTAAAGAGAAATTCTGTCCAAAATATAAAATATTTTCAAAAGAAACATTGTCATTAATTGGCAGCTAACTAGAAGGCATTATAATGAGACATTATAATAGTTCATGAGGACGTTATATCTTTTTAACTTTATAATGTTACCACTAACTAATGTGATCAATCCACATCTAAAAGTAAAATTAAGAATTGACTAGGTTACCAAAAGAGAAATGATAATCCTGGAGAATAAAAATTATGAGGATATGTAATAAATTGGAAGATGGTCTTCATTGAATAAATGTTTGCCAAAAGCAGGTCATTGGAATATCTAAGAAATTTGAATTTACTTTTTATGTGATTAAGAACTACTATATATTCGTTGTGTAATCCCACCAACGGTCCACACCCAGAGACTTAAAACTGAGATCCCGGGAGAGAGCGATGCAGAGAGTCTCTTGCCCACACTCCTGGATGTCTTCCCTGGGGCCCCTCAGAGGAGGTGGACTCTAGCTTCCCTCACCACCCCAAGCAGAGCTCCCAGTGGCCGAAGACCTCCGGAACCTAGCCACAGCCATGTTCAAGGCCCCTCTCCATACAGTTGGATGAGCCTCACGCATAAAGGTACCGCAGAGGAACCCAGGTGTGTGGAACCCAGGGCTGAGACTTCCAAGCCAGCTCAGATTGGGACTGGGCCTCTTCCACCCAGATTTCCCACTTTCCAGTAGCTAGGCGGTCACACCCAGGGACTGCCCCCAGCGCCATGTAATTCCACCAACGGCCCACACCCAGAGACTTAAAACCAAGCTTCTGGAAGCGACATCTTATAGCCTAGTTCTCCTTCTGGGAGTTTCCTGCCAACATGGGAGAACCTCGAAAACTCTCCATGGTGTATTCATATGCCAAAACTAGTAACAATGTTGGGTCTCATTCCACTGACCCTGAAAGAGCCTCCAATGCGGCATCGTTGGGAAGGACAAGTAAAGAGAAGCTTCTAAAATCTCAGGGCTAGGACAAATGGAGACGTTACTGAGACCGCTCGAGAAATTCGACAATCAATGGGATGATGATGATAATAATGATGATGATATATTCGTTGAGTACAATAAACACCAAAGTTATTTATTCAACATCAAATAAAGGTCATTGAGCATCCTTGGACTACATGACACTTGAGGTCCAAGAGTAAACCCAAGAGGCACAATAACATTTGGGAAAATTCTCAGAACATTTGGGAAAATTCCCCTAGAAGTGCTGCACTAGTACCACTGAAGCTAGGTTCTACTAAATTGTTCAGAAGACTTCTTCTTTATGAATGTTATACACTTTAAAACATAATTTATCCTTAGTATCACTGTCCCAAAGAAAAATGACTTGTCCTCTTTGAAAAGACTCTTCTCAAAGCTCCCTTTATGTCCTGATTCCTCAGGCTATAAATAAAGGGGTTCAGCATAGGAGTCACCACAGTGTACATGACAGCCATAACAGTCTCTTTAACAGTAGAATTGTTTGCTGAAGGGCACAAGTAGAGGCCAAATATGGTCCCGTAGAAGAGAGACACCACAGAGAGGTGGGAGCCACAGGTGGAGAAAGCCTTGCGGATACCCCTGGCAGAAGGGACTTTGAGGATGGAGGAGACAATTCGTGCATAGGATGAAAAAATTAACAGGAAAGGAACAATAATGACAAGACCTCCAAAGATAAATATCATCATTTCATTTATCTGAATGTCAGAGCAGGCCAACTTTAGTAGAGCTGACATGTCACAGAAAAAGTGGGGGACCACATTATCAGCACAGAAAGACAACCGGGCCATGAGCAGGGTGTGCAACAAGGAAATGACAGTAGTCAACACCCAGGACAGCACCATCAGAGACAGACAAAGCTTGGGGCTCATGATGGTAGTGTAGTGCAGCGGGAAGCAGATGGCCACGTAACGGTCATAGGCCATGACCACAAGAAGGAAACTCTCCACATCTGCAAAAAGTAGGAAGAAATACATTTGAGTCAGGCAGCCAGCATAGGGGATGGCTGGGACCTGGCTGTGCATGTTCTCTAATAATTTGGGGATGGTCACAGAAGAGAAACAGAAGTCAGAGAAAGATAAATTGCTGAGAAAAAAATACATGGGTGTATGCAGATGTGAGTCCAGACAAATGAGGATGACGATGAGGAGGTTCCCCAAGACAGTAGTAAGATACATGGCCAGGAACAGGGCATAAAACAGGTCTCGCTGATCTTGTTGAATGGGCAGACCCAGAAGGAGAAATTCTGAGACGATGGTTTGGTTTTCCATTTTCACATCGTTTTCATCTTACCTTTTTAAAATTAAGAATAAGGCTTATAAAAAAAGAAAAATGTTTATGAAAATGTGTGCATGTACACTCACATATATTCACATTGTAGAACCTTCAAAAAGACTTTTTCCAAGTATATACCCATACATCAAAAGGGTTAAGTTCCATATTGTATTGGTCCTCTTCCAAGTGTAGAAATAAATATTCACATAAATTAAAAATCACAAAAGCACATGAAATTATGGGTTAAAGTAAATAATATTCCAGAATTTTCTTAAAATATTTCCTAACTATACCATGGGTAAAGACTGACCTGAAGTTAGCTAAGAAAGTAGTCTGAAAAAAATCATTTCTTTGTGTCTCTTAGCAATGAAAATTGTATATTAATCATTAAACCAGCCACATTCCATATTACTTGTAAGTGATGCCATGTCAATGATGATGTTGTTGATGATTGTGATGGAGATGACGATGATGATGATGATGATAGTTGGTGATACTGATATCAAGACAACAAAAATTATTTCCAGTCCTTGCTCTTTCTAAATTTTTTTAATGGGGGCACACACCTGGTGATGCTCATAGCTTACTCCTGGCACTGCACTCAGGAATCACTCCTAGAGGTGCTTGAAAGATCATAGGGATGCAAGGGAATGAACCTTAGTCAACTCCATGCAAGACAAGTGCCTAACTTGCTCTCCTATTGCTCTGGCCCCGACACTTACAATTACAATGCAAACTTAACATTCATTCTCTCATTTACTCCCCACAGAAATTTTATGGCATTATCTTCATTATTCAGAAATTTTTAAATGTAAGAGTACGGCTATGAACTCCACTCATTATTCTGATTTTTTTTTGCTTTTTGGGTCACACCCAGCGATGCTCAGGGGTTACTCCTGGCTTTGCACTCAGGAATTACTCCTGGCAGTGTTTGGGGGACCATATGGGATGCCAGGGATTGAACCCTGGTCAGCCACGTGCAAGGCAAATGCCCCACCCACTGTGCTATCGCTCCGGCCCCTATTCTGATTTTTTAATGATGTTTTAAGTCATTAAGTAACTTTCTTAAATTCTTAAAATTATAAAAATAACACCTGAAAATCAAATCAAATAGCCCAGTTTCAGTACTGGCTATTAGCCAGAAGTGCTTCTGGTTGCACATTGTACTTGTATTATATGAAGAAAGTGTTGCGGAGGAAAGCACAAACAAAATGTAGTAAAGAAATCCTTAGGGAGGCAGTAGGGGCTGTTTCTTATTTGTACCTTGGACAATTATAAATCCATGCTTACAATTAGTCCCCAAGTATTAATAAATATAACTACTTCCTCTGATAAGAGAACATAGACAGAACAAAGACATGCAGAGACTTCCATTTGGGGGCAGTGCACAAAGCATTGTAAATCATGAAATATATTATGCAATAAAGTAATTCAAGGAGGGGAAATTAGATGGTATTTTAATTATCTCAATTATCAATATTTTTTAAATTATTAATAGGGCTGGAGGGATAGTACATCAAGTAAGGCACTTGCCTTACATCCACCCAGATTGGATTCAATCATGAAGGATACCCTGAAAACCACCAGGAGTGATTCCCGAGCTCAGCTGGATGTGTACCAAAACCATAAATAAATAAATAAACAAATGGAAACTTTTTTAACATAAGACATTACTCTTTAAATATTAATCTTCAAATGTTCTGTTTCCTTGCTTTTCACTTGCATTTCCTTGTTTTTCACTTCCCCCAGAGTAGGCAGCCAATTTTATGCTCACTACCTCAAGATAGATATGTAGCAAGAAAACAATATCCAAAAGTTTTTCTGCCTTTTACATCCAAAAATGGGTGTGGACAGAATTTTCCGGTAAAGAAAAAAATTCTTAGGACACTTCCAGGTGAAGTAATACTGGCACTTTGCTGGTGACCTGATATAGTAGCACTACATCCCTAAAATAAATGAATATTTGTGTTCTTATAAACCAATGTTACATCACTGGCACTGTCACTGTCACCCCTTTGCTCATCGATTTGTTCGAGTGGGCACCAGTAACATCAATTAAAAAATTAAAGTAGCAGTCTGGACAAAAGTTCAAAAGTTCAGTGGGTAGGGCACTTACCTTTTATGTGACTGACTGGGTTCTATTCCCAATACTACATATGGTTCCTGATCAGGAGTAAGCCCTGAGCACTGGTGGATGTTTCCCAAAAAACAAAAACAAAAAAATTAATAGAAAAATGAACACTTAAGGTAGAAGAATCTGGAGCTGAATAAAAACTTCTCCCTTAGAAAACCAGAAAGACAGCTCCTTGAGTTGGAAGAGAAAAAAGGTGAGAACATGGTCAGTGAATCCTAATAACAGTATGGACTAGACAGTACCACTAAGATGGCAAGAATAAGATTAGTCATTGATGACCCAGTAAAACTTTTAAAATAGTACACATGTAATTTTTTTCAAAATAACTATTGTCTCTAATAAAATTATTTATTTCAGAGAGGAAAAGAAAATAAGAATTTCCAGCCTAAAAAGGTAACCTACAGTTGAAAGCAGACTATAGACTCAACACAATAGCCACCCAGTATCTCCATTGCAAACCATAACACCCAAAAGGAGAGAGAGAACAAAAAGGAATTCCCTGTCATGGGGTGGGGGAAGAAGGCATGGGGAGGGGGGAGGGACACTGGGGCCATCGGTGGAGGAGAATGGGCACTGGTGAAGGGATGGGTATTCAAGTATTGTATAACTGTAACACAGGCATAAAACTCTATAACTGTATCCTCACGGTGACTCATTAATAAAATAATACAATTAAAAAAAAAAGAAAGGTAACTTACAATGATTTCCCCATTGTTTCTTGGATCCCTTGGAACCAATGGATTGGTATTAGTATTTTTTCCCTAGTCATGCAATTAGTGTCCCCAGCTATTAACTCAAATCTCACAGGAGCAGCTTAGTATAATATCCCCTCTGGAGAGGACTCTCCATGAGGGCAAGTACTAGGTCTATCATGTTCATTGACATAATCAAGATGTCTACCTATAAATTTGGGCGTCTTCTGATCTAACACCTTATTTATTAATCCTACATACTGCATGACATATAATAAAGTACCATCAATTCTTTAAAATTTTACATCCCACCAAAATAAGTTGCATAGATCATGTTATCTGAACTTAGTATAATAAATTGAAAAATTAACAACAAAAATGTTATATACTTTGTGGCCAGAGCAAAAGTACAGTGGGTAGGGCATTTGGCTTGCATGCGGTCAACCTGGGTTCAAACCCTAAAACCCCATATGGTTCTCCTGAACCCTTCAGGTGATCCCTGAATGCAGAACCAGGAGTAACCCTGAAAACTGCTGGTCTGGCTCCAAAACAAACAAAAACCCCCAAATTATATACTTCAAAATAAAGAAAGACTATTCTGAATAACTTTTACATCAAGGAAATAACCAACAACACTATTCTGAAGTAAAATGCAATGTATGGGGTTGTCATAGAAGGAAGGATAAAACTACTTTATATGAATAAAATAGTGAAAAAAACAAAAATAAATTAATAAAGTATTAAACTGAAAAAAAGGAAAATGTGGTGAAACTTTCAGAACTAGAATGAAGTGACTCAAAATTAACAAAATGGAAACATAAAAGCAATAAAATTCATAACCTTGACAAAACTGGTCAATAATTTTTAAAGATATAAATAAGTGTAGTACACTAGGAAAAAATTTTAAAGGATATGATGCCAAAGGCATTTCTCAATCTTGCTAAAACTTTTCAAATACATTTGAAAATCTGCATAAAATATTTTTTAAGAAAAGACAAATTCAAAAATTGGCTCAACAATTCATAGCATATACTTATAAACATTAAATATTCAATAGGCTGGAAAAAACTGAAGACCAATATAACCTAAATAAACTGCAAAATATTTATAATAAGTTAACAATAGCATATGAAAGGTTCAAGATTATTTTTCAGGGCCTGAGTGATAGTACAGTGGGTGGGGTGACCTTGCATGCAGCTGACCCAGGTTTGATCCCCGGCATCCCGTATGACCAGACCCCTCAAGTACTGCCAGGAGTAATTTTTGAGTGCAGACCCAGAAGCAACTCCTGAGCATCGCCAGATATGAGCCAAAAAGAAAAAAAATATTTTTCATCAGAGAAATACAGAATAAAATTTTAAAATATTCCATCACTTCCTCTAAAAATGGTTAAAGTATCCCATGCTCATGGCTGATCTTCACAGAATCAGGATGAGTTCCTACACCTGAGAATGAATCTGCTGAAAAACCCAGGTATTTGAGTTTTATGACTGAAAGCTCCAGGCTAGCACAGAGTTGGGAATGGGTGCCCTCTACCCATCTTCCTGTGTTTCCAGGTTCTTGGCTGTCATGCCCATGAACTGCTTCTGGGAGCCATATAAGCTCATTAATGGCCGTGATCCCAGAGACTCACAAACAAATCTCGGAAGAGAGCAATATGTTGCAGACATGCCTCTGGACCCCAAATCACCATCCAGTTAAAAATCTAACTCCAGTTCTAGCACCCTATTTAAAATTTTAGAATTCCTGGAGCTCACAACATCTCATACTTTATGCCACTGATATACCAAGAGTAACACACCTTATTTGATGGGGTGTAAGGTTAAGGGAACTGATCTTATGTATTAGCACACAGGACTAAACCTGTAGCAACATGTTAGTGATCTCTTATACAGAGCTTAATGGCTCCTGGTGAGATACAACAATTTTCACACATTTTCCTCTAAAGAAACCTTTTGGGGTCATTTTTAGTTGATTATTCATAGCAAGCAATACAAAATAAATTATTTATCATAATAAATCATAATAAAAGAAATAAATAGCCTTTTTAATATATAATAAATAATATATTGTAAATAAATATATAAATTTTTAACATGTATAAAATAAATGTATAATAAATATAATAAAATAAAAAAATATTATTATCACGTAATGCAATTTGGAGATAACCACTGGACTAGAGCTGTTACCAATTGGATTCCATGGGACATCAAAAGAATGTCTGGTTGCCCACCTACGAGATAATCAGACTTCTTAGTCAAGACCCTGAATGAACGATTTGAGGCTCTTCATGTTCCTGGAGTGAGCAGATGCCATTGGGCTACACTAGCACATGACAGGAATGAATGGAGACTTTAGTGGCTCCCTCTTGAGCAAATCGAAGATCAGTGGAATGACAAATGATACAAGTGATCATCCACCTTTGGGGCAGGCTTCAATGGTGGTAAGAAAATATGAAATATTAGTGGTGGGAAGGTGTAATGGTGGTGGAATTGGTGTTGAAATATTGAATATAAAAATTATTGTGAACAAAAATAAAACAAAATGTAGGATAAAATGGCTAAAGTAAAAACACTGACACATCAAATATAAGCCGATAGTAGAAGAGTATCACTCAGACATTACTCATTAACATGTAATATAGTAAAATGGAAAACCACTTTGCAAACTGTTGACAAGTTTCATAATTTAACATTCGCCTACCCTTGTGCTCTAAACTTTTGCCCCTGAAAAAGCCAAATAAAAGAAAATAAATTTCTACAAAAGGTAGCACTGTAGCACTGTCATTCCATTGTTCATCCATTTGCTTGAGCGAGCACCAATAACATTTCCATTGTGAGACTTGTTGTTCCTGTTTTTGGCATATCGAATACGCCCCGGGGAGCTTTCCAGGCTCTGCTATGAAGGCGGAATACTCTTGGTAGCTTGCCAGTCTCTCTGAGAGGGATGGAGGAATCGAACCTGGGTTAGCCGTGTGCAAGGCAAATGCCCTACCTGCTGTGCTATTGCTCCAGTCCCAAAAGGTATATAATAGAAATTCCCACAGAAGCTCTAGTGTTAGAGCTTAAACTGAGAAAGCTAGATAACCATTAGCAGAGAAATAAGGGAACATATATTCATTTCAATGTGATATATTCATTTCAATGAATGATGTGCCATATAGCAATGATATAAAGAATGCTTCAAACAACAACATGGATAAATCTCAAAAATGTTATCTTGGGGCCAGAGATTTAGGTTAAATGGTGGAGCATACGCCTGTTATATGCAAGGTCCCGAGCTGGACCCTTGATACCACATGGCCCCTGATCACAACTCAGTATGACTCTGTTGGCCCCAGGTACTTCCAGAACTTGAGAACAGCTAGGAAGGACTGTGAAATCTTCAGTTCTCACTATAGGACCAAGCATCACCACCACCATGACCCCGGACTCCCTGAGCATAGTTAGAGGTGGTACTTACAAAAACTCAGATACTGGTGTTAGAAAGCTAGTACAGGGGCTGGAGAGATAGCACAACGGGTAGGGCGTTTGCCTTACACGCGGCCGACCCGGGTTCAAATCCCAGCATCCCATATGGTCCCCTGAGCACGGCCAGGGGTAGTTCCTGAGTGCAGAGCCAGGAGTAACCCCTGTGCATCGCCAGGTGTGACCCAAAAAGAAAAAAAAAACTAGTACAGGGATTGAGGTACATTCCTGGCATGCAGCTGATGCCATTTTGATCCTTGGCTCCACATGCTCCCTCAAGTATCACCAGGGATAGCCCTGAAGTTTCATGAGCAGCATTGGTGTGGCCCTGTGATCCCCAACTCTACCAAGTCCAAGCATCACTGCATCCTCAGAGTCTAGCATTGAACCACTGACCCAGCTAGCAAAAAACTTCCAGTAGGGGCCCCTAGATTCCTAAGTCCTACTTTAGAGGACACCCCACAAGATTAACAATAAAAAATAATAATGGATGTTGAATAAAATAATCCATATTCAAAAGTGTACATTTACGTGAAGTTCATGAGATGACAATTTTTTTGCATAGCAGTACTCAGGGCTTACTCTTGGCTCAGTGATTAGTGATCACTCCTGGCAGAGCTCAGTGGACTGTGTGGGGTGCTGGAGATCAGACTCAGGTCAACTGAGCACAAGGCGTTCTGCCTACATTCTACCTACTATCCTATCCTTCCAGCCCTGTGATGACAAATTTTAGCTTTAAAGATAACCACCAGAACAGTCTGTATCTATTTATGTTTATGAGTATCACTTGGAAAAGAGTACAAGGAAAATATGTGCTTTGATTACATGGGTGTGAAATCCAGTTAGCTGTTTATTTATGTCCTTTCATATGTCCCTTTCAATTGTGAAATTTAATTTCAAGGAAAAAATAATCTTTGGGTTCTCCATAAGCATTCCAGAGGCTAAATCAAATAGAAGATATATAATTTGTTAAAGGGAAAGTCATGAAGAATAAAGTTACAGACCAATTCCACTGTGGAAATGAATATAAGAACTATGTTTGAAAGACTAATAATCCCAGTTTTGTATCTTAAATAATAACATGTCCAATAAAATGAAGGCAAAGATACTTACAGATAACAATTCCAGTTCTAAAGCTAAAAATAACATTTAAAATAATTCTTTAATATTTTGCATTAGAAATGGCCAAGATTGGCAGTTTTACTAAAGTCCTTCTCTAGATGAAAGCTTGCGTTTATTCTCTAGATTGCAGTAAAAATTAAAATCACAAATTATCTGAGACTTCAATCAAAAAATTTTGTTCTCTTTATCCCCCACTTACTATAACACCAGGTACTATCCCAAATCCTCCCATCAAGAATTTTTTTAACTATTAATACAGTTTTGAGTATTTCTGGATCATATGAAGCTAATGTGATGTGACTGAGGAAAAGTTTATCTGAAGAACTAGTTTTTATGTAACATAAGCAATGAATAACTCTTGTAACACAAGATATTCACCTAGAAAATAACACATTTCATCCAGAAACAGCACTAGAAAAAAATAAATTAAAAACAAAATGGGTACTAGAATTACTGGAGGATGAAAAGGAGTACAAATAAACAAACCTGAGGACTGCAAAAAATATCTTACCTGAAAATATGAAGCGCTTGAGTGTAATCCAAACCTAGACACCATCGCAGGCATGTTTGGCCCATTAAATAAACTGGAGACTTTGCTGAAGCCTGGTCCTTATGAAAGCAGTAATGCCAAAGATATTGGGAGGCAAAACTCTTGTAAGTGTTTGGTCACCACAGCATAAATTCCCTAATTTGGACTTCTCATAATGCTTCTTCCTCTACTTTCCATCACTGGGGCCCACTACTGGCAGCTGTAAGATAAAAGAAATGATCCAATCAAAGGAGCACTGGACCAGCTTTGCCAGAAGTAAATACTGTGCAAAATGAGGTGGGGTCTCTGCCACCACCAACCATCAACACTATGTTCTTCTTATTGACCTACTCCAGGCACTCTGACTCCAAAGACCATCTATTTGTCTCTCCTATCAGTTAATCGTATTCTCTTGGCCATTCACCTAAGCAGATAAGGGCAAGATGGTGAACCCTTATTTTCCCAGCCTGTGATCTATGTCTGCCTCAGCCTAGGGACAATTTTGACTCAATTTGTTTATAGTGCAGAATGGTGTGGAATTCTGAGTTGCTTAAAAATTAGAAAGCAAGCACCAGCGAGGTATTACAGTGGGTAGGGTGCTTGCCTCGTATGTAGCAAATCTGGGTTTAATCTCCAGCACCCCATATGGTCTCCTAAGCACTGCCCAGAGTGATACCGGAGCACAGAGCCAAGAATAAGCCCTAAAATATTACTGGGTGTAGTCCAAAACACAAAGAAAAACTAGAAAGCAGTAGAAATACTCTCACCATAAACAGGCACTAAAACACACCAACCCCCAAACTTTGGGTCCAATTCCTGCAATAATAGATGCTGAGAAGATGGATTTTTTATTTGCTTTGATTTCTTTGATTTGATATTTTTGAAGAAATCAAATCCACTTTGCTTTTTTCATTACCTGGATTGTACTTTCTCAACCTATGTGAAAAAAATCCTGTCTTTTTCTTGTATAAGAAAGACGTCATTGACTAATTGGAAATTAGTGAGAGAATTAAAAATTAAAAGGGAATAAAATTGAGAGGGAACTTCTGGGGATATCAAAAGAGACTCATGAGTTTGGAAGGATCCCTGTGTGCATCCATAGAACTTAAGTGCTGTCCCTGGAGCTGTAGGTCTGGGATCATTGCCCTACATTCACCACCCCCCTTTATGAGCTCAGACATGGGACTTAACCTAGCTTGACCTTCATTATTTCATAAATTTGATAGAAATAAAAAAGTTAACTATACTTTGTGCCAAAGCAAGCGGAGGTGGAGGAACAGGGAATAATCCATGTTAAAAATAAAATAAAATGGGGCTGGAGTGATAGCACAACGGATAGGGCGTTTGCCTTGCACGCGGCCGACCCGGGTTCAATTCCCAGCATCCCATATGGTCCCCTGAGCACTACCAGGGGTAATTCCTGAGTTCAGAGACAGGAATGAGCCCTGTGCATCGCCAGGTGTGACCCAAAAAGCAAAAAATAATAATAATGATTTTTTTAATTTAAATAAAATAAAACTTTTGCATACAGTGAGATATGTCATTGGTAACTGTTATTATCATTAAGTCCTGTGATGAGGATGCAGTATATTTCCAAGTACCCCTTCCTTAATCACTTTTCCCCAATCCAGTGATCCCACACCTTGATGCTGAGAAAGATGGTGTTGGATAAACACTGTGGAATGGAAGAAGCTACAGGTCTAAATGCAACAGATTGAAACCCATATACCAAACATGTCCTCTTATGTTGTTAGGTATAGATTTACCCTAACTTAAGACATGCATATTGAAACAGTTCAGAGTAGCAGAGTAGATCTAGTTTCATGGCAGGCTGGAAAACAGCCTCTTACATCCTGTTTACCTTGTTCCCATACAAATTATTCAATAGTCCAGAGCTATCCAACTCCATTATTTGCTGGAAATTGATGTAGTTCTCCAAATTTATACTTCACCATTTTTTAATCTTATACACTTTGCAAAAGTGCAAATTTGGAATAATTGTTTCTTGAGATGCTGTAAGTACTCAACAAATGTACAGTTTGTTAGTTCCTATTAACTAGGATCACCAACTAGATTTAGAGAATCGAATGGCTGTTAAGATAAAAAATAATAATGATGAGTATAAAGTCTTCCAAACCATCCTGAAGGAACTACACTATAGATTTGTAGAGTCCTAATATTTGTAAAGTAATATTTTATACTATCTCTTCTGAACTCCCTTCTCACTTACCCAGCTTGCCTAAGTGTGGCTCGAGAGCTGGATGCCTGATTGCTGCTTCCTGGTTCTGCATTTCCAGCCAGTCTTTGACATTGTCTTCTGACTCCTCTATTCTACGAGCCTTGACTCCTGGGATCCCTAGGTCCCAAAGAAACTCATTATTAACAAAACCGGTACTTTCCCCTGCTTCTTCCTCTACTTTTCTGAAAAGTTCCTATCCAGAGACAGAAATTCCATCCAATAGAAGTCTGGCCTTTTCATAGAAGCATTCCCTAATCTTCACAATCCATACTAACATCTCTCTTCAGAATAAGTATCACAGTATTTGGTCAACACTATCTTGCCCAATAATTGCTTCCCTACATAAATCTCACTTCAGATGAATTTCCAGTTCCATGATAGCAAGTAATGTGTTGTAGATCAGTTCACTCAGGAAATACTTAATCCATTAGTTCATTAATGCATCCCTTAAGGAAATACTTCTTTAGCAACTACCATGTACAAGGCATTAGTTCATGCCGTAAAAAAAAAAAAAGAAAAAGAAAAACAGTAGTCAAGATGGACATAGTCCCTGACTTGGAAAACTCAGTGTGTCTCACAGACTGACAATGAAGCACTTAACTAAGTATTACAAAATTATATCATAGGATAAATACAGCATGTGATAAGTACTCATCAGAATCATCAGAATACCTAACTATACAGAATGTGTGAGAAAATATAATTTAATGATGTTTAATTGGAATCTGCACCTTGCAGGAAAAAGGAAATTAAAATAAAAATAACCAAAGAGGAAAAATAATCAGGGAGCTGAAATGGTAAATGGAAAGAGGTAAGAAATCCTGAGACTTTTTACAAAAGTAAGCTCAATGCATCTGAAGTGTAGTCACATGCTGGGAGGAGAGCAGAGTCTGGGTGTTTGAGATGAGCACAAGTGAGATTTAAAGCTGAAAAGACAGAGGCTGGAGTGAAAGTACAGTGGGCAAGGTGTTTGCCTTGCACACAGCTGACCCAGGTTCTATCCCAAGCATCCTATATGGTCCTCCAAGCACTTCCAGGAGTAATTCCTGAGTGCAGAGTCAGGAATAACCCCTGAGCATCGCTGGGTGTGACCCAAAAAGCAAATGAAAAAAAAGGCTGAAAAAGCAAGCAGAAGCATGTCTTGAAAGGCCATGTAAATCAAGATAGTTTACAGAGTGAGTAATAGAGAATAGTGAGTAATAGAGAATTGTTGAGATATTCTAAGCAGAAAAGATACAAACAAATTTACATGTTTCAAAAGATGTCTATTATTTGTATATAAAATGGATTAAGGCATTCAACACTATAGGCAGAAAAATTAGTTGAAAGCATGCTACAATCGCCCAGGGGAAGGCTGATAGTAATCGTGACCTTGATAGGAATCAGATATCATGGTCTCATTCATATAAGAACTATAACAAGGGAATAAAAATAATTCAGTTCTATAGGCAATCTGTTATTATCAGTTATTGCATATTCTCTTATTATGGTTGTTCATACTCTACATGTGAACAAGGTCATGATATCTGTCCTTTCTCTGACTCACTTCATCCACTTCAACTGCATGTTACCCTCCAATTTTTTTGAAGTTTAAGCAAACTGTAAGAATTCATCTTTTCTTTCAAAGCCTAGTAATCTCTCTCTCTATAGATCACTGTATCACTATATCACTGTCATCCCATTGTTTATCGATTTGCTCGAGCGGCCACCAGTAACATCTCCACTCGTTCCAGCCCTGAGATTTTAGCAGCCTCTTCTTACTCATTTTTCCCAATGATTGGAGACTTTTTTCAGAGTCAGAAGAAAAAAGGCCTGTTATTGCTACTGTATTTGGCATATCAAATACACCATGGGGAGCTTGCCAGGCTCTTCCGTGCAGGTAGGATACTCTCAGTAGCTTGCCCGGCTCTCTGAGAGGCACATGTATTTATTTCCCTCTATGATGATGTGTCCAGGAATATGTTCACTCATGTGTGAGGCTCAGCCCGAGCGTGTGGAAAGTGGCCTGGAGTGTTGCGGCAGTTGTGTTGTGGAGGTCAGCTTCCAGGGCTGGGTCCCTAGGGGCAGGGAGGGCTCTCACTTGCCCTCCTCTGGGGTGCCCCAAGTGAAAACAGCCTGGCACAGAGTCCGGTGGCATGGTTATGGGGGCCTCATTTTATGCTCCCTTCTGGGAGAAGCAGCCGTGAGTTCTTGAGGGTGGCTGATGAGGAGATTATCTGGCGCCAGATAGGAGGTGGTTTATGAGTGTGACCCTCAGGTTGCCAGAGACAGGGGGAAGCAGGCAGAGGATCTCTGCTCCCAGGTCCCGTTGAGGCCAGAGTCCAAGATCACAAAGTTCCACATTACCTGGGTTCCATGGGACTTCACTCATGCATGAGGCTCGGCCCAAGCATGTGGAAAGCAGCCTGGAGCGTGATGATGGTTGGGTAGTGGAGGCTGGCTGCCCACTAGCCATTTCCTGCTGCTATGTCTCTTATAGCACCTAGAACAGCTATATTTAGCTGCTATGTCTCTTATTCCTAGTATCATTGCAATAACTATATGATCATCATCACTTTCAACAGCAATTTGCATTTGCCTGGTGCATTAAAAAAAAAAAGTTTGTACCTTCTGCTTGCTGCTCCACTACCCCAGGTGAGGCTGATATCACTGGGAATATTCCAGAATAGGAGGCAGAGCCCCCCTCTATTGAGTGGGTCCCAGCAGCCTCCACATTCAACCTGTGGCACTGTGGCATAGTAAGGGTCCACAGCACAGCTCCTGCCTGACCTTGCTGCTCCACCATCCAAGGACAGACAGAAAAGACAGAGAAATTTCCAGCTTAATCCCTCAGTATTTTCTGGGGCATGGGGGAAGGAATAGCTACAAAGACTCACCGCCAGCACAACAAGAATGCTAGAAAACCAATGGGGGAAACATGTAGAAGCCCACAAGCTTGATGCAAGAAAACAATTGTCACTAGAGACATAAACCACACCAATAAATCCTCAGGCAGTGTCTTTAGTAACACTATGATGAGGATGTTCAATGCGTTTCAAAAAAACATTGGCACAGATAATCAGAGAAGCACAAGAAAGCATGAGACTCAAAATTTTTAAAACTACACAGAAATGCAGAAACAAAGAACATGGTAGGTGATTAAAAAGAAGTTATAAAAGCTTTGAATAGCAGAATAACAGAAGCTGAGAAAAATATCAAGGAGCTCCAAAAGGAGGAGGAGGAAACTTCTAGGAAACAGCAAAAGGTAGAAGATAGCCTGAAAAGAAATGAACAGCAGACCAGAGAACTATGGGATGAGTTCAAGAGGAACAATATAATAATCATCAGAGACCCTGAAAAGTAGAACTGCAAATGTGATAAAGAAACAATAGTCAAAGAAATCATTGTTAAGAACTTCCCAAAGTTGAGGATTACAGGCACTGAGATACAAAAAGACCAAAGAGTCTCAATGAAAATAAACCCAGTCAAGAAAACTTCAGGGCATATTATACTCAAAATTATAAAATCCAAAGGTAGAATATTTAATGCAGCAAGATAAAAATAAAGGTACTTATATACAAATTAAAGCTATTAAATGTATGGCAAATATATCAAATGAGACTATGTGAGCCAGAAGAATATGGAAGAATACAATACAAAAACTCAACAAAATGAACACCTCATCAAGAATATTCTATCCAGCTAGGTTATCATTCAGATTTGAGCTTTGTGGACAGGCTTCATGGACAGCTATTGCCTAACAGCTTAGGGAATTCATAGCCTTGAAACCAATTTTGCAAGAAGCATTAAAAGGGCTTAAATGCTTAAAAAATCATTTAAAGGACAGTTAAAGGACAGGAGAAACTTCCCATCATGAGGCATTGAGTAAGGCACTCACTAGTGGTATATATGGTTGTTTTTTACTAGATTAAGAAAGGTTAAAGACATATAACAATCCATCAACACAAATTGAGTTTTATTCTTTCCTGATAATTTTATTTGTCATTCCTTTAAGTTTTATTGAACCATATAACATTAAATAAATTTGTTATATGCCTACAAGTGGGTAGGATGGTGGAGTGAGAAGGAACCTGGGAAAATTGATGTAGTGAAAGGGATATTGGTGGTGAGACTGATATTGGAATACTGTATGCCCAAAACACCCTATTGTGAACAACTTTGTAAATCATGATGTCACAATAAACATTCCTAAAAGAAGTTTAGCATTTGATACCAAAAAACTATACAAATACACCACCTCCCCCACACACACCCCTGGAGTCAACCTCTTTCAAATAAGGAATAGATTCCATACCAACCCTTTTGTGTGTTCTCAACTGTTTTGAGAGAAACTGAGAAAGTAGTAGCCAAACACAAAAAAATTAATTTCTCACTACAGGAAAAAAATCTGTAGGGTCAAAGAGATAGTATAATGTGTAGGGTGCTTGCCTTGCACATGGCCAACTTGGGTTCAATCCCTGGCATCTCACACGGTTCCCCAAGCACCACCAGGAGTAATATCTGAGCACAAAACCCAAATTTGCACATTGCCAGGTGTGACCAAAAACAAGACAAAACAAAAAAACTAGATAGATAGATAGATAGATAGATAGATAGATAGATAGATAGATATGTGCAAATGTCTTTTCAAATTAATGTTTTTGTGTTCTTGGGGTAGTTGCCCAGGAGATAAATTGATGAAATGTGTGAAATCCCAAATATTTTCTTTGAGGAGGAGTGGTCACACCTGGTACAGCTCAGGGAATACTAAGCACACCAAGGGGATCATGTACAGTGCTGGGATTTTAAACTAGTGTCATAATCACAAGCTCCTATGAAGCAAGTCCCTTAAGCTTTGTATTATCTCTGTGGCTGCAAGGAAGTTCTATTCTTAATTTTTTAAGAAATCGCCATATTTATTTGATTTGTACTCCCATTATAATGAACATTTTTTCTTATGCCTACTGACCATTGACATGCCTTCTACAGAGAGATGTCTCTTCATCTCTTCTCCACATTCTTTGATGGACTTGTTGGCTGTTTTTGTTGTTGTTGAGCTTTGTCCTTCATTTATCTTATGAATTTTAGTCTGTCTAATCTTGAGGTCTATGATCCACTTTGTGTTAACTTTTGTGAATAGTGTTGAAACAGCAGGAATGGGAGGGTGGAGCACCAGGTCACTTTAAGTCTCACCAATGGAATAGGTAGCCAATCAGAATGGATAATGGGATAACTGAGGGGATGGAATATGGCAGCAGATAAAAGGAATCCCCCGTCGCAGGTCCCTTACCCCTCTGAAATTCTTCTCTTTGGATTCTCTCCTCTCTTCCCAGGGTTGTACATACACTCAGATACATGGTCTAGTACAGGGGGTCCATTTAGACCCAGAGAGGAAGAGTAGAGGCAAGGCTCGAACATCCAGAAAGTGCTGAGGTGCTGAGCACAGGTGTTTCACCCATGTGCACATGGCCATGGCCAAAGACTAGGAAAGCCAGAACAGGATGACAGAAACTGCTGGGGTACAGTTGAGAGGCCCAGCAACAAGTACAGATTACAGGGATCTCCCCTAACTGTATGTGGCAATGGTCAGAGACTGAGGAAATTGTACACAGGACAGAGTGACACAGGGACAGGACCTAGCTGTTGTTCACTGGAGGTGAGTAGAGTGGAACGAAACAAAGAGGTGATTCACAGGCGAGGTAGTGTCAGGAACAGGAACAGTGACATTGTTCACTGGTAAAAGAGAACTTGGAATCTGGGGAGTAGCCTGGATCTATCTACTTCATCTGTACAATAAACACTAACTTTTAACCTTGTAAGTTTTGTATATAAATCTTTTATATATTTCTCAAGAACCCACAAATGCAGGAAAATCCACTTTCATGCTAACAGTGAGATATGGTTCTAGTATCAAGTAGAACACATGGAACTGAAAAGATAGTACAGCATGTAGGGCACTTGCATTACATACAAGTGACCTGAGTTCAATCCCTTGCACCCTATATGGTCCTCTGAACCTTTCCAGGAGTGATCCCTGAACGCTCTCCGAAGGGCCCCGGGGAAGATAGCCAGGCGTGCTCAAGGGCTGCTTCTAGTTGATGGCTCATGGGTTGAACTCAATCTTTCTCAATGCAAATGCTGTACACTTGACTTTTAAGCTTCTAATATTATATAGCTCTTTGATTTTGTAGAGTTCGTTTATTTATTCTTGTCAATGGAGTTTGAGTCTCCAAATATATCTCTGATGCTGAGATTCTGGTGTGTCACGATGCTTTCTTCTTGTACTTTGAGTTAATTTTGTGTATGGTATTAAATTGTGATCTAATTCCACTAGTGGGAAATGAAAATTTTTTAAGCTATTGGTAAGAATGTTGAATGGTACAGCCACTATTAAGAGGATAAATCTCATGTTAACTCTTTTTACCAAGAGAAACAAGGAAATTATGGAGGCAATAGATATGTTTTTGCATGGTAATGATATTATGTGAACATACATCCAAATTCCAAAATGTTTATATAAATGTGTATAGCTTTTGCATAAAAAATATGTTTCAAAGCATAACCATATAGACTATAAAAGATATAGAAAGAGTTGAAAAATTAAATGTATGCATGGGGGAAAAACAATCACGAAAATGTGTTAATCTGTAACTGTACCCTCACTGTGACTCACCAATTAAAAAATAAATAAATTATTGAAAAAAGAAAAAATAAAAATTAAATGTAAAGTGTACGAGACTCACAAATAAATCTCACAAGAGAGTCACAAGCCACATGTGAGGTTCCATGCCAGGCTGAACTTCATCTGGGACAAACAAAAGGGGACAGGCGAGTCCCTACACCTGCCTCAGCAGAAGCCCGGCAGCAGAAAACCTCCAGAACCCAGTTGCTGCCATCCTCATGGCCAATCTCCACAGGCTTGGGCTAAGGCCTCATCCATGAGAATGAATCCGCTGGAAACCTCAGGTATGTAGCTTTTGTGACCTGAACCTCCAGGCTCTTGCAGATTTGGGAATGGGTAATCTTCAATCATATGCCTGTTTTCCCAGAGGCCAACGGCCACAGCCAGGAATCACCTCCGGCACCATTTAAACTAATTAACGGTCATGATCCAGAGGCTCATAAATAAATCTCACAAGAGAGCCACTAGTTGTATCACCCTATCCAAAATCTCAGAATCCCTGGAGCACACGGGAGGCTTGGATGATGGTGGGGTAACTAAAGGCGGTGGGAAGGTGTTATGGTGGTGGGATTGGTGTTGGAATATTGAATGTGGTAAATTACTGTGAGCTACTTTATTAAAATAAAATAAAATTGGGGAGAAAAACAAAGAGTTCAAATTTTAAAATATAAAGGAACTATGGGCCAGTGTAATAGTAACAGAAGGTAAGGTACTTGATTGGATGCCAGATCCAATCCCTGGCATCCTGTATGGTCCCATGAGCACCTCCAGGAGTGATTTCTGAGTGCAGACCCAGGAGTAACCCTTGAGCATCATTGGGTGTGGGCCCAAAACCAAAAAAAATAATAAAATAAATTGTAAAGAACCTATTGTTAGTGTAAAATCAAGTAAAATTCCTACTATGAATCTTAAAATAGATCTTGAATTTTAATATTGAGGTAACACAAGAACTATGGTATTGGATGCCGTTTTACAGGAGAGTGAAGCTCTCTTCTCCTAAAAATTACATATTATTGTAAGCCAGTGACAATTTCAAAAAGAAAACTAATTGACTGTGTAAATGTCTAGATTGCAATTAGAGATGTGGAAATAAGATGAATATAAGAGAAATTAAATAATGGTTATACACGCCATCACTTGGAAGAACTACAAGACAAAAAATGGAAAATATTTGGAGATTTATACATTTCCATACATAGAGATAAGATTGAAAGTAAAACGCTTTATCCTCTTTATTTTTCAGGTGGCAGTTAATGAAACAAACATTTTTAAATTGTGTTCTTCACAGGTGGGGGTTGGGGGTGGGATGGGAGGCATACTGGGGTTCTTGGTGGTAGAACATGTGCATTGGTGAAGGTATGGGTGTTTGATCATTATATAACTGAGACTTAAGCCTGAAAGCTTTGTAACTTTGAACATGGTGATTCAATAAAAAAAAAAAATTAAATTGTGTCCTTTCAGAGTGACCTGAAAATAACAAAATAGGGGACCTTGCTAGTAGATCACTTAGATCATTTTTCCTCATTCATCCACAGACCTCTATTAATTCTATTTTACTTATTTAACTCCTATATAGTGTGCCTTTTAACAGAAGCTGTAGGAAATATGAGTAAGTCTTGATCAATATTATAAAATTGACATCAATATATGTATCAACTGGATAAAATTATGTAAAAATATCAAGTGCTACAGTTACAGATGAAACCATGTAAACATTGTAAATTGGAATCTTTGCCATACTCAATGAAAGGGGATTTTCCTTTTGCTAAAGACTCTCCCCAATGCTCCTTTCATGTCTTTGTTCCTCAGGCTGTAGATGAATGGATTCAACATGGGGGTCACCACGGTGTACATCATAGTCATGACAGTCTCCTTGACAGCAGAGTTGTTAGATGATGGAATTAAGTAGAGACCAATAACTGTCCCATAGAACAGTGACACCACAGTGAGGTGGGAGCCACAGGTGGAGAAGGCTTTGCGAATACCCCTGGCTGAAGGGACCTTGAGAATAGAGGAGACGATTCGGGCATAGGACATGATGATCAGGAGAAAAGGGATAACAAGAATGAGTCCTCCCATGATAAAGATAACCAACTCATTAACTTGAGTGTCAGAACATGACAGTTTCAGCAGAGCAGACATATCACAGAAAAAGTGGGGGATCACATTGTCTGCACAAAAACGCAGTCTGGCCATGAGCAGAGTGTGCAACATGGCATGGAATGTGGTCAGAACCCAGGACAGCACCACCAGGGACAGGCAGAGCTGGGGGCTCATGATGGTGTTGTAGTGTAAAGGGAAGCAGATGGCCACATAGCGGTCATAGGCCATGGCTACCAGGAGAAAGCTCTCTAGGTCTCCGAAAAACAGGAAGAAGTACATTTGAGTCAGGCATCCGGCATAGGGGATGGATGGGACTTGGCTCTGCATGTTCTGCAGTAATTTGGGCATTGTGACAGAGGAAAAACAGAGGTCTGAGAAAGATAAGTTGCTGAGAAACATATACATGGGTGTGTGGAGATGAGGGTCAAGGCGAATGAGGACAATGATGAGCAGGTTTCCCAGGACGGTCGTTAGGTACATAGCCAGGAACAGGACATAGAACAGGTTTTGATGCTCAGGATGAATTGGCAAGCCCAGGAGGAGGAAGTCAGAGACAACTGTCTGATTCTTTCCTATCATGTTCTCTGTCCAGAACCTTTAGAAAGAAATAATATAAGCCACTAAAATCTAAAACTATAAAACTATAAATTGAGTTCCCATTTGACCCCGCAATACCACTTCTGGGAACATGTACTAGGGACCTGAGTACACACAACAGAAGCATCATCTGCACTTCCATGTTCATTGTAGCATTATTCACAATAGCCAAAATCTGGAGACAACCTAAGTGCCTAAGAACAGATGACTGGATAAAGAAACTATGGTACATCTATACAATGGAATACTACAGGGTCATTGAGAAAAATGAAGTAATGAGATTTGCCTGGCACTGTTCACAATAGCTAAAATATGGAAACAATCCGAGTGCCATAAAACAGATGACTGATTAAAGAAACTTTGGTGCATCTACACAATGGAATACTATGCAGCTGTTGGAGAGATGAAGTCATAAAATTTGCTTATAAATGGATAGACATGGAGAGTATCATGCTAAGTGAAATGAGTCAGAAAGAGGGACAGACATAGAAGGACTGCACTCTTTTGTGGAGTATAAAATAATATCACATGAGGCTGACAGCCAAGGACAGTAGATACAAGGGCAGGGGGATTGCCCCATAGCTGGAAGACTGCTTCATGAGTGGAGGGGAGAAGGCAGATGGGATAGAGAAGGGATCACTAAGAAAATGATGGCTGGAGGAACCAGTTGGAATGGAAGATGCATGCCAAAAGTAGATAATGGACCAAACATGATGACCTCTCAGTGTCTGTGTTGCAAGCTATAATGCCCAAAAGTAGAGAGAGAGTATGGGGAATATTGTCTGCCATAGAGGCAGGAGGAGGGTGGGATAGGGTGGATATATTGGGATATTGGTTGTGGGTAATGTGCACTGGTGGATGGATGGGTGTTTGATCATTGTGAGATTATAACCCAAACATGAAAGCTTGTAACTATCTCACAGTGATTCAAGAAAATTTTTTTAAAAATTTTTAAAAGAATGGTAAAGAAAAAAATTAATTTTTTAAAAAAGAGTTATAACTATGTTGAAAGTATACAGTCTTGTGGTATACATTATGATGCAGCACTATTTAAAATACTATTTCTAAATATTATTTTCAATTAGAAAAAGTATAACTGGTGAGAAGGGATGAAAATATATTTAAACATTGTAAAGAAGTTTTAGAAGGCAGAGAGGTAGGGAAAAGGAGGATCATCAAACCTGCAAATTCCAAGCAGAATATCATACAACTTGGGTATCAAGACCCTCAGGCATGACTTTTGAGGAAGCTCAAAAGTCAAGTGTACAACATTTGCATTCAGAAAGATTGAGTTCAACCCATGAGCCATGAACTAGAAGCAGCCCTTGAGCACTAACAGGTTTGTTCCACTCCCCCCCACACACACACCACTCAGATTGGAAGGACCCTAAATATCTAGTTATTCTCAATATGCCCAACTTACTCAGTGTGTCTGTGGGTGACTCCAGGACCCTGATCTAAAATCCTGCTCCACTTTATCCACTGAGGAACATAGAGTAACAGCCTTTGTAACTTCACCTGAATCTGACAAGACCCTTCTTACGTCTCCTATTTACACATCACTGGACCTGAAGAACCCTGGATCTCACGGGAATCCAGGTCCTAGAGGAAGTCATTAAAGAAAAAGTAATTACGCAGATCTCTGGGTGGGAGGGGGAAGGGGTGGGAATTGTCTCAGAGTACTGGAATAGTGTTTACAGTCCCCCCATCACAACTATTACTCTGGGGAAATGTAGAGATGGAGTAAAACTTGTGTTATACAGATAATTAATCACTATCTCTAAAGTATGGGTAGTCGTGTGGGGTAGTCATACAATATTCCAACTCCAATCCTACCACCAGCAGTATCATGTGGAAACAGACCTGAAATTTGGAGAGGCAGAGGAGAATGCTTTGAATAAGTCACAAAACAAAGCTGGAACAGGACTGTGACTATCCTAAAACATCCTAGGAATTTTACCTTGAGCTCATGGTCTTCAAAGCAGAGTACTACTACTGAGAAATGCATATTTCAGAAAGACACCCCCCCCGCATCCGTGTGGCAATTCCTCCTAAACTAACCTAAGGGTAGAAGAACAAGTGGTTAACTACTATCAGATTTCTGCAACCCACCAAGTGTAGCGATATAGAAAGGGGTGAAATAAGAGAAAAAAAAGAGCTTTCTGGATCACTTTAAATCCATCCTCAGAATATAAGGAAAAGCACCATCAATTTGCATTCAATATAGGAATGTTTAGCTTCCTCACATCTTTGGGAAAATCTTAATATCAACCCCACTATGACCACCCTCCACATGTATCTGATTATTTCTGTTATCCCTCTCATAATCTAAAATTGATCACAATATCAAAGTTGACACATTACATCTTCCAGGTACCCATTCCATTTCTCTTTGCCTCGGCTGCATAAAGTTCTGTACAGTGGTACAGTACAAACATTCATACCCAGGAGTCAGGATCCTCATTTGTTTGGCTTTGTTGGGTGATATGTTATGGTTTTTATTAACATTATTAGCACTGTAGCACTGTTGTCCCATTGTTCATCGATTTGCTCTAGCGGGTACCATTAATATCTCCATTGTAAGACTTGTTACTGTTTTTGGCATATCGAATATGCCACGGGTAGCTTGCCAGGATCTGCCGTCCGGGTGGGATACTCTTGTTAGCTTGCTGGGCTTTCCGAGAGGGAAGGAGGAATAGAACCTGGATTGGCTGCGTGCAATGCAAACGCCCTGCCCGCTGTGCTATCGCTCTAGTATCATGAAAACTCAATGAAACCAAATTAATATCCTAGAATTTTAGATATGTTCCTCTCCACTCCATTTGTTTAGAGCAACCCAGTTTTTCTTAGGTAGTGATATAATTACACCAGGTAAAAAGGCAACATTTCTTTTTATTTTGGTTCATGTAAAAAGCACAAAATATCTAGTTGGCAAATTCAATTTTCATTTCTTTAAAAATATTTAATTTACGGGCTGGAGTGATAGCACAGCGGGTAGGGCGTTTGCCTTGCACGCGGCTGACCCGGGTTCGATCCCCAGCATCCCATATGGTCCCCTGAGCACCGCCAGGAGTAATTCCTGAGTGCAGAGCCAGCAGTAACCCCTGTGCAGAGCCAGGTGTGACCCAAAAAGAAAAAAAAATTTTAATTGGGGCCGGAGCGATAGCACAGCGGGTAGGGCGTTTGCCTTGCACGCGGCTGACCCGGGTTCGATCCCCAGCATCCCATATGGTCCCCCAAGCACTGCCAGGCGCAATTCCTGAGTGCAAAGCCAGGAGTAATCCCTGAGCGTCGCTGGGTGTGACCCCCCCAAAAAAAATTTAAAATTAAAAAATTTAATTTACACTTTCCGCCCAGTTGTGACCCCAAGCGGCCGCACACAAATGGCTCCTCTGTTCCTGAATGCCCATGATCCCAGAGGCCCACTAACTACTTTCAGCACCCAGCGGCTTTTTGCAGAAATGCCTCTAGACTGTGAACTAAGCTACGGCCCCATGCCGCCCTACGGGGGGTGGGGGGAAGGTTTTTCTCTCTCGTCCCTTCTTTTCCCTGGTGGCGTGGCAACTGCCATCTTATAAGGACGACTAAACAGAGGTACAAGCTTGCAATGATGCAACTTCTGGTAGAAATTTATCTGGACTTGAAAGAGAGAGACAGACATAGAAAGATTGCACTCATCTGTGGAATATAGAATAATAGACTAGGAGTCTAACACCCAAGAATAGTAGAAATAAGTACCAGGAGGTTGACTCCATGGCTTGGAGGCTGGTCTCTCATTCTGGGAAACTCAGAGAAGGGAACACCAAGTAAAATGTGGTCAGAGGTCATGCAGGGGAGAGGTGACGAGTACCGAATGTAGACTAGAGACTGAACACAATGGCTGTTCAACACCTTTATTGCAAACCACAACACCTAATCAGAGAGAGAGAGAACGAAAGGGAATCCCCTGCCATAGTGGCAGTTTGGGGTGGGGGGAGACGGGACTGGGGGGGTGGGAGGGACTCTGGGTTTACTGCTGGTGGAGAATGGGCACTGGTGAAGGGATGGGTTCTCAAACTTTGTGTGAGCACAAAAATGTATAAATCTGTAACTGTACCCTCACAGTGATTCACTAATTAAAAATTAAACAAAAAAGAAGTTTATCTGGACTTAATTACTAAAATACCAGAAATCCAAAACCGCACGACAAGTGACCATGGGCCCTCAAATGCTCTTCATTCTCAGCAATGGAAAGCAAATTATCAAGTGATGCCTTTACGGCAGGTCTGATTATTGGGGGGAAATTCCAAATAATAATAGTGAGTTTTCTGTTGAAATATTGAAAGTAATCAAAGTAAAGAGAAAGTAAAGTGAAAATCATCAGCCACACAGGCGGGGGGCGGGGGTGGGAGTGGGATGGGAGGGATACTGAGGTTCTTGGTGGTGGAAAATATGCACTGGTGAAGGGATAAGTGTTTGATAATTGTATGACTGATATTTAAGCCTGAAAGCTTTGTAACTTTTCACATGGTGATTCAATAAAAAATTTTTAAAAATTGAAAATATTTAATTTAAAGAACCATGGTTTACAAAGTAATCGATAATTGTTCTAGGCATACAATATTTCAACACCAGTCCCACCACCACTGTAAACTTCCCTTCACCAGTGTTCCCATACCCCATGCTCCTGCCCCTCCACCACCCCCTCCCCCCAGCTGCCATCTTGACAGGCACATTTCTATGTTTAGTGGTTCTAGTCTATTGTAGTTTAGATCTCATTTTCAGTGTTGTTGAGTCTATGTTGGGTACATAGCTATACTACTCTTCCAAATTACCAGTATACCCAAGGTCCCTGACCCCTGTCCCCCCATAAGTTCCCTTTCTCATCTTTCTTCTCCCCTCAATTTCTTTCCTTCTCTATCCTCCCTACACTCTGTGGTCACGGGTAATCTAGGCATCCCCCCTTTAAACCACTGCATTTCCTCATTCATTCTATTTATCACAGATAAGTGAGCTCATCCTGTGTTTGTCCTTATTCTTCTGGCTTACTTCATTCAAAATGATATCTTCCAGTTCCAAACAGATTGTAGCAGATTGCATCATTTCATCACTTTGCAACTGCATAATATTCCACTGGTTAATACACCACATCTTCAAAATCGATTCCCTATTATTGGACACCTAGGTTGATTCCTTATCTTAGCTATTTTACTAAGTGCTGCAATGAGTCATGTCCCTTTGAATGAATGGGGTTTTGTCTGGGCAAGTGTGAGATGTCCAAAAGTGGAATTGCTGGGTCATATGGCAGTTCCAATTTTATATTTACTGAGAACACCACTCCACTCCACCTGATTTCCACAGAGGTTATACCAGACAATGTTTCCACCAGCAGTGGATCACAGTTGCTTTTTCACAGCCCCACCAAAACAGATTGTTCCCATTACTTTTGATATGTGCCATTCTCACTGGTTTGAGATGATATTTCATTGTCATCTTGATTTGGGTTTCCCTAATGATAAGTGATGAACATTTTTTTTCATGTGCCTACTGGCTATCTCCCTGTTTTCCTTTGAGAAGTATTTGTTCATATCCTCTCCCCATAACTAGATAGGCTTTTTGGATTTTTTTGTTGATCTTTATATATTCTAAACATCAACCTGATTTGTTGAATGCAAATAGTTTTCCCATTCACTTAGTTGCTTTTAAATTTTAGCCCTTTCAACTTTCATCTTTCATTTCGATTAAACCATTGGGAAACACTCCTCTTTAATAACTATATTGATAATTCTTGGCTGAAGCGATAGCACAGTGGTTGGGCTTTCGCCTTTCACACCGTTGACCCATGTTCGAATCCTCCAGCCCTCTAGAGAGTCTGCCATGCTACCGAGAGTATGGAGCCCGCACGACAGAGACTGGCAAGCTACCTGTGTGTTGAATATGCCAAAAACTGTAACAATAAGTCTCTCAATGAGAGATGTTACTGGTGCCTGCTCGAACAAATCGATGAGCAATGGGATGACAGTTATACAGTGATTGATAATTCTTATATACTAGTTATAATTCTTTCAACTCATCTTTTATTCCAGTCACAGTTGCAGTAACCAGTTCTGCACAGTTATGAGTGTATTAATGCAATTTCTCACATATAAAGTCATATGAACCACATTGGAACTCGTCATAAATTTTTAAAGGATTTTGTTGAATCTTTTGATCAGTTTAAAACTGCACACATCTTGTTATACAATCATACATATTCATTATATGTGTTATAGCCATAATTTCTTTATATCACTTTGGATCTTTTCCCCCATTTTTATTAAGGTACAATGATTTACAATACTGTTAATAGTAATTTCATGCATAAATCTTTCCACTTACACACAGAATATCAATATCTCAATATCTCCACCAATATCTCTAGGACCTATCCCATCCACCACCCTCTCTCCCTTTCTAGGTAATCTCAGTTCTGTACAACAACTCTCCAGTTCCATTACCATTGATTATTTATTGTTTCTTTAAGTCACATGCATGAGGGAGGTCATTCTGCATCTGTCCTTTTGCTGCTTAGACTGATTTCACTCACTCCAGTTCTATCTACATAGCACCAAATTGCATTATTTCATTTTTTCTTATACCTGTGTTGTATTCCACTATGTATGTATACCACAGCTTCCTTCTCTAGTCATTTTTTCTCGGGAACTTGTGCTGTTTCCAGATCGCAGCTATTATAACAGCTTTATAAAAATTACAATATTGTAGTTAAATTCTCATGATCTCAAACATGCTGGGGCATTACAGAAATTTATTAAAATGCAATAATTTATTTAACCATGCCTTTATTATTTTATTAAAACTTAGAATTTCTCATTTTTTACTTCTATGATCACTACTACTATGGGAATATATTTTTGTAGTTTTTTTTTACCACAATCACTTTGTTTTTGTGAGGTTTTTGGTCATTTGCTTATTTATTCATCGGTCATACTTCAGTTTACTTCTTAGAGCAACAGAGGGGAAAATGTTGACCTCCCAAGACCTAAATTCACTTCTGAGGGAATCTCAAGATTCTAAACCTCAACTTGAGAATTTGTTAAAATTCTAGTGATTTATACAAAAAGTCACACTTACTTAACAGCTTGAATTATATAACTAGAACAATTTAAAAAGATTATCTTGGAATAAAGACACATAGTCAGGGGAACAGCTTCCTTTTAAAAATGTATCTAGAGGTTAGAGAAATATTACAGTGGGTAGAGCATTTTTCTTACATGTAGCAGACCTGGGTTCAATCATGATATTCCATATGGTCCAGAGTCCACCAGAAGTGATCCCTCAGCATAGAGTAAGAAGTAAGCCCTGGGCACTGAGTGTCACCCAAAATTTTAAAAAATAATAAAAAATTTAATTTATGTCTGGATCAATATTCTAACTTAATATCAAAACAGTAGGTAAACAACGTAAATCAAAATCTTTACCTTCCTCAATGAAAGAGGATTTTCCTTTTGCTAAAGACTCTCCCCAATGCTCCTTTCATGTCTTTGTTCCTCAGGCTGTAGATGAATGGATTCAACATGGGGGTCACCACGGTGTACATCATAGCCATGACAGTTTCCTTGACAGCAGAGTTGTTAGATGATGGAATTAAGTAGAGACCAATAATTGTCCCATAGAACAGTGACACCACAGTGAGGTGGGAGCCACAGGTGGAGAAGGCTTTGCGAATACCCCTGGCTGAAGGGACCTTGAGAATAGAGGAGACGATCCGGGCATAGGACATGATGATCAGGAGAAATGGGATAACAAGAACGAGTCCTCCCATGATAAAGATAACCAACTCATTAACTTGAGTGTCAGAACATGACAGCTTCAGCAGAGCAGACAAATCACAGAAAAAGTGGGGGATCACATTGTCTGCACAAAAACGCAGTCTGGCCATGAGCAGAGTGTGCAACATGGCATGGAATGTGGTCAGAACCCATGACAGCACCACCAGGGACAGGCAGAGCTGAGGGCTCATGATGGTGTTGTAGTGTAAAGGGAAGCAGATGGCCACATAGCGGTCATAGGCCATGGCTACCAGGAGAAAGCTCTCTAGGTCTCCGAAAAACAGGAAGAAGTACATTTGAGTCAGGCACCCGGCATAGGGGATGGACGGGACTTGGCTCTGCATGTTCTGCAGTAATTTGGGCATTGTGACAGAGGAAAAACAGAGGTCCGAGAAAGATAAGTTGCTGAGAAACATATACATGGGTGTGTGGAGATGAGGGTCAAGGCGAATGAGGACAATGATGAGCAGGTTTCCCAGGACGGTCGTTAGGTACATAGCCAGAAACAGGACATAGAACAGGTTTTGATGCTCAGGATGAATTGGCAAGCCCAGGAGGAGGAAGTCAGAGACAACTGTCTGATTCTTTCCTATCATGTTCTCTGTCCAGAACCTTTAGAAAGAAATAATATAAACCACTAAAATCTAAAACTAAAAAACTATAAATTGAGCTCCCATTTGACCCCGCAATACCACTTCTGGGAAAAATACTAGGGACCCGAGTACACAGCAGAAGCATCTTCTGCACTTTCATATTCATTGTAGCATTTTTCACAATAGCCAAAATCTGGAAACAACCTAAGTGCCTAAGAACAGATGACTGGATAAAGAAACTATGGTACTTCTGTACAGTGGAATGCTACACGGTTGTTGGGAAAAATGAAGTAATGAGATTTGTCTATAAATGGATGGACATGGAAGTATCATGCTGAGGGAAATAAGTCAGAAGGCGAGGAACAGATATAAAATAACTGCATTCATTTGTGGGATATATATATAAGTAACTATATAAATATATGTATTTCCTATCATGTTCTCTGTCCAGAACCTTTAGGAAGAAATCATATGATCCACAAAATCTAAAGCTAAAAAACTTGAAATTGAGCTCCCATTTGACCCAGCAATACCACCTGAGTGTCTTGGGAGTGAAGGGCAATTAGGATAAAGAAGGAAGCAGTGTGACAATAGTAGATATAAATGACCATTTTAGACAGGAACTGACTGTTGAAAGTAGGTAGAGGAATACACCGAATAACTTTTCAGTATCAGTATTGCAAGACATAAGGCCCAACAGTAAAGAGAGGTGGGGGAGAAGTGCCTGCCATAGAGGCAGGTGTGGTGGGGGATAGAGGGCCAGAGGGAAACTTAGGACATTGGTGGTGTGAAATGTACACTGGTGAGGGACAGATGTTGAAACATTATAGGACTGAAACCCAATTTTGAAAAACTTTGTTATTGTGTATCTCACTCACTGTGATTAAGTTTAAAAATAGATTTTTAAAAACTGAATTGAAAGATGATCTTATTTCCGTGGTACATGAAATGTTCAGTGAAAATACAGTGACTCTCATCTTAGTCACCGTAACTTCTGAATTGCAGATCTCTACAGTCAGAAATAACTTTCTTTATTCAGTTACCTTTAACCTATAACAATATTTCATCATTTCTAAAAGACTCTTTAAAATACCTTTTGAGAAATAAACAAGTAGTTTTTCACACACCCGCCTGGATAGGCATCCTCGGTAACTGTAATTGGCTCCTGCTTTAATGGCATCTTACCTGTTGGTTTTCCTTGATACTTTTCCCCAAATATTCTTCTCTTATAATTCAACCTATTCCCTATTATAAACTCACTATAATATTTTGTACTATTAAATCTCATACGTAGAAGACTCTCTTACCTTGAAATCTGTATCTAGTTTCTTCAGGTTATTTTATTGAATCTCTTATGAGCATTTAAGCTAAAAAAAACTAGAGAAAATTTAGAACCTCACTCTAGTCTCTCTTAATTTCCTTTCTAGTTGCTCATATAAAAAAGAATCCAAGTGCATTTATCATACATCAAAGTTTTAGTTTAGTTACTTTTTCTCATCAACATTCAAAATTCCAGCAGGTCTAATAGATTCTTCAAGTGCTATAGATTCTCCTTCTCACTCATAAAGTGCATTTTCCAGTTTTAATCAGTATCTTGGAACACCTCACATCGTCTGTTTTGAACAATTGGATCTACCTCTTGCAGTCATCTCACTGCTTCCATCCTCACCCTCCAATAATATCTTCAGATTATGGCATTATAAATTTCTGGTCATAGTTTTTCCTCAAGTCTTAACAAGCTCTCATTTCTCTTAAGATAAAAGTAAAATATTTTATACAAGTACAAAAGTTGCTTCATCACACAACCCTTATCTCCACTGCTTCATCTGGCCCCACAATTAAATTCATGTTCTCTCTCCCGAAAGCTGGAGATAACCCACAATTCTTTCTTCCAGGCTATTTCACCTGTTGCTCCTCAACCTACCATCCTCCTCTCTCTGATTCCTCCACACTTAGCTTCCTCTGCTTATCTTCAATTAACTTACATGTCACTTGCTCAACTAAACTTTCGTATCTCCCAGACTAGCTGTAAACCCATTATTATGTTTCCACTGCCTCCAATGCTTGTTCTGTTGCATCAGTGTCCTGTAGGTTGTTTATAGTTGTCTTCCCTACCAGTTGTGTACTCTATTCATTACAAACCATATCTGTATTCTTTGCTGCAGGAAGACCATTGCCTGGCATACTACCATGTGATACCTCATGTTTCACAAATGTTTATTAACTGACCCTCAGACTAAGGTATTAGTTACTCCAACTTGAAAATAACAGATTAGGAGAGATAGTGCAGTATTGGGGTACTCACATGTGGCAGACCTTGGTTCAATCCCCATAACTCTATGTTCCCCCGAGCACTGCCAAGAGTAAGGAGAACAGAGTCAGGAGAAATCCCTGAGTATGGCAAGATATCGGCCTCAAAAAAAAACTAAAATTAGTTTAAAATATCAAATTTTCTTTTAAATTATAATCACTAATCCAACAAAATCCTTTCAGAACTCAGGTACTTACCAGTTTTAACCATTTAACACTAATTTGACATTTTATTACAGAATGCATGTTTTAAAAGTTGTATCTTGAAAAAAATATTAGGGTATTTCATATATACTACCCTTTTTTACTACTACAAGTCATACATAAAATATAGATAGAAATGTCAGGATGGATGGATGGGTATAGATAGAGATTAGATAGACATGGAGAAGCCCTACTGATATCTATTCTCCAGAAACCCTGATCAATACATTTTGATCTACATCAAAGCTGACAAAATATAGTATAAACAATAAGGTTTGGGTAAACTCCTTCATTAGAAAAATATAACTGAGTTCAACTACTAGAATTTTTACCTTGCTGTGCTTTGCAATCCAACAATATTTACATATTTCCTTTGTGGATTTTATATATTGTCACTAAAGTGGGAAGAAACATCTAGGAGATACCTTCTCTAAAAAGCCTTCTCTGCTTTTGTGCCCTCTGGAAAAGCCCCTCTCTTGAGCATGCTTCTCTCTCTCTTTTCTCTCTCTCTCTCTCACACACACACACTTTCTCTCCTCACTCTTCTTTAAATTTCTTTCAATAAAAACCATTTTTGCTTCACTTTTAAAAATCTAGGGCAATACTTCTAAAATATATTTGCCCAGAAGTTCTGTTAAACACTGATTTTGATGCAGTAGTCCATCTTCTACTTTTTAATTATTTTAGTCCACACCCAGCGATGCTCATGACTTACTCCTGGCTCTGTGCCAGGGAATCATTCCTGGCAGGGCCTGGGGGACTAAAAGTGGTGCCAAGGATCAAACCCAGCTGTTATTTGCAAAGCACTATCACTCTGGCAGCTTCTACATTTTTAATTAACAACAGGCAAGGAATGACCCTGATGTGACCCCTGAAAAATACCTTCTGTAGCAAGAATGTATTATGCTTCTAAAAATAAAATTGGGATCAGAAAGGTATACCTTACATGTGACTGACCTAGTTTGTTTCCCTGGCACCACATATAGTGCCCTCAACAACATCAGAAGTGATACCTGAGCACAGAACCAGGAGTAAGCAATGAACCCTGCTGGATATGACCCCAAAACAAAAAATATTAGCACTCCGCCTTAGGTAAATTTAATCACAGTCTCTTGAGGACTCCTCTGAAAAGTTTTCTCATATTCCCAGATGATGCCAAAATAAAAAGAAGGGCTCAGGATATTACAAAAAGTTTACCTCAAGAGTTATAATTATGTTGAAAGTATACAGTCTTGTGATCTACATTGTGGAGAAGTTTTAGAAGGCAGAGAGGTAAGGAAAAGGAAGATCATCAAACCTGCAGATTCCAAGCATAATATCATACAACTTGGGTATCAAGAACCTCAGGCATGACTATTGAGGAAGCTCAAAAGTCAAGTGTACAACATTTGCATTCAGAAAGATTGAGTTCAACCCATTAGCCATGAACTAGAAGCAGCCCTTGAGCACTAACAGGTGTGTTCCACTTCCCCCTCCACACACACACACACACACAACACTCAAGTTGGAAGGACCCTAAGTATCTAGTTATTCTCAATATGCCCAACTTACTCAGTGTGTCTGTGGGTGACTCCAGGACCCTGACCTAAAGTCCTGCTCCACTTTATCCACTGAGGAACATAAAGTAACAGCCTTTGTAACTTCACCTGAATCTGCCAAGACCCTTCTCAAATCTCCTATTTACACATCACTGGACCTGAAGAACCCTGGATCTCATGAGAATCCAGGTCCTGGAGGAAGTTATTAAAGAAAAAGTAATTACAGATATTTCTGAGTTGGAGGGGGCGGAAGAGGTGCGGAACTGTCTCAGAGTACTGGAACAGAGTGTTTACAGTCACCCATCACAACTATTACTCTGGGGAAAGGTAGAGATGGAGTAAGACTTGTGTTATACAGATAATTAATCACTGTCTCTAAAGGATGGGTAGTCGTGTGGGGTAGGCATACAATATTCCAACACCAATCCTACCACCAGCAGTATCATGTGGAAACAGACCTGAAATTTGGGGAGGCAGAGGAGAATGCTTTGAATAAGTCACAAAACAAAGCTGGAACAAGACTGTGACTATCCTAAAACACCCTAGGAATTTTACCTTGAGCTCATGGTCTTCAAAGCAGAATACTACTACTGAGAAATGCATATTTCAGAAAGACACCCCCCCTCCATCCGTGTGGCAATTCCTCCTAAACTAACCTAAGGGTAGAAGAACAAGTGGTTAACTACTATCAGATTTCTGCAACCCACCAAGTGTAGCAATACAGAAAGGGGTGAAATAAGTGAAAAAATGAGCTTTCTGGATCACCTTCCTCAGAACATAAGGACAAGCACCACCAATTTACATTCAATATAGGTATTTTTAGCTTCCTCACATCTTTGGGAAAATCTTAATATCAACCCCACTATGACCACCCTCCACATGTATCTGATTATTTCTGTTATCCCTCTCATAATCTAAAATTGATCACAATATCAAAGTTGACACATTACATCTTCCAGATACCCACTCCATTTCTCTTTGCCTCGGCTGGATGAAGTTCTGTAGAGTGGTACAGTACAAACATTCATACCCAGGAGTCAGGATCCTCATTTGTTTGGCTTTGTTGGGTGATGTGTTATGGTTTATATTAACACTTATTATTAGCACTGTAGCACTGTCGCACTGTCATCCTATTGTTCATCGAGTTCCTCGAGCAGACACCAGTAATGTCTCCATTGTGAGGCTTGTTGTTACTGTTTTTGGCATATCAAATATGCCACAGGTGTGTTTCCATATCTCACCCACACGGCAGAGGCTTGCCAGGCTCTGCCGTGTGGGTGAGATATGCATAGTTACTTGCCGGGCTCTCCGAGAGGGACAGAGGAATCGAACCTGGGTTGGCCACGTGCAAGGCAAACACCCTACCCACTGTGCTATCGCTCTAGCATCATGAAAATACTCAATAAAAGCCAAAATAATTTCCTAGAATTTTAGATATATTCCTCTGCCTCATTTTTTTAGAGCAACCCACTTTTTCCCAGGCAATGGTATAATGAAACCAGGTAAAAAGGCAACATTTCTTTTTATTTTGGTTCATGTGAAAACCACAAAGTGTCTAGTTGGTAAATTCAATTTTCATTTCTTTAAAAATATTTAATTTAAAAAACCATGGTTTACAAAGTAATCGATAATTGTTTTAGGCATACAATATTCCAATACCAGTCTCACCACCACTGTATACTTCCCTTCACCAGTGTTCCCATACCCCATCCTCCTTCCCCTCCACTTCCCCCTCCCCCCAGCTGCCATCTTGACAGGCACTTTTCTGTGTTTAGTGGTTCTAGTCTGTTGTAGTCTAGATCTCATTTTCAGTGTTGTTGAGTACGTGCTTTGGGTACAAAGTTATACCTCCCTTCCAAATTATCAGTATACCCAAGGTTCCTGACCCCTGTCCCCCCATTATTTCACTTTCTCATCTTTCTTTCTCCCTCAATTTCTTTTCTTTTATTGTTGTTGTTTTTTAGTTTATTTTTAATTAGAGTCATCGTGAGGGTACAGTTACAGATCAATACATCTTTGTGCTCATGCTTCCCCCATACAAAGTTCGATAACCCATCCCTTCACCAGTGCCCATTCTCCACCACCCGTAAACCCAACATCCCTCCCCCCCTCCCCAGTCCCATCTCCCCCCACCCCACCCTGCCACTATGGCAGGGAATTCCCTTTTGTTCTCTCTCTCTGATTAGGTGTTGTGGTTTGCAATAAAGGTGTTGAGTGGCCATTGTGTTCAGTCTCTAGTCTGTATTCCGCCCGCCTCACCCTTCCCCCACATGACCTCCAACCACATTTTACTTGGTGGTCCCTTCCCTGAGTTACCCAGAATGAGAGACCAGCCTCCAAGCCATGGAAACAATCTCCTGGTACTTATTTCTACTATTCTTGGGCATTAGTCTTATAGTCTATTATTCTATATTCCACAGATGAGTGCAATCTTTCTATGTCTGTCTCTCTCTTTCTGACTCATTTCACTTAGCATGATACTTTCCATGTTGATCCACTTATATGCAAACGTCATGACCTCATTTTTTCTAACAGCTGCATAGTATTCCATTGTATAGATGTACCAGAGTTTCTTCAACCAGTCATCTGTTCTAGGGCGCTCGAGTTTTTTCCAGATTCTGGCTATTGTAAACAGTGCTGCGGTGAACATATAAGTGCATATGTCACTTTGACTATACTTTTTGGCTTTTCTGGGATATATTCCCAGCAGTGGTATTGCTGGGTCAAATTCTCCCTCAATTTCTGTCCTTCTCTATATTCCCTATACTCTGTGTTCAAATTTCTGTCCTTCTCTATATTCCCTATACTCTGTGGTCACGGGTAATCTAGACATCCCCCCTTTAAACCACTGAATTTTCTCATTCATTCTATTTATCACAGATAAGTGAGTTCATCCTGTTTGTCCTTATTTTGGCTTACTTCACTCAACATGATATCTTCTGGTTCCAAAAAGGTTGTAGCAGATTGCATCATTTCATCACTTCGCAACTGCATAGTATTCCACTGTGTAAATATACCACATCTTCAATAATCAATTCACCTGTTATTGAGCACCTAGGTTGACTCCTTATCTTAGCTATTTACTAAGTGCTGCAATGAGTCATGTCCCTTTGAATGAATGGGTTTTTGTCTGGGCAAGGGTGGAGATGTCCAAAAGTGGAATTGCTGGGTCATATGGCAGTTCAATTTTATGTTTACTGAGAACACCACTCCACTCCACCTGATTTCCACAGAAGTTATACCAGACAATGTTCCCACCAGCAGTGTATCACAGTTGTTCTTTCACATCCCCACCAACACAGATTGTTCCCATTACTTTTGATATGTGCCATTCTCACTGGTGTGAGATGATATTTCATTGTCATCTTGATTTGGATTTCCCTAATGATAAGTGATGAACATTTTTTTCATGTGCCTACCAGCTATCTCCCTGTTTTCCTTTGAGAAGTATCTGTTCATATCCTCTCCCCATTGTTAGATAGGCTTTTTGGATTTTTTATTGTTGTTGTTGATCTTTATGTATTCTGAATATCAACCTGATTTGTTGAATGCAAATACTTTTCCCATTCACTTAGTTTCTTTACATTTTAGCCCCTTCAACTTTCATCTTTCATTTCAATAAAACCATTGGGAAGCACTCCTCTTTAATAACTATATTGATACTTCTTGTATCATCATCCCGTTGTCAAATTTCTCGAGCAGTCTCAGTAACGTCTCCATTCGTCCTAGCCCTGAGATTTTTGAAAGCCTCTATTTACTCGTCCTTCCCAACAATGCCACATTGGAGGCTCTTTCAGGGTCAGGGGAATGAGACCCAGCATTGTTACTGGTTTTGGCATATGAATACACCATGAGGAGTTTGCGAGGCTCTCCTATGTGGGCAGGAAACTCTCAGTAGCTAGCCAGGTTCTCCCAGAAGGAGAACTAGGCTATAAGATGTCATTTCCAGGAGTTGGTTTTAAGTCTCTGGATGTGGGCCCCTGGTGGGATTACACAGCACCGGGAACAGTCCATGGGTGTGACTGCCTAGCTACTGGAAAATGGGAAGTCTGGGTAGAAGAGGCCCATTCCCAATCCGAGCAGGTTTAGAGGTCTCAGCCCCGAGTCCCTCTGCCGGTTCCTTCATGCATGATTCTCGCCCAAACGTGTGGAGAGGGGCCTTGAGCATGGCTGTGGCTAAGCTCTGGAGGTCTTTGGCCCAGGAGCGCTGCTCAGGTTGGGGAGGGAAGCTGGAGCCGATTCCCTCCAAGGGCGCCGGGGAAGACAGTCAGGTGCACAGGCAAGAGACTCTCTGCTTCTTGTATACTATTTATAATTCTTTCAACTCATCTTTTATTCCAGTCACAGTTGCAGTAACCAGTTCTGCACAGTTATGAGTGTATTAATGCAATTTCTCACATATAAAGTCATATGAACCACATTGGAACTCGTCATAAATTTTTTTTTTTTTTTTTCGTCATAAATTTTTAAAGGATTTTGTTGAATCTTTCGATCAGTTTAAAACTGCCAACATCTTGTTATACAATCATACATATTCATTATATGTGTTATAGCCATAATTTCTTTATATCACTTTGGATCTTTTAAAAAATAATAGCTCCCTATTTTTATTAAGGTACAATGATTTACAATACTGTTAATAGTAATTTCATGCATAAATCTTTTCACTTACACACAGAATATCAATATCTCAATATCTCCACCAATATCTCAAGGACCTATCCCATCCACCACCCTCTCTCCCTTTCTAGGTAATCTCAGTTCTGTACAACAACTCTCCAGTTCCATTACCATTGGCTATTTATTGTTTCTTTATGTCACATACATGAGGGAGGTCATTCTGCATCTGTCCTTTTGCTGCTAAGACTGATTTCACTCACTCCAGTTCTATCTATACAGCACCAAATTGCATTATTTCATTTTTTCTTATACCTGTGTTGTATTCCACTATGTATATATACCACACCTTCCTTCTCTAGTCATCTTTTTTCGGGAACTTGTGCTGTTCCCAGATCTCAGCTATTATAACAGCTTTTTAAAAATTCCAATATTACAGTTATATTCCCATGCTCTCAAACATGGTGAGATAAATAAAATAGATTTAATAAATAAAATAAGATAAACAAAATGATAATTATTATTTTAATAAATTACAGAAATTTATTATTAAAATGCAATAATTTATCTAATCATGCCTTTATTATTTCTTTAAGTTAGGATTTCTCATTTTTTACTTCTATGATCACTACTGCTATGGGAACATATTTTTGTAGATTTTTCTTTAACACAATCACTTTGTTTTTGTGAGGTTTTTGGTCGTTTGCTTATTTATTCATCGGTCATACTTCAGTTTATTTCTTAGAGCAACAGAGGGGAAATGTTGACCTCCCAAGACCTAAATTCACTTCTGAGGGAATCTCAAGATTCTAAACCTCAACTTGAGAATTTGTTAAAATTCTAGTGTTTATAAAAAAAAGTCACACTTACTTAACAGCTTGAATTATATAACTAGAACAATTTAAAAAGATTATCTTGGAATAAAGACACGTAGTCAGGGGAACAGGTTCCTTTTAAAAATGTATTAGAGGTTAGAGAAATATTACAGTGGGTAGAGCATTTTTCTCACATGTAGCAGACCTGGGTTCAATCATGATATTCCATATGGTCCAGAGTCCACAGAAGTGATCCCTCAGCATAGAGTTAGGACTAAGCCCTGAGCACTCAGTGTCACCCAGAATTTTAAAAAAATTTTAAATTTAATTTATGCCTGGATTAATATTCTAACATAATATCAAAACAGTAGGTAAACAACGTAAATCAAAATCTTTACCATTCTCAATGAAAGGGGATTTTCCTTTTGCTAAAGACTCTCCCCAATGCTCCTTTCATGTCTTTGTTTCTCAGGCTGTAGATGAATGGATTCAACATGGGGGTCACCACGGTGTACATCATAGCCATGACAGTCTCCTTGACAGTAGAGTTGTTAGATGATGGAATTAAGTACAGACCAATAACTGTCCCATAGAACAGTGACACCACAGTGAGGTGGGAGCCACAGGTGGAGAAGGCTTTGCGAATACCCCTGGCTGAAGGGACCTTGAGAATAGAGGAGACGATTCGGGCATAGGACATGATGATCAGGAGAAATGGGATAACAAGAATGAGTCCTCCCATGATAAAGATAACCAACTCATTAACTTGAGTGTCAGAACATGACAGCTTCAGCAGAGCAGACATGTCACAGAAAAAGTGGGGGATCACATTGTCTGCACAGAAACGCAGTCTGGCCATGAGCAGAGTGTGCAACATGGCATGGAATGTGGTCAGAACCCAGGACAGCACCACCAGGGACAGGCAGAGCTGAGGGCTCATGATGGTGTTGTAGTGTAAAGGGAAGCAGATGGCCACATAGCGGTCATAGGCCATGGCTACCAGGAGAAAGCTCTCTAGGTCTGCAAAAAACAGGAAGAAGTACATTTGAGTCAGGCACCCGGCATAGGGGATGGACGGGACTTGGCTCTGCATGTTCTGCAGTAATTTGGGCATTGTGACAGAGGAAAAACAGAGGTCCGAGAAAGATAAGTTGCTGAGAAACATATACATGGGTGTGTGGAGATGAGGGTCAAGGCGAATGAGGACAATGATGAGCAGGTTTCCCAGGACGGTCGTTAGGTACATAGCCAGGAACAGGACATAGAACAAATTTTTCTGGTCTGGTTCTATAGGCATGCCAAGGAGGACAAACTCTGAGATGAAGGTTTGATTTCTTATCATGCTCTGTGTCCAATATCTTTAGGAGAAAAAAAAGTGTCCATTAAAAAATGAGTCAAATGAACATATTTCTATGATATATGGTGTAGTAGTTTGTCTACAATAATTTTACCCTCATTATCTGTGATAACCTCTGTGATCCAAAACAAACATTGCTGAATCCAAGCCACATTCCAAACTTATTTTCTTCATTTCTCATTAATATCTAATGGTGATTTTTCCCTCCCTTCTAAAACCTTCTTGTCTCTTCAGGTTCTGGGTCTTCTTGGATTCTCCTGACACTCTCCTGGCTAGGCATTCTCAATAACTCTGATGGGTTTCAATAACTCTGATGGGTTTCTTCTCTAATAGTATTTTATATATTGGTGTTTCCTGGGCTGGAGCGATAGCACAGCGGTTGGGCATTCTCCTTTCATGCGGCCGACCCGAGTTCGATTCCTCCGCCCCTCTTGGAGAGCCGGCAAGCTACCAAGAGTATCAAGCCCTCAAGGCAGAATCTGGCAAGCTACCCATGCGTATTGGATATGCCAAAAACAGTAACAATAAGTCTCTCAATGAGAGACGTTACTGGTGCCCGCTCGAACAAATTGATGAGCAATGGGATGACAGATAGACAGGTGTTTCCTGGGTACTTTTCCTAAATGCTGTACACTTATGTTTCTACATATGCAGTCTAAAATAAACCTTTCCTGTGGCAATTAATTACAGCTAGACCCCCTGGGGAAACCTCCGTCTGCTTCAGAACTGTACTGTCAATTGCCTGGTGGTTACCTCCTTAAAGAACAGCATATCTTCAATTGAACCAATTCAAAATGGAAATCATGATTTTAGCCTGTTCACTTTTCCAAGTCTCTCATTAGTAAAATAAATTCTAATTCAAGCTAAAAATTAAGAGTTTACTTTCAATTCCTTTCTGGTACAATCAACATCAAATCTATCAAGTTCTATATGTTTTGTCATTTTAGTTTTCTGTCGCTTTCATCCACTTCTATCCCAATTCTTGATATCTGGGTCAGTTATCTTCCAAGTCTTGACTAAATTATTGAAACAGTTTCTTAAATTTATCTTCCTTCTTCCAACTTCACTTTCTTTTCATCTCTTCACATTATAACACTCAGTAATGAAAACCTGTTTATCATTAAAGTTCTAATGGATTTTTTTGTTGCTCTTAAAATAAAAGTAAAATACCTTTCAAGGGTCCTCAAAAGTGCCTCATGACCTGATCTTTACCTACCTTTACACCTTCCTCAGGCACTACAGTGACACACATTTCCCTCATAGTAATGTTGAGCTTAAAAGTCACAATTCACAGAATGTTTGCACTTATAAGGAAACACAGTAGGAGAGTAAGGCCCAAAAGACAACAGAAATCAAGGGCAGAACTTCCCCTTAGTAAGAAGCCTGCCACAGTCAGGACGAGTGGCTAGAATAGTAAAAGGGATCATTATAACAGTGACATGGGGCAGTGGTCACTCTGGATGAGAACTGGGCATTAAATGAGATCAAGGGATTTGCATGATACATTTTCAGTAACAGTATTGCAAACCACAGTGCCTAAAAGGGGAAAAAGGGAAAAGTGTGTGTCACAAAGGCAGGCTTGGTAGGGAGTGAGGGTGCAGGAAGGAAACTAGGGACAATGGTGGAGAAAAGAGAACACTGGTGAAGGGACTGATGGTCAAACATTGTATGTCTGAAACTTGATCACGAGTAACTGTAATTCATGGTGATTCGATTTTTTAAAGAAAATTAAATTTAAAAATGAAATCCCAATCATTTCTTGCAGCCAATCTGCACTCCTGTATCTAGAATCTAGCTCTTTACATTCCTCTTTACTGGCTTGCACCTACTTATCATTCCAACACATTACATAACATTTACTCGGCTAAACCCACCTTGCTTTTCCATACCAAATGAGAACCTGCTATAGCAATGCTGTTTTAGAAACATATACTCAATGTTTTATTTTGTTTATAGCTATTTTCCCTATGGGATAGTGAACTCGATCTGGGAAAGATCAGGTCTGCCTTCAAGACAGAAGTAGTGTCTACACCCAGTATGGTGCCCACACCTGGCACAGTGCTTATGTGTACCTGATGGTTCCTCAGTACTTACTTACTGCACTTCAGGCTGAGACACACATTCCTCAGCTTTAAAGACAGCAAAGTCCTATTGAGTTAGAATTTCTAGGGCCAGAGAAATAGTACAGGAATAAAGATGCTTGCCTTGCACTCAGCCAACCCCAGCTCATCCCAGTACCAAGTATGGTCCCCTGAGCACCAATACGATTGATCCCTGAGCAAAGGGCCAGAGTAAACCCTGGGCACCACTGGGTGTGGTTCCAAAATAAAAAGTTAGAATGTCTAGTCCTACTAAATCCTATCAGAATAAAACTTAGTTTGGGGTAATTACATTTCCTGAACGTAACCAAGAACTCGTGAAAAATGTTGAACTACCTCAACACACTACTCTTTATTCTAGAAAGACACATTCTTGGGTTTTTTCATTATTTCTATTCCCTCAGGATTCTGTGAAGTTGCTATAGTGAGGGGAATTAACTTGATGGAGAACCTTAGTAATTTGGCAACAAAATAATAAAGATAATTTCTACCCTTGAAAAACTACTTCAGTTCCTCTTCTTCTTCTCATAGCCATATCAAAGAGAATAGCCCCAAGCTAAGTAGAGTACATTAAAAATACAGAATGAAGGCTGGAGCAATAGTAAAGTTGGTAGGGCTCCTGCCTTGCATGATGCTAACCTGGATTCACTCCCCAGCACCTCATATGGTCGCCAAAGCACTGCCATGAGTGATTTCCTAAGTGAAGAACCAGGAATAAGCCTCAGCATTGCCAGGTGTGGCCCCAAAAATCAAAACAAAAATATATGGAAGATTCCTTCCCCAAAGAAGCATGACTAAACCAACCTTATTGATTCTCCTGAATAGGTCATATTGTAATTTTTACATGTGAACCAAACGTGCTACAGTTATATTTGTGAAGAAGGAATCAAATAGAGATGCATTTGCTAATTTCCCAGAATTATGCTGACCCCATAAATGAGTGAAATCTGTTTCTAGTGTCAAAAATCTCATTAGGAATCACAAATCAAAGAGCCAGCAGTTTGCAGATGCTATCATTGATCGGCATATCAACTTCAGCTGCTTCATTAATGATTTTCTCATGTTTCTTACCTATCGAATCAGTAGTTTTCTGTCTAGATTGAACACCAGAATCACAAAGGACAGATCTTCAGAATTTAGACTACCATTAAATTCTAACTTTGATTTAGTAAAACAGTGATGCTATAAAGTTCTATATAAGCAAAAATTTCACATTTATTGATACCAATTCTGATAGGTCTACAAATTGCATTGAGAAACACAGGCAATGTTTTGAATTAATTATAGTTCAGGTAGCTACAAAAAATTTTATATCAACATACAAAATTCTGTACACTGAAGAGGAAAAGACATACATTGGATGCACTGTAATATAAATTCAATAAGTATAAATCTTTAATATAAATGCAGATTATACACCCTTATCCAATAAATTTAATCAGAATCTCTGGGAAGTGGTATCTAGCTAAAATATTTTAAATCTTCTAAGATAATTCAAAGAGTCTAGCTACAAACTTCTGGGTTAATATTATTACCCCAGATATATCCTATGTTTAAAATATCTTTTAGAATAAAAATATTTTAATATCAATAAACATATTCCTACACTGCAGGGATGTTTTGAGAGGCAGTGAGGTCAGGCAATGAGGCATTATATCTGAAAACTCTAGCAACACATCATACTACTTGGAGTATCAAGACCTTTGGGGTTGAAGACCCTTAGGCAACATAGGCAACATGCTTATTCTCCATCTTCCCAACTTACCCAGTGTGTCTGTGGGTGACTCCAGGACCCTGACCCAAGATCCTGCTCTCCTTTATTCTCCGAGAAACATAAAGTAACAGCCCTTGCATCTATCACCTGGATCTGCAAAGTCCCTCCTCACATCTCCCATTTATACATCCCTAGAACTGAGGGACCCTGGATCCCACAGGAATCCAGATCCTAGAGGAAGTCATTAAAGAAAAAGCAATTACCCAGATCTCTCTGGGAAAAAAAGGCTCAAAGTTCTGGAGCACAGTGTTTACAGTCACTTATCACACCTATGTTTTGTGAGGAAGTGGAGATGGAGAAAGATTTAATCACTGCCTATAAGGGATTGGCAGCAGTTATGTGGGAATAGACCTGACATTTGGATAAAGGAGAATGTTGGGAAGAAGCCATGAAACAAGCAAGAAAAAGACTTCAAATATCCTAAAACATCCTAGGAATGTAGGTTTTATTTTATGAGCACGGCCTCATGCTATTCAGATCAGAGTACCACCACGAGAACACATTTCAGAAAGATTCCCATTGTGGTAATTCCTCCTAAACTAATCCAAGGGAGAAGAAACAACTGTAGTTAACTAGTATCAGATTTATGCAATCCACTAAGTGTAGTTATATAGAAAAGAATCAATAAGAGAAAAGATGATCCTTCTGGATCATGTTAAATCCTTCCTCAGAACAGAAAAAGGACCTTCAATTTGTGTTTCATTGAGATATGCCTTTCTTTTTTTGAAAGCATAGTATCAACCCAACACCACCACCACCTCTATAGTTTGTCGGATTACCAATTAATTTCCTGCTCTCCTTATCATTCAGGAAATTTCCTAACTGTGCAAAGAAGCCTAAATTTCCATTGTTAATTTGAACTGAATTATTGTATGGCAACTCCTTGTTTGCCTACTGGTTCAGTAATTCTTCAGACATGTAGAATCAAAAAATGAATCCTCACTTGTGGCAGTACAAATATTAAAGTCAGAATCCAAAATGGGAACACAGCTGTCTCATCTTCCAGTAGAACAGAATCACTGAAACAATGCTGCTAGATAAATTCCTCTCTTGGGTGCTGACATATTTTGCACATCACTCAGATTTTCTGCTATCAACTTTTATTATAGTCACAATAGCAGTAAATAGTTCCACATAGATACAGTATAACTGCATTACTTCATGTCTGTGTTCTATATCCTGCCTGTTTTCTTCATTCCAAATAGTGGAATATCACGGGAAGTCAACTTAACAGCATACAATCACAATCTGAAATTCTAGGAACTTAATGGCCCATAAACCAACCCTTAAATAACAGGTACTGAAAGGAAAAGTATTTTTCCCATTTTTAACTACAGTGACTACTCCTGTGATACATTTCATCAAACTTTATTCACTCCTAGTGGTTTAATAAACAACAGTATTGGCTTTCTCTTCTTTCCTTTCAGTGTTTTTTCATGATTTTTATTTAGGCACCATGATTTACAATGCTGCTAATAGTAGCTTCAGGCATACAATGTTCCAACACCAAACCCACACATTATCTCATATTTTCAAATACGCTACTTGCAAATGAAACTTTTCATACTTTCTATATTTTTGGAAACTGTACAAAAAAATAAGATTCATCAGGCAAGCCCAAAACATTGGGAGAGGGAAGCAAAATTTATAAGCAAATTATTTGGTTTACTAATTCATTAGTTCTGCTACTACACCTTGATTTACAGACTAAATTATGGCTGTAATAACACCATACATGAGTTTCTATACAAAACATACAACACATTCTACAGAACATTATACCAATCCTCTGGAAGTGATCTCCCCAAATGGCAGTAAAACTAATTCTTTAGTAGACACTACGTGTAAAGCTAGAAAAAAACTTGCCATCATCCACCATGTCCTTCTTTCATGTACTTTTCAAGGGCTTTTTTCCACCTGGATGGTTATGTTAACCTTGACCCCTCTACCTGCTTACTCCATGGATTAGTGACTAATAGTGATTCAAAAGAATGAGGGAAAGGGGTAAAACAAGACTACAAATGTGCTTCAAAAGACCAAAGTAAATAAAGGACTAAATGCACACACATATATATAACATACAAATATTAATATTCAAATGCATGTTTCAATAAATGTGACTTGTATTTAATTGAAAAATATCACATTCTCCCATAGCTTGATTTCAGATGTGTACTCTTGATTTTTTTACCCTCTGAAAGTCTGTTTTATTTTACTTTTTGTCTCTTCTCTCTCCTCTCTCTCTTTTTCCCATTATCTTTCTCCTCTTTCTCTCCTCTGCTTTCAATACCCCCTCCTCTATCTCAACATATTTTTCCCAATCAATGAGAAATTTTTTAAATTAATTTTTAAAATAATTTTTGGGTCACAACGGACAGTGCTCAAGGCTTGCTCCTGTCTCTGAGCTCAGGGATCATTCCTGGCAGTGCTTGGGAAGTCATTTTTGGTACAGGCAATCAGACCAAAGCTGGGTTGTGTGCAACCCTGAACTGTATCTCCAGTTCTGCCCCATCGATCTTGATGTTGGCTTCAGGGTAAATTCAAATGTATTATTATCTATGATAAATATCTCTAATCATAATGAGAATTTTTTCCCGAAATGTGTGTTAACTTTTAACAGATGTACTTTTATGATTGTTTTTCAAAAACTCTGTCCACACTAAAAGTATTTAAATATTTTAATTCAACAAGTGAAATACAGAAAAACAGTAGCTATAAAACCATAAAGATCTTAAACAGTAACAAAATGCTTTAAGTTATACCATTTAAACTTCCATCAACACTTTAAATTTCATTCATTACATTAGTATAGTATCTCATTTCAGTATCTGCAATTTTGACAAGTGCTTGAAAAGATTTTTGTTCAGAAACAGATGCTGGTCTAACAGAAACACACTTGAAAATATTCTTTTTCTGGTCATAGCTTCCAACACATCTATGAACTCGGCCTCTAATCAGTCTTGGAAGTTCACGGTCCTATTTTTTAACATTAAAAATAAATATTAATAAAATTTTATCATATTAATTCAAATTTTAATAACAGTATGAACCACAAAATATTAATCTATCCCCAAAAAGCAAAGCAAGAATTCCTTCATCTTATTTGGGTCTACTGCCAACAAGACCATGATAGCAAGACTACCTTGTCACAAAGGAAAGACTTTCATAGGCTTTCTAACAAACCAGTGAACTGCTTCTTAAAATACTGCATATTTCCAATGTAGTGGCATATGAATTATTCATTAATGGACTGCAAGAATTCCACTTTCAGAAGAAAGCAAACTAAGAAGTTAAGGCCAATGCTCCAGCTAAAAGCAACTTAAGCAGTTAGAAGAAATATTTAATTAAAAAATCTCACAAATCACTCTGGACAAGAACTGGGTGCTGAAAAGAAAGCAAAGTAAGAGCATGATAACCCTTCAGTAACAGTTTTGCAAATCAGTGCCTGAGAGAGGGGGGGATAAGAGAGAGAGGGAGAGAGAGAGAGAGAGAGAGAGAGAGAGAGAGAGAAGTGTGTGCCACAAAAGGAGGCTGAGGTGGGGGGAAGGAACTGGGGAGAAACACTGGTAGTGGGAAATGTACACTGGTGAAGAAATGGGTGTTGGAACATTGTATGACTGAAATTCAGTCATGAAAAACTTTGTAACTGTGTATGTTAAAGTGATTAAATAATGAAAAACAAATTTTATATTGAATGTAATCAAAGTAAAGTGAAAGTAAAGTGAAATTTACCAGTTACACATGCGGGGTGGGGGGCTGGGGAGGTGGGGGGAAGGGGGGAGGTATATCGTGATTCTTGCAGGTGGAATATGTGCACTGGTGAAGGGATGGGTGTTTGAGCATTGTATAACTGAGACTTAAACCTGAAAGCTTTCTAACTTTCCACATGGTGAATCAATAAAAGAATTTTTAAAAAATGCAAAATTGATACATAGCAGGCCCTCTAATAACACTGTTTAGTATCAATTAATTCATATGTAAGTGAGTATGAAACGTTCTGGCTAATGTTACATGAAATAAAATTAGAGAACTTTAAAAAAAACCAAATTTTATATCTCACAGATATTAGACACACCAACGCAGTGATAACAGAGACCGAGACCCCCTCTGGGAAAAGAGAGAAGACTTCTGGGAGAAAAGAGAGAAGAATCTTATTTTTGGAGTTAGCTTCCTCCTTGGGGATGGAGCAATAGCACAGCTGGTAAGGCGTTTGCCTTACATGCGGCTGACCTGGGTTCGATTCTTCTGCCCCTCTTGGAGAGCCTGGCAAGCTACCAAGAGTATCCTGCCCGCACAGCAGAGTCTGGCAAGCTACCCGTGGTGTATTCGATATGCCAAAACCAGTAACAAGTCTCACAATGAAGACATTACTGGTGCCTGCTTGAGCAAATCGATGAGCAACGGAGTGACAGTGACAGCTTCCTCCTTAATGTATCTACCAATTATAGTCAAGGATATTGAGAGTCTAAGAAACTGAGCAGTTTTTGAAAGATTCACTGATCTGGGAGGGATAAAATGGAGTCTGAGATCCCTCTAAAATAGATTCTGGTAACCACCCATACTACTATCCTAGGTTTGTGTTAGGACCCAAAAGAGTATACTAGAACTAGAAAAAGAGAAAATAAAACTCAGCCAGCTCCAACTTCTCTCAATCATGAATAAAATTAAAATAGTATGCGAATACTTTCACTTAAATGTAAATACTGCGAGTTAAAGGGATTATATTTAAGTGAGGAGTTTCTATCCCTCAAAAACCACCAACAATGAAAAAGCATTGGACTTCCAGTGATGAAAATGTAGTATATTAAGTATAAACCCTTATTTATTTTCTATGATGTACATCTGGAACTTACTAAATATTATAATACAGTGTTACTTCAATACTTAAATGTACTGAAAACTTACAAGAAAAAATACTTAAAAAAAAGAAAAAGAGCACTAACCTTATCTAAATGTATCCACTAGAAAGGCTAACATAAAAACCTACTATCCTTGGGTGTTAGCCTCCCTTTCTGTTACTTTATATTCCACAAATGAGTGCAATGTTTCTATATCTGTCCCTCTCTGACTCATTTCACTTAACATGATACTTTCCATGTTGTTCCACTTATATGCAAATTTCATGACTTCATATTTTCTAACAGCTGCATAGCATTTCATTGTGTAGATATACCAAAGTTTCTTTAACCAGTCATCTGTTCTTGGGCACTCAGGTTTTTTCCAGATTCTGGCTATTGTAAACAGTGCTGCAATGAACATACAAGTGCAGATGTCATTTCTACTATGCTTTTTTGTATCTCCTGGATATATTCCCAAAAGTGGTATTGCTTTGGAGGACCCACTTGAGTTGAAAGATGCGTGCCAAAAGTAGACTATAGACTGAACATGATGGCCACTCAATTTCAAACTGTCGTCCCATTATTCATCGATTTGCTAGAGTGGGTACCAGTAAAGTCTCCATTGTGAGACTTGTTACTGTTTCTGGCATATCAAATATGCCACATACAGCTTGCCAGGCTCTTTCATGCAGGCGGAATATTCTCGGTAGCTTGCCAGGCTCTCTGAGAGGGACGGAAGAACTGAACCCGGGTCAGCTGCATGCAAGGCAAATGCCCTACCCGCTGTGCTACTGCTCCAGTCTATTGCAAACTACAACACCCAAAAGGAGAGAGAACAAAAGGGAATGCCCTGCCTCAGAGGCAGGATGGGGTGGTGGGAGTTGGGATGAGGTTGTTGGGATACTGGGAACATTGGTGGAGGAGAATGGGCACTGGTGGAGAGATGTAAACGATCACTATATGACTGAAATGCAAACATGAAAGTTCATAAGTTTGTAACTGTACCTCACAGTGATTCACTAAAAAAAAATTAATGAAAAAATGTGGTATTACTGGGTTATTCAAATAGGAGCTCAATTTCTAATTCTTTGAGAAGCGACCATACTGTTTTCCAAAAGGGCTGAGCCAGTTGGCATTCCCACCAGCAGTGAAGAAGAGTCCCTTTCTCCCCACATCAATGCCAACACCGGTTGCTTATGTTCTTTTGGATGTGGGCCAATCTCTGTGGTGTGAGATATCTCATAGTTGTTTTGATCTGCATCTCCCTGATGATTAGTGATGAAGAGAATTTTTTCATGTGCTTTTTGGCCATTCGGATTTCTTCTTTGAGAAAGTTTCTGTTCATTTCATCGCCCGATTTTCTGATGGGGTTGGATATTTTTTTCTTATAGAGTTCAACTAGTGCCTTGTATATCCTTGATATCAACCCCCTTATCAGATGGGTATTGGTTGAATATCCTTTCCCATTCTATAGATTTTCTCTGTATTTTGGTCACTGTTTCTTTTGAGGTACAGAAGCTACTTAGTTTAAGACAGACCCATTTGTTTATCTCTGTTTCCACTTGCTTGGTCAGTGGTGTGTGCTCTTTGAAGATACCTTTTAGCTTCAATGTCATGGAGGGTTTTGCCAGCCTTGTCTTCAATGTATCTGATGGATTCTGGTCTAATGTTGAGGTCTTTAATCCATTTGGATCTGACTTTTTTGCATGGTGTTAGGTAGAGGTCTGGGCCCATTTTTTTGCATGTAGCTGTCTAGTTTTGACAGCACCATTTGTTAAAGAGGCTTTTCTTGGCCCACTTCACCTTCCTTGCTTCCTTATCAAAGATTGTATGATCATATATTTGAGGGTGTGTGTAAGGATATTCCACCCTGTTCCATTGGTCTGCTGCTCTGCCTTTGTTCCAGTACCATGCTGTTTTAATTATTACCGCTTTGTAGTAGAGTTTGAGGTTGGAGAAGGCGATGCCTCCCATCTTCTTTTTCCCAAGAATTTCTTTAGCTATTAGTGGGATTTTGTTGTTCCATATGAATTTCAGGAGTGTTTGATCCATTTCTTTGAAGAATTTCATGGGTATCCTTATAGGGATTTCATTGAATCTGTATCTCAATATACTTTAACATTACTCCTAAACTGTGTAAAACTTTCCACTACTTCTGCCTCATCCTATCTACTTAGACAATACTTCTATCAATTTACAATTTAACATGTATGTTTGCTTTTTAACTGAGATTATAAACACTGAGAAAAAAGTCACTTTAACTTAATATCCCACTTTTATATCCCGTGTATAGTACAGGTGGTACACAGTAGACTTTCTGTATTAGTTAAACAATTTAAAATAATTTAAAACTAAACATAATGTTGAATGTATTACTAAACAATTAACAGAACTTTCACTTCTGTGGAACTGTAGTCAACATGGGTAAATTTTTTGGGCATAGGCTTGTAAATAATACTTGAAGCAATACTCACAATTTCATAAAAAACACAAGGCAGACTATTTTTCCCATCTCGCATAAGAAAGGTCTTTGAATAATATGGGCCAGATGTAACAGCTGAGTCAAGAACAGCTGAAAAACATTGAAATGGGAAAGGAAAATCAGCAAAATGCAAATAAAATTTAACAAAATTAAGCTGATACTTAACTATTCTGATATCAATCTCTCATGCTTTTATTCATAAGTAATAAAGAAAACATTTTAAGAATAAGATATTTCTGAAACTTTTTTTTTTGCTTTTTGGGTCACACTTGGCGATGCTCAGGGGTTACTCCTGCATCTGCACTCAGGAATTACTCCTGGCAGTGCTCAGGGGACCATATGGGATGCTGGGAGTATGAACCCAGGTTGGCCGCATGCAAGGCAAACGCCCTACCCTCTGTGCTATTGCTCCAGCCCGTTTCTGAAACTTTTTATACTGAGGAAAACAAAACTGGCTTTTTCAAACTTGGAAACAGTCTATATGGCAAAGTTCATACAACTGACAGTTGGTAATCTGAAGTTTTTCCTTAGAATACATTTTACTGAATGACAAAATTCTCCAACTTGCCTATTTTACAATAATAAAATATACACATTTTTTAAGAGTCATGACTTAAAAGTCACTGAATTAAATAAAGAAACATACATTTTTTGATATCACAGTTCTGCATATCATCACAGCTCTGCAACTCACTAAAGAGAAAAAACTGTTTAAACTCTTTCATCTATAAAATACAAATAATTATCTCAATAGACTATAAAATAAAAATATTCCTTTCTAACATCTATCAAGTACTGATAGTGAATATTTGAGGTTTTCTATTTCCTCAATGATTCCCAATTTTCCACAAGAATGTCTCATTTTTTACCCATATATTGGAATGGGATTTGATCCCACCTGCATATCCAGGAATGAACTGAGGTTTACATCAGTCCATCAGTATATTCTATTTCCCAACTACAGTTTTCATGACAGTGCTGTCACCCAGTCAGAAATTATGATGTTTAAGTGGTCAGCTGCTAATTATTAGGAAGAGCAACTAAATGAGACTGTAGAAGAATGTGATGACACAGAATATGTGGTATAGAGAACTTTATCATATTGAGACTATTTCAGTAGAAATAGAGCAGGGAGGAGGGGCCCCAAATAAAGTAGTCAATTTAATTAGTCATTTTAAATCTCATCCACTGAAAAGGTATCCAGTTAAAATACACATTAGATCGCTCGGGGATGGGAACTGGTAAGAGACAAAAAGAAAACCCCCAGTTAGGCACTCCCTCTTTGCCTTCTTACCTATGTCAAGATGAAATGCACAGGTCCCTACCCACATGCACACATAGGTGTCCAGAAAAATGAGAAAGCCGAAGACAATAAGCACCAGCAAGGGGAAACAAGTTACAGGATTCCTGCTGCAGAGTTCAGATCAGGAACATTTACACAAGACAGAGAACAATGTCAGGACAAGACCAGGCCGTTGTACACTGGACATGTGTAGACTGCACAGAGTCAGAATCAAGATAATCTGGAGCAGGAATCATGGGATAGGACAAGTGAAGTCATCCACCAGGAAAGAGAATAATGTGGACAGTGGGGAGGGATCTAGAACCCCTACTTAAAATGCACAATAAACTAACTTCATAAACATCTGGAGTCTGTATGCAACTATTTTATATAATACTCAAGAACTAACAAGCTCAGAAATAAATCTACTTTTACAATATCAATACCATACAGGTTAAGTCAGAAGTTGATGGAGAGATCACAATCCACTCTAGATTAAGTCAACACTGTCATAGAACAGAAAGATGACTAAATCTCAAAAACATTAATGCTGAATTTAAAAGCAAACTGTATATTCTAAAACACAAAACAATTATTTTCATATATAAATTTTCATATATAAATTCAGCATGGACAGTAAAAGATATCAAGTGATATTTCTAGAGAAGAAAAATGGGTGGAAATTTCAAATATTTCTATAGCATGGATATATTTTATGGGTTTTATGTATATTTTCCTTTGTTTATGATAATTTTTGAACATGAAAATAAAGTACTTTCAGTTCTTACCTATAAATAAGAGAAATTTAGGTTCACAGTGTTAGCTCTGACATAAGTGAACTAGGAAGCAAATTTACATCCATCAAATAAAAAACTAATGGGCCAACTTTTTAAAAAATTTCAGGCTATCTTGAAAGCTTGCAACATACAAGATATCACTATAAAATTATCTCTAGTGATAAAATTGCCAGCCATGCTGACAACAGAACTTGTGAATCATTTCAGAAGCAGGCGTTTTCTCTGCATTGCTAGAAATCAAGATGTTTATAAACATGGCCCGTGTCAGAAACAAGTCAAGATATTTGAAAGTCTACTGGTTTAGGGAGTATGCATGCTGCAATTTCAAGAGGGGTCAATAATCCATCCATAAAAACTGGATAAATTCTTGCTTCCAGGTAGTAGGTATGTAAATTAAAAAGTATACAAAACATCAGCACCAGTTCAGAACATGCTCAGTGTCATAAGATACAAAACAACAGCACAAAAGCATATGCATCATTAAAAACCAATTTCCTCTTTCCTAATGTCAAACAAGTAACTAGATAAATAAGATCCAAATGAATATATATACTTTCTTTTTATATATAGAACTATCCACTGATAATGACTGATTCAAATGCTTTTATTTCAACTATGGAAAGAAATAGTTTTTAGTCTCCATAACTTACAATCTCTTTTATCTGAGTAAACCATATTCTAGAAATGTTCCACAAAACTCTCTCCTTTTAAAATTAATTTAGAAAATACCAATTGTGGGGTGTTTAGTCATATCAGCATTCTTTAGAAATGTCCTTTAAAGTACTTTATATTAAATTTTTATACTCAATTTAATATAATCACGTATCACTGTCATCCTGTTCATGGATTTGCTCAAGCAAGTGCCAGTAATGTCTTCATTTGTCCCTATCATGAGCTAGTGTAGCCTGATGGCATGTGCTTGTTGTTACTGTTTTTATCATATCAAATATGTCACAGGTAGCTTGCCAGGCTCTGCCGTGTGGGGGGGGGGGAAATAAAAATATAAAAATATAAAAATATAAAAATAAAAATAAAAATAAAGAGATTGCATGGCTGCAAATGCAGCTGCGCGCTCCAGGACAAATTGTGTCACTCTCTTCCGGGAGCTTTGTTTTATAGTCTCTGGATCTTGGTTGCTGATGAGATGACCTATCGCCTGAGGGAGTTTGTGGGTGTATCTGCCAAGCTAATGGAAAACTGGGGATCTGGGTGGAGGAGGCCCAGTCCCGATCCGAGCAGGCTTGGAGATCTCAGCCATGGGTCCCGCATACCTGGGTTCCTCTCGGTTCCTTCATGGATGAATATATCATATATCAATACATGATATACTGTCTTTTATGATGCTCTACAAAAGTTGATAATTTGTAGTAATATTGCTATAAATTAAACAGATTACATAATTCTCTGCACAAATTTCTCCTTTTATCTCAAAATATCTCACTACTAGGCCATACATGTTTTTGCCTCCCCATATCTTATACTTTTCACCTTATAACAGTCTTGCCTCTGATTCATCTCTGGCCATATTGCAATTTTCCTCAAGTGGGGGTCATGTAAAACCTTGTGGGCCCTCAGAATATTCCAAAGGGACCAACGCATAAGATTATGGGCCAATCAATAGGATACAGGTCAAAGAAAACAAACAAGATCAGAGGGGTGCCTCAGTCAGAAAAAGAATAAGAAACAATGCATTAGATTCTCTTGTGATCTTAAAAGAGTATTTCAGTCATATTTCTTACTGTAAGGCCTTAAAACATTAGATTAAAAGTAGACTTCTATTCTAGATCTAAATTATATGTAATCAGAAAATTAAATCTGTTTCTAACTAGTTTTATGATTTTAGTCATATGTTAATTATCCACCCCATTTCCTGAGCTACTTCAAATTATTTGTAAGAATCTCTTCAATTTTAACACTATTAATCAGAAGGATACTATCATTAGTAATACAGTTTATCACTCATAAATAAAAAAGAGACCCAGGAACTGAAGGAAATCCTAACAAACCATAACCTCCTTTTGCAAATTTTTGTTTTGAAGATCCCCTTTGTAATCAAAACGATTGTCAAATTTAGTTAGTGAAATATTTGTATAGTAGTATACATACCCAATATTTCAAAAAGAAGAACAGTGTTCTTTACATGTTCACACCAGTATCTCATGCTTTCAATAACTGCACAAATAATTCTTAGAGAATTCTCTTTTTCTTTAAATTTTAACTGGTATGTTGAGGTTTCCTTTTGAAAAAAATTAAGCATTAGAAAATCCTTCTAATATCATACACTCACTTTGAATGCAAAGACTATAGGTCCTTATAACAGGTAAATGTGTAAAATATTATAAGAGCTACTGAATATTACTAGAAGTCAGAGCAGTAATACAGTGGTCAGGGTGATTGCACTACAAATGGCCAACCCAGATTCAATCCCTGGCACCCCATGTGATCCCCTGATCCAGGAATGATCTCAGAGTGCTGAGCCAAGAGTTAGCCCTGAACACTGCTGGGTGTGGCACAAAAATGAAACAATGTTACTGTAGCTATACCTCCAAAATGAAAGACATACTGGCACTAAGAGGAGAAATTAGGCTGTGCTAGAGACAATCAGGAATAAAACTATTTACATAGGCGTTCACTGATTCATTTGGTCATTTGTTGAATATTTTAAAGCATGGTAAGCAAATCCTATGATATACAAATACTAAACAATTTCTCTCACTGATGTACTCATATCAGGGAAGCTAAATATATTCATTAGCTCATTGGCACTATTATGATATAGGCAATAAATAAAAGTTTATGAAGTCTATTCAGAAAAAAAGCAATAAATATATAATAGTATGTTGGAGACTGAAAAACCCTACCCATTAAAAAAGGTAAATAGGGGTAAGAGAACTGTACACTGCGTGGGGTGCTTGCCTTTCATGAGGTCGACCTGGTTCCACCCCCTGAACCCCATATGGACCTGAGCCCATCAGGAGTAATTCCTGAGTACAAGGCCCAAGTAAGCCCTAAGCACCACAGGATTTGACCCCCAAGCCAAAATAATGACAAAAGATAAAGACAAGGATTAATATTTCAAATAGGCTGCTGAATAAGAACTAAGAAAACAGTAAATGGCAATGAGATAGGAATGTGTTTGGCATTTTGACATTGAATATATTAGGATACTAAATTTCAGGGATGGAAGCTTTTGTTTGTGAGCATGAAGCATATCAAAATTTAATGTGGTTTTTTTTTCTAACTAGTCATCTTGTCTCCTCTTCCCCTTCTTAATCAAGATTAAATGTCTCCCACTGAGGACTGTTGCCATGATGAACCAATGTTATTAAAATTACTATGTCACATAATCCTTGTATACAGGAAATCTGGTTTCACTGTGAAACAAGTAAATTTTTCAGAAAAGAATTTGCCCTAGATGAATTATTGGAAAGACTGATTTCACAACTATGAAGAGAACAAACATAGTGTTGCTTTATGCTCCCAAAGACTGGCAACATAAAAAGCTGCCAAAAAAAGAAAATTATCAAGTCTGTGAAAAATGGACTTGTGGAGGGATTCTATCATTTAGGAACTCAGCTACCACAATGTGTAAGCAGAGGGTAAGTAGGAAAACCTAATCTATCTCTCCACTTTTTGATGTTCTGCCAGTGATTACCACCAGTTAACCTCTGACAGAAGCCAGGTAAGGATTCCCTCTGTAGGATAATGTACTATGTCAGATGGCTCAGTCTTCCAAAGCACAAAGAAAGATAGAGATTAAAGAATCTATTAGGCCAGACGGTGAGGGAAGGAAGAGAGCAAACTATCAGCATGTGCAATATAATGAAAGATCCATACAAAGAGCAACTAAAACAAGTGGAGAGAGGAAATTAAGATAGAAATGCACGTATGTGAAAAAACACAAATCAAAGCATTATTATATCTGAGTACATATTCTGTTTAGAGAATTTCAAAGAGTCCAAAATTACTAGAGCACTGAAGAATTAGTGGAATATAGAACAGGAGCTGAAAAGATAAAACAAGGCCAGAATATACACCAGAGGTCAGCAAACTATGACCTACAGTTCAAATCCAACCTGATTTCTGTGTTTGTAAACTTTTGTTGAAACAAAAAAAGTGGTTCACTTAAAAAATGAACCATACTTATTAATTTCTGCATTGTATGGCGGCTTTCAAGCTGCAATAGGAGAACTGAATAATATAGTTAATTTCAGGAGAGAAAACATCTGGCCTTTTACTGAAAAAGTTCTGACTCATTAGGAAAAGAAAAAAAACATAAAATGATGAATAGTCTGGGGAATTTCTGTAAGCAACAGACAAACTGACATCAACTCAAAAATTAGTCAACAGTGAAATTGTCAATCCAGTTGAAAACGTTCAAGTAATTATGAAAATGAAAGTATTCATTGCCTTTAAAAATTATTTTTAAAAACTAGTATTTATCTACTCAATTAAACTTGTTATTTGGGCTAATCAAGTAACGCATCCCATAAACGTGGTTTTAAATACTCTTATCTCTGTAACAGTTTATAAGTATTTATACATTTACCTTGAGAGTATTTTCTTTTGGATTAGTATCTGACCTTTTCTTTTGTAATTGATTTTGTTGAAAATTGGCCTTAACTGGCTGAGATGCACTCTTTTTATCTAAACCTTTCACTGCGGAGGCAGGTATTTTTGATGAATGTGTTTGTCGAAATACTTCAGTTTCTCTCTGGTGAGACAAGTTAGGAGGTCCAGATACTCTTAATTGCTTCTGTGGTGGAACTCCCAAACTTACTGAAGAACTTATTCCATCATTTGCTATTAGGTTTGTTTGTTTGCATATAGGTCTAAAATCATTTCTATCCCAAGTTTTCAAGCTGGTATTTTTGTTGGATTCTCCATAGCTGCAGTAAGGGAATGGACAGATTTGGGAAGAAAAAAAAGTCTTAGTTCTTGTTAGTATATACTTCTTATTAATCAAAAGAAAATTAAATTTTTCATTTATATTGAAACTAAGTTTATAAAATATTCTGTAACTACTCATCACAAGTTTATAGTACATAATGTCTCTTTTTTCAAGGGAGAAAATCAAGACATTGGGAGGAACAAATTTGTTTAAAATCATATAGAAAATTATTGACAATTTAAAATTCAGATCGCCCTAATATCCCACCTAAATATGTTGTGCCAAAAAGACTAGAAAAAATTTTGAGAACTTTTCCTTATTTCTTTGTGCTTTTATTTTTTCATTTTCTGAAGGTAAGTTTTTTAAAAGTTGAACACTGCTTGTAAGTGACCTTAAATCATAAAGAACAAAAAACACAAGAGGGTAAATTGATATCTGATTAGAAACTTTGTACTTTTACTGTATAGCTTTGAAATTACTAAGTGAATCTGCTATAGCATTTTGTTAACTATATTAATTTGAGTTGTTCTGCTGCTATTAATAAGGCAAAAAAATCAAAAGTATAATTTGGGCTGTTAACAATTCTATAGAAAATTAGTCCAAGTCACAAATTCTTATTTCTGAAGAATTTCCCCAAAAATATCACAAGAAAAATAATATATCCCAAAAATTCCAAGTTCCCCTGTAACAAACCTAGATCATGTGGGACCTGAAGTCTATGTAGTTTAGGAAGCCTTCTTAGGTAAAGTAGATATAAAATTAAGCATGAAAATTTAAATAACAATAATTTAAAAGTCTGACAAATACCACAATTAAAACAACATCCAGGAAAAATATTATTGGTATAATTAATAATTGGGCTGGAGCTATAGCACAGCGGGTAGGGTGTTTGCCTTGCACGTGGCCAACCCGGGTTCGATTTCTCCGCCCCTCCCGGAGAGCCCAGCGAGCTACTGAGAGTATCTCGCCCGCATGGCAGAGCCTGGCAAGCTACGCATGGTGCATTTAATATGTCAAAAACAGTAACAACAAGTCTCACAATGGAGACGTTATTGATGCCCACTCAAGCAAATCGATGAACAACGGGGCTACAGTGCTATAGTGCATACAACTTTCAAGACCTACATTCTTCTAGCTGCCATTTCTTTTCTGGTGCACAGAAGACATGACCTCTAAGAAGACAAGGCTATCAATGCAATGAAAGCCTTGATATTCAAAGCATCATTAATTTCGTTGTAAATTTTCTTCTGCAAGTGAAAACCTAAATCTTATACATCTGATTGGACATTTACTCAGTTCAGAGCAGTAAACATAAAAGCAAATACAGACTCCTGTTTTAGTAAACCATAAAGAATTCAATTAAAAATTTTATAGATATTTTTGGATATTTTCTAAGATGTATTATTGTAACATTTAAAACATCTTTTAAGTCAGATGAAGGGCAAATGGGGATGATCTCGATTATCTGTAGTATATGCCATAAATAGGACAAGGGAATGCAACGTAATAAGGGGGGATGACTAGATCACCCTTGACCCCAGATTACATGGGAGAGGAGGACAGAGAAGGAAAGATATCCATGGGGGAAGGAAGAAGATGAAAAGAGAGGTAACGGGGAGGAGGGGCCAGGGGCCTCAGGTACACTGATAATATGGGTGAGTGGGATAGCTATATATCTAAACCACAGATTCAACAACACTAATAACATGCAATCCAAACTAAAACTACCAAACTTTAAAATGTACCTGCCAAGGTGGCAGGCTGGGAGGCAGGAGACTTAGGAACACAGGAGGAGGGAAGTTTACACTGAGGATAGGTTTGGTGCTAGAACATTGTATGTCTAAAATTCCACTATCAATAACTTTTTAAATCGTGATTATTTAATTTTTAAAATTTTAAATATGGGGGCTGCCACGCTGGCCGAGGAGAGGAAATATCCTTCTTTCTCGGTTCTTTTCCCTTTTCGGGAAGAAATGTGGCGTGGCGTCCACCATATTATGAGGTCTATTAAGCAGGCACAAACTTGGTGGCGCCGGAAGGGAAAAAAAATTCCAAAACAGTGGGACGCTTGGGCAGTCTCGGCCGCAGGCTGATACCAGCACACGCTCCGCCGAGATTCGACCCGAGTGGCCACACTTTTGTGCGCCTGCTTTGCTGCTGATCGACCAGAATCCGGAGGCCAACTAGACTACTTTTGGTTCCAGAAACTGCTTGCAGTCATGTCTCTAGACTGTGAACTAAGCCATAGCCCCACGCCAGCCAAGGACGGGAAATATCCTTCTTTCTCGGGTTTTTTTTCCCTTGTCAGGCGGAGTGGCAACAGCCATATTATGAGGACTATTAAGCAGGCACAAACTTGGGGGCACAAACTTGAGGGAAAAAAAAAAGAGTTATGTACTTGGAACAGCGGGACTTCATATCTCCATTCTCAGCAATGGAAAACTAATTATCAAATGCTTCCTTGGCAGTAGGGCTGTCTTTTTTGGGGGGAAACTCCAACAACAATAGTGAGTTTTGTGTTGAAATATGGAATGTAATCAAAGTAAAGAGAAAATGAAGTGAAACTTACCAGTTATGCAGGCGGGGGTGGGGGAGTAGGGGGTTGGGAGGTATACTGGGGTTTTTGGTGGTGGAATATGGGCACTGGTGAAGGGATGGATGTTTGAGTATTGTATAACTGAGACATAAGCCTGAGAACTTTGTAACTTTCCACATGGTGATTCAATAAAATAAATTTTTAAAAAATAAATAAAATTTAAAAAAAAATGGGGGCTGGTGTGATAGCACAGCAGGTAGGGCATTTGCCTTGCATGCGGCCAACCCATGTTCGATTCCCAGCATCCCATATGGTCCTCCAGGCACCACCAGGAGTAATTACTGAGTGCAGAGCCAGGAGTAACCCCTGAGCAACGTTGAGTGTGACCCAAAAAAAGAAAAAAAATTAAATATGACTGTCAAGGAGGCAGATTGGGGGAAGAGGAAGATAGAACCTGGAGACACTGGAAGAGGGAAGCTGATACTGGTGGGATTGGAGCTAGAACGTTGTATGTCTGAATCCCACTTATGAATAACTTTGTAAATCACAGTGCCTTAATTTAAAAAAATTTCTTACTTATTATAACATTCTGAAAATAATAAAAAGGAAAATAAATTAAAATAGAGAAGACCCTACAAACTGTTGAATACAATCATCTATGAGATGAGGAAGAATATAACTGACTTGTTAAAATCTCAGACTCAAAGTAAAATGACTCGAGTATTCTGTTTAAAAAGTAACTAGTGGGGCTGGAGCGATAGCACAAGGGTAGGGCGTTTGCCTTGCACGCGACTGACCCGGGTTCAATTCCCAGCATCCCACATGGTCCCCTGAGCACCGCCAGGAGTGATTCTTGAGTGCACAGCCAGGAGTAACCCCTGAGCATCACCGGTGTGACCCAAAAAGCGAAGAATAAAAATAAAAATAAAAAGTAACTAGTGATCATCTTGATCATTTTTGATTGAACAACTTTTTATTTCTAACTATAAGAAATATATTATTTTTATAGTGAGTCACAACTTATAGGAAATACAGCGTATCTTCCCTTAAAAACAATTTATGAGGGGTTGAAGTGATAGCACAGCGGGTAGGGTGTTTGCCTTACACATGGCCGACCTGGGTTCGATTCCCAGCATCCCATATGGTCCCCTGAGCACCACTAGGGGTAATTCCTGAGTGCAGAGCCAAGAGTAACCCCTATGCATCGCCGGGTGTGATCCAAAGAGCAAAAAAAAAAAACCAATTTATGAATCTACTAAATCTTTTACCAGTGACCAATTTTCAAAATCTTCACCTCCACTCAACTGTATTTGTTAAATACAAAGAGTAATTCTAATTTCATTAAAAACTATTTTCAAGATTAATTATTGAAATTTTAACAAAAAAACTCAAAGATGTAACATCGTTTCACACTTGCTTATTGTCTAGTAAACTCAACCATCTTGATACCCTGTTTACATTATTCTTGCAGATTCTATGTTCCAAGAGAGTCTAGATAATAGCTATCACATAAAATACTGGATTCCCAATTAAATTTGAATTTTAAATCAATTATAAATAAAATTTTAGTATAAGTATATTTCAATTATTACATGTAATATTTTCTTAAAAGATTATTTGTTATTTTTATGACGTTCAAATGTAACTGGGTATTCTGGGGTTTTGGCGATTCCGGCAACACTAGCCAATTTTTAAAATTCTAAATCAATTAAAGAATCATTGGTATATTACCAACTACCTGCATGAGTTTTCAAATGTTTTTAACTTTTAAGGAATTTTGTTGCTACATGTCAATCGTCTAATAGATCATATATTATTTAAAATTAGAATATCTAATAGTCTCTGTCCAGATTACAATCTGTTACCTAATTAACATTTAATGTCTAACAGATTTTTTTTTCCTAACACCTGCATTTGGAGATATGCCTCCAAGGACCATCTCAAGCTACTAAATAGGCCCATTCAAGTGTTTCAAGTGCTGGTCTGAAGTAATTAACTTATCTTATGAAAACTAGCATGAGCAATGAAATCAAAACTATTTTTAAACATTGGTTTAATATATTTATTTTGATACATTTATTCAAAGTTGCCCCCTCTTTAAAAAAAAGAAAGTTATCCTCAATAAAGGTGAGGTACTGTACTATTAACCTGACAGGATTTCTGGGAAGATTATTAAAATAACAAATATCAAAACATTAAAATGACTGACACATGTTTGGTTTTGCTTTTTTCATACTTTGCTTCCAAAATTATTTCCTGCAATAGCTGCCACTTACTCAAGAATACTAAATTTCAGCACTTAAAATACCCATATCCTAGAGCCAGGGAGATAGTATAGCAGGTAAGGCACTTTCCAAGGGAGACCAGCATTTGATCCCTGTGGCCTATATGAGTCCTCCAGGAATGACCCCTGAGCACAGAGCCAGTAGTTAAACCCTGGGCATTGCCATGAATGCCGCCTCAAAAAAAAAAAAAATATATATATATAATATATATATATATATTCTTTCCTGTTTTGTTTTGTTTTTTTCGTAGACTTTAAATCCTTATGGCAATGACTCAAAAGTACTGTCAATGGTCTCTTTGTTCCTTGCATTCACACTATTACATATGCACAAATACTCAATCTTCATCTTTCTTATTCCATTTTATTTGAGAGCTTTCAGTCTTACTACAATAACAGTGAGCATTCTATTTGGTTCCCAATTTCTAAATACATATAACATTCCTACTCTTTACCTACTAACACTAATCATTAATAGCTCATCAGTATCAAAAAATCATAAAATCATAGTAATACTGGCATACATGACAAATTTCTGAACATGAAAAATTATTTGGAAACATTAAGCATTCCCACACACTTCTGTCTTTAAGAAATTGCCAGCAGTGTTCAGAAGTCCCAGAGGCCATACCCAGACGTTAGTGTTCAGAAGCTTCCATGGTCACATCCAGTGATGCTTAGGGAACACCTCCAGGGCTATAACCAAGGTTATCTGCATGCAAGATTTATGCCCCTTAGCCCCTATCTTTCTGCCCCTCTTCTATTTTAAAATTTTTGTAGAGCAGAGTCTCTTAATTTTATAAAACACAACAAATATTAATAAAGAATGTAAATTTTCTAAGTAAAATTCTAAGAAAGAAAGAAAAAATGGAGGAAGAGAAATGGGAGAGGTAAAAGGATCAGAACAACAAAGAAAAAAATTTAAACATACTCACTTCCAGCTACTCTTGTTTCTTTCAGTATTTATTTGAATAGTCTCAGACATAGAATCTTGACTTCTCAGGGAAGGAGAAACAGAATGTGGTATTTGACTTGAAAAGAAACTGGTCCTATTAAATATTAATAGTTTCCAAACTGAGAAATATAAAATGCACTCAGAAGAATAACATTTAGTAACATAAACATACAGCATTGATGTGTATTTTTCCACATACCCTGTGCTCATTACTTTCGTTACAGGAGGCAACTCTGGAGTCATAATTTCCCAGGTCCAATCTCAAAAGATATAAGAAAAACAGACAAAAGTACAATAGGTATAATTTTAAAATAATTTTTACACTTTAATTATGGAGGACTAAAACTTGAAAAACCTGAAGAAACTTTTACATTCAGCCTTATTAGTATTTGCAGACCTCTGAGATATACCCTCATATCTCAAGGAAAAAATAGTTTACTTGGTATTTTGCTCACAGCTGAACCTTATAATGTCTTTTACTTTGAAACACAGTTTGATCAGTATTATAACCCAGAACATAAAGATATGTGATGTACTCATGCCTGGTGTTTCTGTGAGAGAGTGAGAAACAACATAAAATTTCACTATCAATTCTTATCCTCACTAGTGTGATGTACTCTGATGTTCTGTTTTACATTCTACTCTACTTTATCCTCTTATATATTTTAAGATATTGGTTACTTCCCAACCTAATGGATAGCATATTCAAATATGCTACAAAGAATAGAAAAAATACTGGTATGACATCTCTTAACCAATGTAAGAATGAGAGTTTAATACCTCAGAATAATACACATTTTTGAAATAGCAATTCTAATTGTTACTGTTCAAGGTCAACAGTCATGCTACTTGTAAAAATATTTTAGATGGTGGAAAAGATTATTTAAGTAGCAGGTGATATCTGGATAAATGCCCATTTGTGTATATAATGTTTTTATTTTACCCCCAAATAATGGAAATATCAAATTCATACTTCAAATTTCCCAAATATGAAATTAAAATAATTATAGAATTTGATTTTAGGATTAGATTTGGATTAAGATCAATGGTGGCACATTATATCAAACCGAATGTACAAATAGTGCCATATAAAGATATATAAATTTCTAGTGGCATAAGATCCTATTTAAAATTTTTAACATATACCCAAAACAACATATACAACCAGAAATGTACCAAGTATATTTCAGGATGTCTTCCTTTCTATGCTTTTTTTCAGATATAAGTACAAAGTTTAAAAACACAAGAGATCTTCAAGCACCTACCAAAATAGCTAACCGTAATCAGCAATGAGACCTAGCCATAAAAAGCTAAACCAGGATTTGGATGACCTACCTTAAAAAGATGAGCTCAATCAGAGGCTTTCTGTCTCTAGAATAAGTTATTATAATACAGTCAAAGGACAATTTTATTCATAGGTAAAATATTTATAAGGAAGCCAAATTGATGAATAGAGTAAAGAATCAACAAAGAAAGGCGAAAGAAAAAAAATTCTATCAGAGCAAAATTTTTTAAAAAGACAAAAAAACTAGGCCAAGAACAAGAAATTCAGCTTCCACACTTCCTAAGAATTTTTTTCATTTTTCCTGCACATTTATTCCTATTCCAAATGGCCAGTTCTCCATTATTTATCACCAAATATTTAAGTAATGAAATCTATACATCCTTGGAAAATAAGTTTAATTTTTACAATCAATAAAGGTTACTGCTCATCAGAGCAAAGGTACCAGATAAAAGGTCATATATTATCTACCATCCATGCAGACAGTGAAATTCAAACTACTGCACTGAATGTTCAGAAAGCACCAAACAATCTTTATATTTGGACAGTGGAAAGAAGTCAATTTTCAATTTCCATTAAAATAAAATGAAAATGCTAACTTTCTATAATCCTAGCTCTTATTTTCTGAAAACATTTACCTTAGTTCTTACCTGTTGGTAGAGGAGGAAAATCATAACTATCAGAAGCAGTACTGATGCCTGGATCATTTTTAAGTGGATTAGAAGTTAAGGGCTGTCTAGTCCTCTTTTTCTGATTGAACAATGGTACAGGCAAACAGCCTAAAATGAATGTAGCAACAAATTTGTACTGAATAGGCAGAGTTAAATATAGTTAAAGAATAATTGCTAGGGGCTGGAGCACAGCAGGGAGGGCGTTTGCCTTGCACGTGGCTGACCTGGGTTCGATCCCCAGCGTCCTATATGGTCCCCCGAGCACCACCAGGAGTAATTCCTGAGTGCAGAGCCAGGAGTAACCCCTGTGCATTGACAGGTGTGACCCCCCCAAAAAAAGAATAATTGCTAGTATATAATAAACAATTGGAATTTGTCTACCTCTATATGCTAATTGTATATCTATCAAGGACATATTTCCAATATCTTTGAATTAAATTTTATTTTGGCTTTTGAGTCACACCCAGTTGTCAGAGCTCACTCCTGGCTCTGGCTCTGTACCTAGGGATCACCTCTGGGTGGGGAAAGGTGATATATAGTGCCAAGGATCAAATCTGGGTTGGCCGTGTGCAGGGCAAGCATCCTGACAACTATACTATCACTTCAGCTCCTACATTTTACATTATTTTAAATATCCTGAGTCTAAAAAAACTTTTATTGAACAGAGAAATAGTATAGGAGTGAAGGCTCAGGTTATGCCTAGGTTCTATTCTCAGTATCACATGGTCCCCCAGCATTGCCAGATGAAGTCCTGGAGCACCCTAAGCACCAACAGGATAGCCTAAGTAATCTACAGTGAAAGTCTGAGAAACACTGCATCCTTCAGCCCTTGCTTTGAACCTTCAGCCAGGTTGACTGAGAAACACCAATTGGGGGACCCAAGACCTTCTGAGAATCACTGGGAAGACCTGCCCCCTGTCAAAAAATAAAATTAAATTAAAACTCCTTTCTTGTTCTACACTAACATTGTTTAATTACTCATGTTTATAAGTAATTCCTCCTGCCCTAACTTTTTCCAAATCCCATTTTTGTTTTATTTCACTCCTGTGTTTTTCTATTACCATATGAATGAAATATGGTATAGTTGACTCTTCCAATAGAGTAGTGGTAAGAGAGAACAAAACTGATCCATGTAGCACCGTAGCACTGTCATCGCGTTGTTCATCGACTTGCTCGAGCCAGGAACCCATAACATCTCCATTGTGAGACTTGTTACTGTTTTTGGCATATCGAATACGCCACGGGTAGCTTGCCAGGCTCTGCCGTGTGTGCGGGATACTCGCAGTAGCTTAACTGGCTCTGCAAGAGGTATGGAGGAATCGAACCCAGGTCAGCCGTGTGCAGAGCAAACGCCCTACCTGCTGTGCTATCGCTTCAGACTCTGATCCATACTTTAAAAAATCCTAACTACTCTTTGACTATGGTAGCACATTTCTTTAAGGTCAATGTTCTCAAACTTCTGAAACTGTGTTTAACAAGTTAGTCCTAGTCTCACAGTTGTATTTCAAGAGATTTTGTTAAGAAGCCCAAACAAGGGGATGAAGCGATAGTACAGTGGGGAGGGCGTTTGCCTTGCACAAGGCCAACCCGGGTTCGATTCCCAGCATCCCATATGGTCCCCCGAGAACCCCAGGAGTGATTCCTGAGTGCAGAGCCAGGAGTCAGTCCTGAGAATTGATGGGTGTGAACCAAAAAGCCAAAAAAAAAAAAAAGTCCAAACATAACATTTTAATAGGCATTATAAGTACCTATAACATATAATTTCTATGAATCATCTGAATGTGCTTTGGAGTAATAATATCCAATCCAAATAAGAATATAACTCTCTCCAGATCTCTGAGTTCAACCTGACATGTCAAGAATCATATTACTAGCTTTAAATCCTGACTCTAATTCATGGTATAATTTATTAAACATCTTTGTGCCTTAATTTCTTTTTTTTCTTTTTGGGTCATACCTGGTGATGAACAGGGGTTATTCCTGGCTCTGTACTCAGGAATTATTCCTGGCGCTGCTCAGGGGATCATATGGGATGCTAGGAATCGAACCCAGATCAGCCACATGCAAGGCAAATGCCTTACCCGCTGTGCTATCGCTCCAGCCCCTGTGCCTTAATTTCTTAGCTGAAAGATGGGATGGTCTAATACCGGTCTATTAGGAGGTTGGAATAAAATAGCACAGTGGTTGGGCATTCGCCTTTCTCGAGTCTGACCTGAGTTCGATTCCTCCGCCCCTCTCGGAAAACCTGGCAAGCTATTGAGAGTATCGAGCCCGCATGGCAGAGCCTGGCAAGCTACCCGTGCGTATTGGATATGCCCAAAACAGTAACAATAAGTCTCTCAATGAGAGACGTTACTGGTGCCTGTCGAACAAAAATTAAAAATATATATATAATTAAATGTCTAGAAAATAGTTCCACCATAAATAACAGCTATGATTATCTTCATTCCCTTTGTTCTCTTTATTCTTGCTCTCTGACTTTATACTATAAATGAGAAAACAGAAATAAGGAGACACTGGGAGATTAGAAGTGCTCCTAAAACTATTTTAAATAGGCAAGTCTCTGAACACAAATAAACTTTGTTTTCAGCTTAAAAACACAAAACTCAAGCAGCTAAGTTATGTGGAAAGAACACTAAACTCAGGAAAGTTCGATTTTACTCTCACCTATACAACTAAAAGTTTTGCCCTGCATAATTTCCTTGAACCTAAATAAAGTAAAGAGGCTAGACTATAGGTTTGATCTTTTTAAAAGAGTTTCATGCCTCAGATGTATGAGGCCTTGGATTTGATCCTTGCACCAAATGGGAATAAAAAGTTCCTTCCAAACATTTAATTTATTAACTACATGAACTTTACATAGTATATATAAATTAAAGAAAATCATAAAATTGTTGATTACCTGCTGTACTCCGAGTTGAATTTTCATTTAAGTTTCTCTTCATTTCCATTAATATCAAAGTCTGTAACTTTGTCTTTAGCACACCAAATTCACGACATTAAATTGTTTAACTAAACCTTCAGAGAAAGAAATTTGTAACTCACATCAAAAACAAATTACTCTGCTGGGTAAGTATTAAGTTTGTTGTTTTAAGCTATGGTCTCAAACCTAATAATTTTCACTTTTAAAGTCCTTTGTTTTCTTAGAATTATACCATAACCCAACAGGGATTGGGGTTTGGGATGGAAACATCCCAAATACGGTGGGTGGGAAAGTGTAATGGTGGTGGGATTGATGTTTGAATATTAAATGTAATCAAATATTGTGAACTACCTTATAAAATTTAAAAAAGCATTTTTTTTAAAAAAAAAGAAATGCCTAGGTTTGAAAAAAAAGAATTACACCATAACCAAGTTTTCCAATTCTGTTCAAAATAAAAGTGGGACTACAGAGGCTAAGGCCCTGCTTCATATATATATATATTTCATAGTCTATGTAAATAATTTCAGAATCAAGGATTCAGTAAGAGTAACTCTGAAACAATCCATAAAGGGTAAGTGGACTCTAACTCTGGCAAACTTACATACTTGTACAAGAGGAGGAATGAAACATACACAATTGAGTTAGTCATGACTAAGTTAGTCATGTGAAGACTCTATGTTCCAATTTATGCTCTGTGTTCCAATTTAAAGCACAAGCACCTGGCAAGTGTAGCACACCAAGCTCCAGTGAACTGTTTACCTTGACTACAATGAGGCCCTAAGTTAGATCCCTGCATAACACACACACCTCTATATATCTATATATATTACAGATTTATGTCTCACAGATCATCTGATATGTCCTTAACTTGGGGCCCCTGGGTTATAAATACCAAAGACTGTCTATCCAGAATAGGTGCAATGGGAAATAGCCACTATTTCTGTAATTTAAAAATGTGAAACAAGTTTTTTCCCCCTTTTTTTTCTTTTACAACAGAATTCCTGCTGTAGTTTCTTCATGTTTAGCCTCTTAATATATTTCAATTCCAGCCAAAGCAACAAACCCATATTATGTGAAAAGGCAAGATACAAATCAAACTAAACCACATCATTTCTGTTCTACAGTTCACTCACCAAAGCAGACAAATATGAACACAGCAAAAAAACTTTCAAACTATACTGAGGTAAATATTAGTTTCCAATACTGCGTATAGACATGAAAGTTGGAAAACAAGAGATAAGGAAAAGAATGTTTCCAAACCTTGAGTTTTAAGTCGGATAGAGTAAGTCTGTTTAAAAAATATATTAATTATGCCATTTTATTATCCACAAATGATATTTATTTCATTCTTTTATACTTTGGCCTATTTGTCTTTATTGTCTGTCATTTTTGTTGAGGTACTGTGATTGCAAAACTGTCATACTTTTCATGCATACATTGTTCCAATAACACATCCACCACGATTTCCCTCCACCAGTACCCCTCCATCCTTCCTTCCCAAGTAAGGGAAGCTCAATTCTACAGAAAAATTCTTCCATTCTGATCTCTTTGGCCATTTGTTGTTCCCTTACTGTGCTTATGTCCCGTATATGTGAGAGCCGTTTTGAATTGTGCATATCATGACCCTTAGACACAGATGAATAAAATTAAACTCCCAGAATTCCACAAAATTGTAGATAAATGATTTAAAAAATTGATTTAAAAAAACATTTTTCAGAAGCTGCCTTTTCTTACAGGTATGTACATGTTTTAAATTACGAGCATGAGTAATACTAAGTGAGCACATTTTTAATGTACATTTCTTCTGTAACTGAATGTCAGCCACCTAGATCACGCAGCTGAAAAAATCGCGGGAACTCATGGCCTGCGCAGGCGCTCTGCCACGCCCTTCTAGAAGTCAGAACAGCGTGCCTGCTCATTTCCCTTAGCTCCGAACCACGGGAACTGGCAGCCTAACTCTGCCTGGGCTGACAGGGGCTATGACATTTCACGCCAACAAAATTAAGCAAACGACCTCCGCCCGGGTCCCCGGCACTGGGCGCGGAGACCCCGAGTAACCCCAGTGGCATTATTCTGACGGGGGCGGCAGCTGCTCCACGCCCATGAACACCCGGAGCACCGCACCCCTCCCCCACCACCACTACCAACGGCCACCCCCTCGGGAGGAAGGCACAGCTGAGGCGGTCCGCCAAGGCCCCGGTCCCCTTCTAATTGCTCTCCCGACCCAGGGATTGGGGGAAGCTTAGCAACAAGCGACAACACACAATCTTGGCCCTCTCGGCCCTCCTGCCCATACCCATACCACACACAGGTTGAATCCCTCTGTTTCCTCGCCTCAGCCAGCCGCCAGCCGCCACGAAAGGGCCTGCTCAGCCACGGAGCTCTCGCGACTGAAAAAAACGCGGGAACTCAGGCCCTGCGCATGCGCTCTTCCACGCTCAAGGAAGGACCGTGGTAGGAACCAGTTAGGCAAAATGGCGCGCGGGCGCCACGGCGTCATGTATTCACTGGTCACCGAGTCAAGGACACCCGTGTTCTCTCCATAGAACGAAAGTGGAATCTTTTTAAAGCACCTTCCCTTAGGTCCTCACAACACAGCCAGCCTCTGTCTGCCCCAGCTTGGTCGGGACGGGGTGTCTAGGGCTAGTCGTTCGAACAGCTCTCACGCCTTGGGGTCATGTAGAAGGTTCGAGAACAGTGCGGTGAGACCCAGGCGTGTGTACACCTAGGAAACAATGACTAGAAGGCCGCGAAACAGCCACAGAGCTGTTCCTGTGTCGCTACTTTTATTTATGGTATGAGAAATTATTTTCATCTTCAAAATAAAGCGTACTTCAGTGATGATGCTCTGTTCTAAGATGAGTGGGGGGAATTAAAACCAGTGGAAAACCAGTGGGAGGGCTGAGTTCTCGCGTGACCCAAACACCTGGAGTCCCAGAGAGGAAGCGGGACGGTGCCGTGACCCAGAGCTCTGGCTCCGGGCCACGAGACTTGTTTCCTAGCCCTTAACATCTGGAATAAGTTCTTTGCCCTTCTAGACCTACGTTTCCTCCCTCCGTGGAAGAGCAGTGGCAGTACCTACTTGCCTTAAGAATGAACAGGTCGTGACACGGTAAACATTTCGCGAATGTTAGCCTTTCTTCAGCAACAGTAGCTGTCATTTACGGAGTACTTTACCAGATAACGGTCATTCTAGTTCTGTCTGCATTCAAACAACTTGTTTTGTTGTTGCCGTATCTTCAAACTCTTTGAGGGCAAGAATAGGTGAAGGGGGGGAAGGTCGATGGGGACTCAGAGATGGAGGGAGGGTTTTTAGTGAATAGCCAGGCCAGGGTGACGGAGCGGTAGTAGTGAGTAAGGTGCTTGCTTTACTCACAGCTGACAGGGGTTGGACTTCTGGTATCCCACATTGGCCCCCGAGCCTGCCAGGAGTAATCCCTGAGCAACACTCAGTGTGGCCCCAAAACAAAACAAACGCCCCAAAATTGCTAGAACAATGCTCAGAAGATAAAATTGTTTCTTGGACGTTTGATCAAATACAGAAGTATTAGGAAAGAAGATTAGAGGTAGATTGAGACCACGTAGTAGGGGACCTTGAATGCCAGATAAAGCTTTGAAGGAACAGGACTTTTATATAGTTTGGTAAAAGGAAGATTTCAAACAATAAAAACGTCTAGGAAGACTTGTTATTCATTTTGGTTCTGTTAGGATATATATTTTGTGTGTGATTAAATGTTTTAGAGTGTGATTGGAAAGAGAGGTAGTACAGGAGATAAGTGGCTGCTGTCAGCAGAACCCTAGTTCAAATATCAGGCACCACCTCTGAGCACTAGGGGTCACTCCTGAGCACAGAGCCAGGAATAACCCCTGAGCAAGGCTAGGTGTGATCCCAAAACAAAACAAAGAAAAAACTTTAAAAATAAAACAAAAGCTTTAGGGAAGCAGATTTTAAGATGATACATTACATGCATATACAATGTAGCCCACGCAACCCACAGGAAAAACTTTATTCTAAAAAAAAAAAAAACTTTAAGCCACTTTTAACAATGTCCTGTGTTGTATTACAAGGAATGAAGACATGAAAGTGTAGAATCTTTTCTAGCAGATTATAATTGTATTTATTTTCGCCCTATCTTCTCTGATTATTTCTTCCTGGAAAGCTGGTCAAAGGTCTGGTAGCAATAGACCCACAAGAGAACAAAAATATTAAAAGTGGTGAGTAGTTTAATTATATGACTTCTGGCTAACCACATTATGTACAAGACACCTTGTGTACAATTTTGGAGAGAAGACTCTCCCACTTGTCCCCCAATCAGACTATTTTGTAAACAAGCCTAATTTGCCTCCCACAAAATTTCTAATATAAATATATTGGACACCTATGAAAAATTTGTTTTAAGCAATATTAGCTTGGTCATAAATCAGGCATCACTATTCCCACAAAATATTTGTGATGCTGAAAGTTGGTAAGTATATACTTTTATACTATTTAAACCATTAAATGTTTCACCTACTAGTAAGACAAGTGACAACTAAAAACAGTTGCACTTTGCATACTATCTGTTCTTTGAATTCTCAAAGAGAAGAACTGGACTAGGAAAATATGACATTTTGTGAAACACAAAAATGTAGTATACTTTGGGAAACAGAGAGTTAAAAATCTCTTGGAAGTTAACTTGGTATAACAGTAGGAAAAGCCTCTGTTGCTCTAGTTCTAAGGAAATGCTCGCCTTTTTCTCTAAAATAAAGCTTTCTGCAGGAGACAAACTCTACATAAGAAACAAGGTAAGTATAGGACAGAATTGCTGCAATTCATTAACTCTCAAAAACTTTATTCATTTAGGCATGCTAGGAAAACCATTTATGAATGTTAAATGTGCTGATCTGTTAAAATTCCATAAAACAGACCTCGAAATGCAGTCATTTGTGCCAGCTACAAGTAAATCACTGAGGCTGAGGCAGCATTTCAGAGAGACTAGGGCAAAGAACAAAACTAACCACAAAACGGCAGAAAAGAAACAAAGCCAAAGCATAGTCAAGTGTTAATGATTCACCATAGTTACTGGCCTAAAAACTAAAGTTAGCTAAACAATACAACTATCTGTTTACTTTGCACTTGTTTTCCTCATCTCTACAACAAAATATTTAGTGTACATTGATGCAGGTGGAAAATCAAAGCCTCCAGGGGTTTTTGTATTTTTGAACATTAATTTTAATGTGCAAATTTAATTTTTATTACTTTATCTCTGCAGAGTAATTGTCTTTAAGGAAAAACATAGGAATTGGTCTATTCAGTAATATGAAAAATTCACATTTTATATTTTCATCATGTGTTTTGTTTATATGCTTATTTCCTGAAGACACTGTAGTAGCTGTTTATGTGAATTCCAAAAGAGCAAAAGTGGAACTTAGGGGAAGGCCAATAACCATTCTGTGAATAACCAACTGAACTTAGAATTAGAAAACTGAATACCAGGTCCAAGTTTCTACTAGTAACTGTGAAGCTTTAATGGTTACTTAATCGCTCTTTCCTTTACCTCTGAGCTGGGAATATCAATAACTAACCCACCTTTCTTACAAAGTGATGATACAAATAAACCAAGGTAAACTACTCTGACACTGTACTGAATTTTGTACAACTCTTCTTATATCCCTATCAAATAATCTGGAAATTCCAGCATATAATATTTCAGTACTTGAATGTATTTGATTTTCTGGATGATGGAACATAAAATAAAATCACATTTAGCCCTGAGCCCTTTCCCAAAAAAAAATGTATTCGTCACAGCATTTCAGATAGTTCCCTAATAAGACCCCCCTTTTGAGAAACACATTCCCAGGGAGAATCCCTGTCTCTAATAAGTTGGTCTATGTCTGTACAAACTCATTTAATGTTTGTATATAGAGCATGCCTCAAGACATCTTAAATCATTACAAAGACTTAAAATTACTAACAGTTGCTTTTTCTTCAGTACAGGGCCAAAAAAAATTAGAAAGATTCCTAAGAAAGTCAACACAGAATTACCAAATTTTTTTAAGAGGAAATGATTAAAGCATGCTTTAAATTAACTTTTTAAGTCTTGATGCCCATTGATTTGGTCCTTGTGACTCTGACCATGAAAAAGCATTCTGACAGAAAGAACACCAGCTCCCAAGAGACCTCTTTATTGAGATGAGATTCAAAGGCCTTCAGATGAAAAGTGCCTGAACTCACTTCAAGAAAGAAATAGTTTTAAATGCGAGTGAGAATATAAATGCTAAATGATGATGTATACATTGTGGACCTGTTCTTTTTCTATTTTTGAGGATTAGGAAAGTAAAAAAATTTTCTTTGTTATCATAAATCATTATGATTAATAATTTATACTATTAGATGAGATTCTGGTGAAATTATTCTATTAGTATATTAATTCATTCTTGCACTTTGATCTACTGGCCATTTGAGGGAGTGAGAAGTTAAAGTAAGCAATAATATCTCTAGTTGGTCTTTGCATATTTTAATCCAAATATGGTAAAGGGCAGGGCTAACAAAGGGAGTGTCCATATAATAAACTGACTGACTCAGAACTTGTAACAGAAAATGAAAACAAACTCCAAGAGAACTCTGGACTTTGGTTAAAGTATCATTTAGACTTAAATTCCTAAGTCTTTCTTAAGAAATTGTTTTCTTTACTCTCTCTTCTGAATTACAGAAGTAAGATAAAACTACTTGACAAAATGACTTCTTGTCATGTTGCTGAAGAGCCTATAAAAAGGGTTGCTATCTTTGGAGGAACTCATGGAAATGAGCTATCAGGAATATTTCTAGTTAAGCACTGGCTAGAGAATGGCTCTGAGATTCAGAGAACAGGACTGGAGGTAAAGCCATTTATCACCAACCCAAGAGCAGTGAAGAAGTGTACCAGATATATTGACTGTGACCTGAATCGAGTTTTTGACCCTGAAAATCTTGGGTAAGACTGTATTTTGTGTTGTATGCACGTGTGAGTGTGAACAGTGGTTTGTGTGTAAGAGAGCACATATGTATGCATCATTCTCGTGTCTGTAAGTATAGCTGATGTTATGAATAAAATCACTTTCACTTTTAACCATACTCCATTATGAATTACACAATTATATAAATTAAGCGCTCACATGATCTTTTGTAAACTGTTTTTAAAGCACTAGACTTTCTTAAATGGTTTTCTTTTTAAATGCATTCTACACTAACTGAGACAATATATAACAAAGGTTTTTCTTTTCAATCATGTCTTTAAGAAAAGGATTTAATAATTCTTGGCTAAGTTATTATTAGAACACTATGATTACCTATAACATTTTTAGCTTTCTAGGTATGTCACTATGACTTTATCCAACTATGTTTATGGTAGTACATCAAGTTCTAGTTAAGAAAATTTTGATATTTTATGTACAAATGTATTTTTAAATCTAACAAAGTTCTGTGGATGTGCTACATATAGATTTATGGGTCCCAAGAATTTCTTCAACTGTGAATTGCAGAAATAGATACCTGTCATCCAAATTAAAAAAAATAAAATTTTAATATTTTAATTAATATTTGTTTAGTGAAATAGTGATTGAATACCCACCACCAGAAAGCATAGGAACATTCTCATTTAAGAAGTAGAATACTTATTTTCAGTGGCGAATCAATGATATACAAAACAGTCACCTGAATTTAAGCCCAGTTCTAACTTTCTGGGTATGCCTTTTTTTACATAATGAAAGTCTCTACTATAAACATTTTTTGCCACTTTTATCATTCATTTACCTAAAAATGTTAAGTTCCTATGCTTCTTGAGGTACTGTCCAGGTACTATGGAAACACTAAAACTAGGCACAAAATAGTTTGTACACACATACTACTAACTAGTTACATACTACAAGCTCAAACGTAAGACATGCACAGTAACAACTAATTCAGTACTGCTTCATGTGACAATTTTCTCATAAACTGACTTGAATTTAGAGAGATATCTAAGCTTAATCTCACCACAGATCAAAAGATGGCTACTAGATGTCTGACATATAACCTTATATATCAACATATCATTTTTTCTTTTTAGTGAACTTCAGTATAATAAATATATGTGATATATATTATAGGATATATTTTATATATACACTGAGTTTGTATAAATATGCCTCACTTTATGGAATACATGTATAGCAGGACAATGTTAGTTACACTTAAAATATCAAATTATATATTTGCTTGTGTAAATCTTTTTCAGAAATGCTTTATCTTCCTATTTGAGGTTTTATCAACACATTTAAAGTTAACATATTCACCTAAAATAGTTCTTAATGCATGTTACAAGTAAGAATTTGTTGGAGATAACTCTTTTAGTTGATCTAATCCAGGCATGAGAACTCAAAGTATCCATTAGATTTCAAGACTTCAAGCCTTTGCTCTGATGGGGCCTGAGCCATGATACAGTGGGTAGGGCACTTGCCTTGCATATGTCTGACCTTGGTTTGATCCCTAGCATCCCAAATTGTTCTCCTGAACCTTTCCAGGAGTAATCCTGAGCACCACCAGGTGTGGCCCAAAAATCAAAACACAAAAACCAAGAAACAAAAGTCTGGTTCTAAACATCAGGATGGCTTATGTTGTCACGTAGGGAAAAATTAGAAGCAGACAAGTTTGTGGTGGGAAGATCTCTTGAAACTGTTTCTTAAATTTTAAGATGAATATAGAAAGAAATACATAAAACACACATATAAACACATATACATATGTCTATATATCTATGGTGTTTCTGACATATAACCTTATATATCAACATATCATTTTTTCTTTTTAGTGAACTTCAGTATAATAAATATATGTGATATATATTATAGGATATATTTTATATATACACTGAGTTTGTGCCAGAAAGTAGAATTATTGTCATATGTATGAGAGCATATTTGTTTTCTTGTGTATTATAACAAAACCACATATTTAATGGTTTAATATAGTACCCATTTATTGGGCTGGAGTGATAGCACAGCGGGTAGGGCATTTGCCTTGGGTTTGATTCCTCCATCCCTCTCAGAGAGCCCGGCAAGCTACCGAAAGTATCCCGCCCACATGGCAGAGCCTGGCAAACTACCCATGGCATATTCGATATGCCAAAAACAGTAACAACAAGTCTCACAATGGAGACATTACTGGTACCTGCTTGAGCAAATCGATGAACAATGGGACGACAGTGCTACATCTATGGTGATATATCCATATACATCCATGAATATATATATATCCATACATATATAAGTGTGTGTGCATATATACACATATATATCCATATATATATTCATGAGGAACTATGTTTTATTAATACTATAGAAACCTGTAAACAGTGGTTTAAACAAGAACTTCTTTAGATTTTTCCTCTTGCAATCCCTTTTCTCCTGAGAAATGTAACACTGACAAGCACTGCCAGAAACCCCTTGGATTCATTACACATTTGATTTTCAATTAATGTGAGGTCATTGCACATTCCAAAAACCTTTTACTGTTGCCAATTTTTTTTGCCATGTTCATATTCATTGACATGACCCCATATAGGGTTGTAGCCCACCTTTAAGAAGCTAGGATCAATAATAAAGCTCTCGTTTTCACAAATATTAAGTCCAGAAGGTAGCAGTCCAGGAAAGGTGCAGGGCTTCAGTGGAATATTCAATACCACAGTCTGTTCTGTCTTCTTTCTACATTTAGCATGCTCCTTGTATCTTCTTGGTTTTTTACTTCACAATAAAAAACTGACTTTTCCACCTTCTTGATTGCATTCTCTGCAGGTGTTACCCTAGTTCAAGTTGTAGATATTTTAAAGATATTATCCAAAAATGGGGAATGGAAATTATAGAGAAATGATAAATTAATAAAGAAAAACCAACTTAGACCATCATCTTGCACCGTAAGATAATTATATCCTAGCCACTGTGGGAAGAGAGAAGTGAATAGATAGAAACTCATTTGATAATTCAATAAAAATTATTGATCCTCATGCTAGAAAATACATACATGAAAATACTTGCAAAAATTTATATCTTATTTAGGCTTTAGGTACACAGGAACCAACATCAGTGATTCCTAAACTTCAATTAATAAAACCTAATTAGATTGTATGAGCACCCAAGTTTGTATTAGAACTAGAGTACAAAAATATCCTGTGTTTGATGACTAGCCCCATAAATAGTTGAGAATGTGCAGAACTTAATTAAATCAAAATATCATTGATTAAATTAAAGAATGAGTTTTAAAATTGAAGTGAAATGGTAAATTCTATCTAAAATGCCCTTCCTATAGACACAAAATAAATTTTATATCATTGCAATATTATAATCAAATGGAGAAAGTGCGAATTTTCATTTATAAAGCTTTCAAATGATTCCACTTCTGTCACTGATTTTTTAATTAAAAGTTTAATATTAAGTTCCTTATGCACTGTGTTCTTATTATATGTTTATTTTTTCTTATTCACAGATGTTTTAATCTTTTTCTTTTTGTTAATAACAGCAAAAATACATCAGAGGACTTGCCATATGAAGTGAGAAGGGCTCAAGAAATAAACAATTTATTTGGTCCAAAAGATTCCTATGACATTATTTTTGATCTTCACAACACTACTTCTAACATGGGGTGTACTCTTATTCTTGAAGATTCCAAGAGTGACTTCTTAATTCAGATGTTTCATTATATTAAGGTAATGTCAATGTTATTAACGTATAAGTTAGCATAGGACCACTACTTTAAAGTCAGTTATGGATATGGATATGGAATTACTAGAAAGTGGTCAGGAGGGAGGGGATGAGATATAGCAGAAGATTTGAAGGAGTGGAAGAAACACAAGAATAGAGGCAATGGTGATAGGCAAGAGAAAAGGAGAGGAAATACATAAAATAATGCAATGAGTAACATACAAGGTGCTTTGTGATTATTGTATCTATTAAGCTATAAATATTTTATCCAGAAATATAACAAATAATAGGTCATTTGGCAAAACTGAGTAAAAGTAATACCAAAATTTTAAATGAGGTAGTTGAAGTATCTCAGTTAACAGTGTTAGAGTTCAAGAAAAGAGTGATTTTGAAATTGACTAAAGCCAATGATTATATAATAGGTTCTCTACTTATTTTTCTAATTTTTAAGATAGGCTCTTTTTAATCCTGCTTCTTGTCTCCATTTAATTGAGATACTGCAACATGCAACTGCTCTTTCAGTACTTCATATAAACTAATCATTTTGGCAGGATGGAGAGGGTGTTGGGCCACACCCAGCAATGCTAAGGGTTATTCTAGCTCTTCACTGAGGAATTACTCCTGACGGTGCTTGGGAGACCATATGGGGTGCCAGGGATGTAACCTCGGTTAGTCACATGCAATTTAAAACAGCCCTACCCACTGACTATCTCTCTGACCCCATAGCTAATTATTTTATGATTCAAAAATCTAGGTGAAAAATTCAGTCATTCACTGCCTATAGTGGGGGGGGGGAAATGAAAGCAAATAATAATAATAATAATGAATTGTATGCTTATTTCTCTAGAACAGCTTATCTTTCCTTCCAGAGAACTAGTATATTTTGTAAAAGAGTTTCAACACAGAACCAGAGAAACCTGATCACAGCCAACCTTGTTGTTGGCCCTGGCAAGCCCAGCACTGTGTATGGTCCCCTAGGCACCCTAGGAGTGATCTCTGAGCACAAAGCCAGAAGTAAGTCCCGAACACCACTAGATGTGGACCTAAAGCAAACCAAAATTTGTATCTTGCTGCTTTGTCATTGTGATTTATATAATTATCAATTCATAATCAAACGAACTACAGCCTACATTCATTGACTTTAGGTAAAATACTCAATTCCCAAAATCTATTTTCCTCATTTTATAAAATTGGCCAATAGACTGGAGAGAGAGTATAGGGTTCAAGTCAATTGCCTTGTGTGTAGCCAACCTGGTTCAATTCCTGCATTGCATGACTCCCCAAGCATCTACAAGAGTAACAGAACCAAGAGGAGCCCCTGACCACTACCTGAGGTAGCCAAAAAACTAAAAAAATATAATAGAATAAAATAAATTAGCACAACATTTACCCCCAAATACTGTTAAAAATCCTTAAATCAGATAAATATGTCAATGATGCCGTCTTATACCTAATGTAAAGGTCAACTTTTTGAATAGGGTTCTTATTTTCCCCTATGAATTTTGACAATAGATAGTTGTAGGAAGGCATAGTGTAGCCATTCTTTGTTGTTCATTGAGGGGAACAGCTGAATCCTTTGGTTGCCAGACACAGAAGCAGTCTGGATGACTTGTTAACAAAACTGTCTTGAATTCTTATTCAGACTGGTGGCAGTTGGGGAGTTATCCAACTTCTATAGAGACATTGACCACAGGGATAAATCAGAATCTACAAAAATTCTATACTAAATTAACTATAATTGTAACTAGTGGTTGGCAGAGCCTGGCAGGCTACCCATGGCGTATTTGATATGCCCAAAACAGTAACAAGTCTCACAATGGAGATGTTACTGGTGCCCGCTCAAGCAAATCGAAGAGCAACAGGATGACAGTGATACAGTAACAGTGTAACTAGTGGTTAAAAATAACCAGATTTTGGGGCTGGAGTGATAGCACAGTGGGTAGGGTGTTTGCCTTGCACGAGGTCGACCGGGGTTTGATTCCCAGCATCCCATATGGTCCCCTGAGCACTGCCAGGAGTAATTCCTGAGTGCATGAGCCAGGAGTAACCCCTGTGCATCACCAGGTGTGACCCAAAAAGCAAAAAAAATAAAATAAAATAACCAGATTTTTTTTTTTGCTTTTTTGGGTCACAGCCAGCAATACTCAGGGGTTACTCCTGGCTCTGCATTCAGGAATTCTTCCTGGCAGTGTTCGGGGGGACATATAGGATGCCGGGGATTGAACCCAGGTCAGCTGTATGCAAGGCAAATACCCTCCCTACTGTCCTATCATTCCACTTCCCAAATAACCTGATTCTTTATGAAGGAAACATTTTTATTATTTAATCATGATTCTAGAGAATTGTCTCATTTATATTTTTCCCATAAAACTACTCATAATTCATATTTTCTATAATTCATGTATATGTTTTCAAATTATAAAAATATTGGGTTGTAGGGTAGCACTGTCATCCTGTTCATCGATTTGCTCAGGCGGGCACCAGTAACATCTCTATTGTGAGACTTGTTACTGTTTTTGGCATATCAAATACATCACGGGTAGCTTGCCAGGTTCTGCTGTGCAGACGGGATACTCTCCATTAGTCTAAGTTAATAAAGTAAGATATTGGTAACATTTATTCTAGCAGCAAAGGGAAAGAAACATAAGATTTTACAGAATAATAAAGATGTTTTAATTTTTTTCAGGCTTCCTTGGCTCCATTACCCTGCTATATTTATCTTATTGAACATCCTTCCCTCAAGTATGCAACCACTCGTTCTATAGCCAAGTTCCCTGTTGGTAAGTCACATTTTCCATTGTCACAATCAAACAAACGAATGTCTTGATGAAACTGTGAAAATTATTTTTAAAAGACTATTTAGACACTTTGGTACTGAATATGGTGTGATGACTTACACTTTTGAAGAGGTATGAAATTGTGGCCCGAAAATAAGTATCACTTGTATCACTTGTCATCCGGTTGTTCATCCATTTGCTTGAACGGGCGCCAGAAACGTCTCATTCTTCCCTCGAATGAGTATAAACTGACATTATCCTTTCAAAGTTTCCAATAAGTATAAACTGACATTATTCTTTCAAAGTTTGAAAATCTTGTGCTATAGATATTCTACAGAAGGTAAGGTGCTTCTCACCCTGGTCTGAATCCAGGTACCACATATGGTCCTTTGAGTCCCACCAGGGATCACTCCTGAGCAGAGTCAGGAGTAGCCTCTGAACACTTTCGGGTATGGCTCCTTACCAAAAAAAGGAAAAGAAAATAACTCCAAATTGAAAACTGTAGGCTTTTATTTGCTGCCACAGAGAAACAAAATCTCTATCCTTTATTCTTAAGCATTTCACTTATTTAAAACAATAACCCATACTTTGATATTATGCTTTCCCCATCTGATACCTTGGTTAAGCGTTCAAAATTCTTAATAATCAAATAATTAGGATAACCTTAAAATTGCCTGTATTGTTTGACAACTTGTTGAAAATTATTTTGCTTTTCGTTAAACCAAGGATTAAAACAAGGATTAACTTGGGATCTAACAAAAGTAATTTTTAAGTTGTAACCAAATAGTTTAGTCTGAAATCATGTTAATAAGACACTCGAGAATGGAGCAAAGCAAAAGAGAAGGTGTGAGAAGATATATAAGAATGTAAGTCAGTCTGATGAGAGCAAATAAGAGGTAAAATGTATTTATAGTCTAGGAACTGGTAGGGCAAACAAGTGAATGGATAACAATCATTTTATGGGAATCTCTACTGAAAAATGAGCAATGAGGGAAGTCAGAAGATTTATTCACAGATCTCAGTATCTTTGTTTGTATTGGAAGATAGGGAGGGTGTCTTGGATCAAAAGTCAGATATATTTTCTTTTTTTTTTTTTTTGCTTTTAGGGTCACACCCAGCGATGCTCAGGGGTTACTCCTGGCTTTGCACTCAGGAATTACTCCTGGCAGTGCTTGGGGGACCATATGGGATGCCGGGGATTGAACCCAGGTCGTCCACGTGCAAGGCAAACGCCCTACCCGCTGTGCTATCGCTCCGGCCCCCAGATATATTTTCTTTCCATTATAAAAGATTCAAGTTCTCTCAGTTCAGTTTTTTTTCTCCCTCTTGAGCTACAGAAAGCTGCTCAATGAAACTGAGGAAATTTGATGTAGCAGGATCCAGGCTGAAGTTCATTTGATTATGAATTGATAATTATATAAATCACGATGACAAAGCAGCAAGATATAATGTTTTGTTTTGCTTTAGGTCCACACCTAGTGGTGTTCAGGACTTACTTCTGGCTTTGTGCTCAGAGATCACTTCTAGGGTGCCTAGGGGACTGTGTGTGGTCCCCTAGTGCTGGGCTTGCCAGGGCCAACAACAAGGTTGGCTGTGTGCAAGGCAAGCACCTTAAACCCTGTGCTATCTCCTTGGCCACTTTTTATATAGTTCTAAAGTATTTATTTAATTTTATCTTTTGGTTTTGATATCCCTGATGGTGGTCAGGGGCTACTCCAGGCTTTGTACTTGGGGGGTCGCTCCTGACCAGGGAACAATGGGATGCTGGGTACTAAAACCAGGCATGTTACTCCATACCAATGAGCAATTTCTCCAGTTTAATCTTTGGCACTGAATATGGTCTCATTGCCCGGTTTGGCAAATAAATAAATAAATAAATAATTTCTTCTAAGACCATTATTTCTGCTCTGTTTCTGACTCTGCTATGGCCGCATATTATAAATTTAACTATTCTCTTCTGGAATAAAATATTGTGTTAGAGTTAGTTTGGAATTTTAAAAATGTGTTTATTCTACCAATTATGGTTCATTCATAATAAGAAAGGAGCGCATTTTTAGTGATTGTCTTGCTCCTGCCTTTCATTGGTCCACCAAAAGACCTCCCACACAAAACCCACTTTCAAAACAAATATGAATATGTAGAATGTATTTGACTGGTATGAGGGAAACATGAGCACAAAAATGTATAAATCTGTAACTGTACCCTCACTGTGACTCACTAATTAAAAAATAAATAAATTTTTTAAAAAAGAATGGATTTGATGGTAAGAAACTCAAAATGACCTTAAGAAGTATCTTACTATTTTACATAACAGCTCAACAACATCAAGAAAAGTCAGGATTTGTTCTTTCTGCTCTGCCATCTTTAACATGCCGCTAGATATGCCTAGGGCCACAACATGTCCACGATAATTTCAAGGATCATAAGTTAATGTGACAGTAGATAGCAGAAGAAAGGAAACACTTATGAACTTCCCTAAAGACTTTCCATTATGGCCACTTGGTCAGAAGTGGATTACGTGTCGTTCCCAAATAGTTACCAAAGTTATAAGATGACTATGATTGACATGATCTATTCCACACTATGTCTAAGCTGTAGAAAGTCCCAACCACCTCAAAGATTAAATATCTAACCAAAATCAGGGCTCTTTTAGCAATGAAGGAAGTAGAATGGATTTGGGATAGGCCACCAACAATGTCTTTTACATTCACAAGCACATTTTCACCTATTTGACAAATTATTTAAGTGTTGCCTTAACCCCTAGCTCATCCTGTCTAGATTTCTATGAGTAAAATGCATGTCTTTTCTCCTGCTTAAGCTAAATATCAATGTCCATAAATGTTTCTCTTTGTAGACACTTATGATTTTAACTATACAATTTTTATCTCATAAATTTTATGATTTGTAAATATTTATTCTATTAAGGGATATTTTTAAAAGGTCCCAATATCTCACTATTCTAATATAACTCTGACTTCTTTTTGTCTCACCCAGTCTTTATTCACTATGCTTATAATTCACACTCATAAATGTTCTGCTATGTTTTTTACCTGTCATTATGTCTCATGTATTTTCCATGAAGCTTCAGAGTTTACCTTTTAAATAACTTTTACAACTCTGGTTTCTCTTCAGATCTCATAAATCTTTCACTTTTTAAGTCATTTTTACTGACCTTAAACTTGATATATTAAAATGTTCAAATTTATAATATATTCTAATTCTAAATAAACATGACCATTTACCCTTTTGTATCAAGGTATAGAAGTTGGGCCCCAGCCTCAAGGAGTTCTGAGAGCTGATATTTTGGATCAGATGAGAAAAATGATTAAACATGCTCTTGATTTTATAAATAATTTCAATGAAGGTAAGTGGTGGGATGGAGTTGTTTCCTTAACTGTGTGTTGTGCATGCATGTCCCCATGCACACATGCATGTGTGTATGTGTATGTGTATGTGTATGTGTATGTGTGTCTGTGTCTGTGTGCCCTGCTCATGGATAGGGAGAATTAACATTATCAAAATGGCAATACTGCCCAAAGCACTATACAAATTTAATGCAGTCCCTATCAGGATACCCATGACATTTTTCAAAGAAATAGACAAAACACTCCTGAAATTTATATGGATCAATAAACCCCCACAAATAGCTAAAGCAATCCTTGGAAAAAAGAAGATGGGTGGTGTCACCTTCCCCAACTTCAAACTCTACTACAAAGCAGTAGTAATTAAAACAGCATGGTATTGGGATAAAAATAGACCTACAGACCAATGGAACAGAGTTGAATATCCTGTCACACACCCCCAAATATATGGCCACTTAATCTTTGACAAAGGAGCAAGAAATGCAAAGTGGAACAAGGAAAACCTCTTCAACAAGTGGTGCTGGGAAAACTGGATAGCTATCTGCAAAAAAATGAACTCTGACCTCTGTCTAATGCCAGGCACAAAAGTCAGATCAAAGTGGATTAAAGACCTCTTAACCATTTCTTCGACGCTCTTAAAGGCGTTCCATGCTGCTCTCTTCCTCCTATGCAGTTCTGGTGCCACGTTCATTCCTCATGTTGAGTTCTCACAGTACACATAACTGCTGCATCTGGAGATGTTTGTTCCATTGAGAGCAAATGGAGCATCAGGGACTAGTTCATTTTTCATGAGCATCGTCTTGTTGAGGTTCAGCTGCAGTCCAACCTTTCCACACTCGCGGTCAAAGTTGGCCAGCATTTGTGCCGCTTGGCTAATGTTTGGAGTAATGAGAACGATGTCATCAGCGAAGCGGAGGTGGTATAGTTGCCGACCATCTATCTTTATTCCCATTCCTTCCCATTCCAGTCATTCATTTTCCATAATCCCCGCACCATATTTGATAGGGTTCAAATATGGTGCGAACCATAGGAACAACTCTAAGGGTGATTGGAGGCTGCCCTTAAAGCCTCCATCCCTCTCGGAGAGCCCGGCAAGCTACCAAGAGTACCCCGCCTGCACAGCAGAGCCTGGCAAGCTACTCGTGGTGTATTCAATATGCCAAAAACAGTAATAACAATGGGCCTCATTCACCTGACACTGAAAGAGCCCCCAATATGGCAGCGTTAAGAAAGATGAGCAAGGAGAGGCTGAAAAAATCTCAGGGACTAACTAGACTGCCAAAACGAAGAGAGACTAAAATAACTGTACTTTCTTTCTTTTAAAAAAAAAATTTCTATTAAATCACCATGTGGAAAGTTACAAAGCTTTCAGGCTTAAGTCTCAGTTATACAATGCTCAAACACCCATTCCTTCACCAATGTACATATTCCACCACCAGAAACCCCAGTATACCTCCCCTCCCACCCCGCCCCTCACCCCCCACCTGTGTAGCTGATAAGTTTCACTTTACTTTTCTCTTTACTATGATTACATTCAGTATTTCAACAAAAAACTCACTATTATTGTTTGGAGTTTCCCCCCAACATCAGACCTGTTGAAAAGGATGCATTTGATAATTTGTTTTCCATTGCTGATAATGAAGAGATATGAGGAAATTTCTACCAGAAATTGCATCACTGCAAGCTCGTACCTCCCTTTTGTGATTGTCATAAGATGGCAGCTGGAGCTCAGTTCACAGTCTAGAGACATTTCTGCAAGAAGCTGCTGGTAACCAAAGTAATTTAGCTGGCCTTCGGGGCCATGGTCATGCAGCAGCGGAGAGGCCGCACACGTGCGGCCTCTGGAATTCCATCTTTTGACTGTCTGTACTTTCAATGCACGTATGCTGGCATCAGAAGCATCCATCAGAACCTAATGGTGCAAGCGCAGAAGATCAAGTATGACGTCACTGGTCTGACTGAAACGAGAAGACATCAATCACATCACGCTGTTTTCGACACTGGAGAAGAATTGTTCCTCAGATCATGTGACAACAGAGGCATCGGTGGTATTGGTGTCCTTGTCAACACAAATTTGGCCATGAGCATTGATTCATTCGAATGCCTAACAACTCGAATCGGATGATTACGCTTGAATAGATGTGGCTCACTGCCGGTGGTTTCTATCTTCGTCGTCTATGCACCAACATCCAACTACGATGAAGAAGAAATTGAGAAGTTCTACAGGGAACTGGAGAGGTTCTATAAAGAAGACCACACCTTCTATAAGGTGTGGTGATTTTAATGCCAACATAGGACTGAGAAGGTCACCCAAAGAACTCCACATTGGGACTCATGGCCTAGAATGGAACGATCAGGATGAGAGACTGTCTGAGATCATCATGTCGACCAAGACCATCCATGGTAACTCACAGTTCCAAAAGGCCGAATCTAAACGCTGAACATGGGAGTCTCCCGGTGGACAGTCCCACACTGAAATTGATCACATCATATTCAATCCAAGGTTTTGCCTGATCGATGTTGCTGTTGTCCCAAAATTCCAAATGGGATCGGACCACCATCTCCTTCGTGCAAAATTCTACTTCACAGAGCAGGGAGAAAGGTCTGCAAAGTTTAGGTTTAAGAAGGGAACTCCCAGAATGACCACCAACTGGGAGCTCTGTGGCACTATGTGGCAATGTGGGAAGATGCCATCCTTGACAACATCGACAAGGAATATGATCGACTGGTTCAGCACCTCCATGACTGCTCATGGGATGTACAGCGGTACATATATAAACAGCATCTTTTCCAAGTTTCTGGGCATTGGACATTTAATATTTTGCCTCTTTGGAAGGTAGGTTGGCTTTAGCAAATAGCCAGCATTCCAAGATCTCAAAGCTCAACTGTCCAAGTGCTCAACATAGTTAAGAGAAAGAGCACAATGCTCTGGTCACCTAATCTGCTGAAGATATGCTTTCAAACAGTGTCAGAGCTGCAAGGGCCGCCAAAAGAAAAAACGCAAAACCTCCATCTGACGGGTAAAGAGCAAGCCTCTAGCAGTTTCAATTCTTGATCACTATTGCACAGCTAGGAAATTAGAGCTCAGATCGCCTGTCTCACAATCATAGGTGCTTTTCCTTCTATACTGGGTTTATGTCTGGTTTCCACCTCTGGCCAGCAGTATGCTTATGGACAGTGTGGATAATTCAAGAACTCTTTTTGGCTTAAAGTTGTTTGTGAATATTCTTAACTAAATATGGAATTGCTGTCCCTATAACTGTCTATTTCATTTGGGGGTTGTGGGTATTGCTCTTCCTTCCTTAAAATACCAACTTCCCTTTACAGGAGTTTTTTTTTCTTTTATTTTTTATTTATTTATTTTTAATTAGTGAACCACCGTGAGGGTACAGTTACAGATTTATACACTTTTGTGCTTATGCTTCCCTCGTACAAAGTTCGGGAACCCATCCCTTCACCAGTGCCCATTCTCCACCACCAGTAAACCCAGCATCCCTCCCACCCTCCCCAATCCCATCTCCTCCACCCCACCCTGCCACTGTGGGAGGGCGTTCCCTTCTGTTCTCCCTCTCTAATTAGCTGTTGAGGTTTGCAATAAAGGTGTTGAGTGGCACTGTGCTCAGTCTCTAGCCCTCATTCAGCCCACAACTCCCTTCCCCCACATGGCCTTCGACTACATTGTAGTTGGTGATCCCTTCTCTGAGTTGCCCTTTCCCCAGAATGTGAGGTCAGCCTCCAAGCCATGGAGTCAACCTCCTGGTACTTATTTCTACAATTCTTGGGTGTTAGTCTCCCACTCTGTTATTCTATATGCAATAGATGAGTGCAATCTTTCTATGTTACAGGAGTTTTTTTTAAGTTACTATATACATATATATATATATACATATTATTTTGCCCTAGGAAAAGAATTTCCTCCCTGTGCAATTGAAGTCTATAAAATAATAGAAAAAATTGATTATCCCAGGAATGCAAATGGAGAAATTACTGCTATTATCCACCCTAATCTGCAGGTAATATTTGCTATTTCTTTAAGATATTCAAAATGATAATATCCTACCTTGACTAGAAACTTACAGTTCATAAATTGTAAAATGTTTTACATACATGACTCACTGGTGCTCTCAGGCACTGCATTGTAGGTGATAGATTCAGGCCACATACTAGATAGTAGTTGGTATTTGCCCTGGGGATCTATCATAATCATGGTCTCTGCTTTCATGGAATTTATAGTATATGTATATGTATATATATGTCTAAGTTATTATATCAAAGATAAGTGCTGGGGGACAATAAGGTAAAGAACTCAGATGTCTCCACCAAGAAAAACGAAGATAACCAACTGGGGATCTATCATAATCATGGTCTCTGCTTTCATGGAATTTATAGTATATGTATATGTATATATATGTCTAAGTTATTATATCAAAGATAAGTGCTGGGGGAAAATAAGGTAAAGAACTCAGATGTCTCCACCAAGAAAAACGAAGATAACCAACTGCTCTAGCTAAATTATGAGGAGGGAAAAGGGTAGTCAGAACCCCTCTCAGAAAAGGTAAAATTTCTGCTCAAGTGCCATGGGTAGGAATTATTATGTTAAAACATAAAAAAACAGATTTAGAAGTTAGAGCCTTCCCATAGTCATATAGTTTTTAGAAGAATGTAGCACTGTAGCATTTGTAGTCCCATTGTTCATCAATTTGCTTAAGAGGGCACCAGTAACGTCTCCATTGTGAGACTTGTTACTGTTTTTGGCATATCAAATATGCCACGGGTAGCTTGCCAGGCTCTGCCATGCGGGCGGGATACTCTTGGTAGCTTGCCGGGCTCTCCACGAGGGACAGAGGAATCAAACCTGGGTTGGCCTCGTGCAAGGCAAATGCCTTACCCACTGTGCTATCGCTCTAGTCCTTTTAGACGTCCTTTTTTTTTTTTAATTGAATCACCATGTGGAAAGTTACAAAGCTTTCAGGCTTAAGTCTCAGTTACACAATGCTCAAACACCCATCCCTTCACCAGTGCACATATTCCACCACCAAGAACCACAGTAAACTTCTCTCCCACCCCCCCACCCCCTCAGCCTCCCACCCCGCCTGTGTAGCTGATAAATTTCACTTTACTTTCTCTTTACTTTGATTACATTCAATATTTCAACAAAAATCTTACTATTATTGTTAGAAGTCCTTTTAGAAGAATACAATGGCATAATTCTGCCTCTAGGCCATGGGTCAAACCAGCACAACACCAAGGATTAGGCACTCAGGTTTACCCTGAGAGCTTCCTTAATCACTAATCCATCTTCCAGGCCCTTTTCTCTCTGGGGATCCTGAGCAGCAGGATGGCCTCACCATGTGCAGGTGGCACCAGAACCTTGGGCCAGAGAACTAGCACAGTGTAAGTTGTTTGCCTGGCATACTGCCCAGTTCCAGTCTCCAGCATGGCATATTCACACAGGCACCACCAGGAGTAATCTCCAAGAACAGAACTAGGAGTAAGCCCTGAGCGCAACTGAGCATGGTTTAAAGACCTAAATAAACAACAAACATACAGCCTTGCACTTGAATCACAAACAATACGACAGTCCTAATCACCTCAAGGCATGAGGTTTGAGTTTACAACCTGTGTTTGCCATTGAGCCTTTTTTTTTTTTTTGCTTTTTGGGTCACACCTGGCGATGCAGAGGGGTTACTACTGTGAGCCATCTTTTAGCTTCTCTAGGTGTCTAGATCTTGACATAAAATGTTTAGAGGAAAAAAATGTAATTGATGTGTTTTATTGTTTCCTGAAAGGATCAAGACTGGAAGCCATTGCATCCTGGGGATCCTGTGTTTTTAACTCTTGATGGAAAGACTATTCCATTAGGCGGAGATAGTACTGTGTACCCAGTATTTGTAAATGAGGCTGCCTATTATGAAAAGAAAGAAGCTTTTGCCAAAACAACTAAATTAACACTCCAAGCAAAAAGTATTCATTGTTCTTTCCATTAGAAATTGCTTCTTATTCACTACTTTTGCTATCTGTTTAAAAACTCTACTAGTTTTTAAACTGCTCATGAGCAGGATTGTGCCTTATTCAACTTCATATCCATAGTACCTAGCCCCATGCCTTTCACAAGTGGGCATTCAGGTAAATTTCTTTAACAAATGAATAAATTAATGAGTGAGTATATTTAAAGATATCATATTTTATGTATTTAGTTTGTTCCATAAGGTATATTTCTTACTTTTGTGCAACTTTTATACTTTATATTTTGATAAATTAACATTCTTAATAAGTAGTCTTTTAATTCAAATTGTTTAAAAAGTAATCTGATCACAGAATTAAATATTCCATGTTTACAAGTAATGTATAGATGCTAAGAAACTAATGGTGCAGACTTGTTATTTTTCAACTGTATGCTACTTTATGTTTTAATAAATAATTATTAAGTGTCAATTCTATAAACTTTATGTGAAATCCAGAGGTTTTCAAATGTTCATTGAAGATGAAATGTGAATGAAAAATGTGGGTTTATTGTTAAGATTACATTACGAGTAAATCAAGAAACTCTTAAATGGCCTTTCTCCATACAAAGCATATCCTCTTTCATGTGCCCATTTGTTCCTACTCTCCTTTATTCTGAAAGTTATTTCCCACCTTAAGAAAGTTGACTGAAACATATTTCTCACAACCTCTCATTTTGAAACAACACTTTTCTTAATTCCCAACCAACATGTGAAGTCTTTAGACTCTAGAAGAATAGATAGTAAAGAGTGAAGGCAATGGACAATATAAGGAACATGACAAAATTTGTGTCTCTGATTCCAAAACAGTCTTTCAAGAAACATCCACAAACTACCATGACTCTCCTCCTCTTTGGGTTAAATCACTTTCTCTTTTGGCTGAAATGATAGCACAGCAGGTAGGGTGTTTGCCTTGCACTCAGCCCACCCAGTTTTGATTTTCAGCATCCGATATGGTCCCCTGAGCATGGCCAGGAGTAATTCCTGAGTTCATGAGACAGGAGTAACCCCTGTGCATCGCCAGGTGTGACCCAAAAACAAAACAAAGCAAAATAAAAAAACAAAAAACCACTTCCTCTCTTTAGCTTCTCCACTTCCTTTTAGGCCACAGCAACCAAGCAAAAAACATATTTATCTCACGATTTGGGTTCAAGGAATCCATGTTAACAACTTCAAATATATTTACCAAAACCATACTATTATCTGCAATATATATGTGTAAGCATTTTTATTCTTCCAGATAAAATGCCATTTAGCTAATTTCATTCCATATTTTATATTCTATAGAGTACAATTAAACTAGTTCTACATTTTTCAGCATTTTTGTACTTTACCAAAATTATTTTCATTAAAATAAAATCTCTTCCTCTTTAGATCTAGAGTAACAAATTGATTTATCAATGAGTTTTTATGTACATAATAAATTTATCAAACTTCCTACCATGCATATTCCTTTGTATTCAACATCTGAGTCCAAGCTTTCTGGGCCAATTTTTTCCCCAGATATAAATTTTGGTAATAATACTTTGTACTTCCATCAAATTTCAATTACTTAGAAAATTTACAATGTTTAGTTGAAGTTATTCTGGTTTCAAATTTTGTTTTGACTGTTTCTATCAGGTCAAGTTTTCTCTGACTCATTAGTTTTCAGAGTTTCTAATTAGATATAATCATCCCCCTTTTTTCTTTCTTGTGGTGTTTGCATATTGTGAGTTGTGGTCCTTGCTGGGAATCCCACATCAGGTTCCACTGTCTGCAGTGCTCACTGGGAATCAGTCCTTTTAGTTATGGTATTTGTATATATCCCAGAAGTGCTCACTGGGATTCACACACATGTTAGCCACAGGTCACTCTCCGGACTTCACTGCTTTCATATCTTTTGAGTTCAGTGCTCACCAGAGGTCAACACCTTTAGTTGTGATGCATGCACATCCCTGGCCACAGTGTTGCTGGAAACTGATTTCAGATCTCAAGCAGCAGAGTTGCCTGTCACAAACAGCAGAGCTGACAGATCACACTGACCACACGTGTTGTGGGTACCAGAGATTGAACTCAGCACTAGGTTTGCAAGGTAGGCACTTTCTCCTGCCCCATATGGGAGTTTTCTTTCTTTTTTCTTTTTTCAGAGCTCCTTAACATTGCTGTGCGGCTTTTTTGTCACTTTAAGTCTTGATTTTTTTATTTCCAACAATCTAAGACTCGGTCTTCCCATTTACAAAATGGGGCTGTTTATAAGAATAGTGCTTCTATTCTAGGATTATTGGGAGCATTCAATGGGCTAGTGGATTGAGCACTTAACATGATGCTTATCAAAATAGTATATACTTGGTAAATTATTCAAGTTCAAATTCCTCTCACATTTGAACTCTGGTCTATTAGTCCCTCTCCCTCAACATGCTTAAACTCATCTCCATTTGGGTCCTCTCTCTGTTCCCAACTGTTTCCTGTTGTTTTGTTCCTAAATTCTTTCTCAAAGATTGGTTCTTCCAGGGGCTGGAGTGATAGCACAGCAGGTGGGGCATTTGCCTTGCACGCAGCTGACCCAGGTTCGAATCCCAGCATCCCATATGGTCCCCTAAGCACCGCCAGTGGTAATTCCTGAGTGCATGAGCCAGGAGTGACCCCTATGCATCACTGGGTGTGACCCAAAAAGAAAAAAAAAAAAAGATTGGTCCTTCCAATCTGGAAAAAACCCAAGTGCCCGAGAACAGATGACTGGTTAAAGAAACTTCGGTACATCTACATAGTGGAATACTATGCAGCTGTTAGAAAAGATGAAGTCATAAAATTTGCATGTAAGTGGATCAACTTGGAGAGTATCATGCTAAGTGAAATGAGTCAGAAAGAGAGGGGCAGACACAGAAGGACTGCACTCATTTGTAGAATATAAAGTAACAGAATAGGAGAGTAACATCCAAGGATAGTAGAGATAAGGCCCAGGAGGATTGCTCCATAGCTTGGAAGCCAGCCTCACATGCTGGGATAAAAGGCAGCTCAGACAGAGAAGGGACCACCAAGTAAAGGGTGCTTGGAGAGCCCACTTAGGATGGCAGATACGAGCTGAAAGTAGACTATAGACTGAACGTGATGGCCACTTAATACCTGCATTGCAAACCACAGCACCTTAAAGGAGAGAGAGAGTAAAAGGTCATGCGCCTGCCATAGAGGCAGGGTGGGGGGAGCAGGGTAGAAGGGTACAGGTGGAGGGATGGTTACTCGATCATTGTATGACTGAAACGTAAGCACAAACGTTTGTAAGTCTGTAACTGTACCTCAAGGTGATTCTTAAAAAAAAAAAAAAAAAGACTGGTCCTTCCACCTAGAACTTCCTCCATATTTCCAACTCCACAAAAATAAAAATACTTGGACTTCACTCCAGCTAATTCCTAATTTTCCTTCAAAATGCAACTAAACCCTTATTGAATCTATACAACCCTGTTTCCAGCCTACATTAAGGACACTAATGATATCTTTCTCAGTGTCTGAAATCTAAAGTGCCAAATAAAGGTTAGTTGAATGAATGAGTGAATGAATGAGTGAATGAATGCCCTCAAACTTCCTTTTTCTACTAAATGTCTTCATATTCCACCAATGTTCCTGATTCTCTTTATCTTCTTGTTTTCTTTCCCAGTCATTTGCTAGGTGCAAAAATCACACTCCAGACAGTTAACTATGTCTAAAAGGAAGGCAGGAGATAAATGCCTCTGCTGAAACCTGCAACCAAGCAGCATAAACTAGGAAATATTCTATTTCAATAGCTCATCCCTCTTATAAAGCTTCTCCACAGCTTCTCTTGACCCTTGGTGTGAAATCTTAGTTCCTTGGGGCCAGAGCATTAGTATGTTAGTACAACAAGTAGGGTGTTTGCCTTACAGTTTATCCAGGTTCAATCTCAGATAGTCCCCTGAGGCCACAGGAGTGATCCCTGAAATAAGAGCTAGGAGTAAATCCTGACCACTAACAGGAGTGACCCAAAAATAAAAACAAACACTTCAAAGACACTTCAAAGTCTCTTCCCAGCTGGACAAGTCCTTCTTGTATTAACCTCTCCTATTTGCCTCTTATTTGGGGACAAATGTGACCCTTATTTGCCTTATTTTCCAGCCTTATTTGCTCCCTTTCTTCCAGCAGCTTATTCTCACAGACTTCGTCCTCAGATGCACCAGGTTCCCTCAATACCTTGTTATCTTTGTCCCTGTTGTCCCCTCTTGAAACCCCATCTACTGGAGCACTCCTTTCCCCGAGCTATTCTTAAATATGACTCATACTAGGTTCAATCACCCTATTTTCATTTTGGTGAGGATGGTATTTTTTGTTTTGGGGGGACATGTCAAGCAGTGCTCTGGGACTACTCCCATCTCTGTGCTTGGGGGGTCACTCCTGTGGTACTTGGGAGAATCTCAAACAAGAGATTGAACCCAGCTCCCACATGCAAAACATCCTCTCAGCCCACTGAAACATCTCTCCAGCCCTAGAGCACTCTGTCATGCAGACTCACCGACTCTACTAGACTAGCACTTAATGCTGAACTTCAGAAAACCTGTATCCTCAGCCCAGGAAAAGCTTTGTGATCATTATCTCTCATTCCATCTCACTGAAGTCTTAATTTCCCCATCTACAAAAAGGATATAACACTCATCAAACCTATGAAGAGTGTATTCTTATAAAACATAACAATATGAATAAGATTAATAAATAGTAAGGCAGGTATGCAAAATATCTTTTGAAAGATAGTTTTTTACAGGGGGCTGGAGAGATAGCACAGCGGGTAGGGCGTTTGCCTTGCACGCGGCCGACCCGGGTTCAAATCCCAGCATCCCATATGGTCCCCTGAGCACCGCCAGGGGTAATTCCTGAGTGCAGAGCCAGGAGTAACCCCTGTACATCGCCAGGTGTGACCCAAAAAAGCAAAAAAAAAAAAGATAGTTTTTTACAGACCCATAAAAATGGCAATACCTACAAATCAACCTATCCTTCTGTGTCACTGTCATCCCGTTTTTCATCGATTTGTTCGAGCGGGCACCAGTAGCGTCTCTCATTGAGAGACTTATTGTTACTGTTTTTGGCATATCAAATACGCACGGGTAGCTTGCCAGGCTCTGCCGCTCGGGCTCGATACTCTTGGTAGCTTGCCAGGCTCTCCGAGAGGGGCGGAGGAATCAAACACGGGTCGGCCGCGTGAAAGGCGAACGACCAACCGCTGTGCTATCGCTCCAACCTATTTTACTCCCAAAATATATCTTATGACAGAGAGTCCACCCTTTTCTATCAGTTCATCCATAATTTCCATGGATGGCACACTTTAGGCAATGGACATCAGATTATATGCTTACGTGTGACTTAGGTGTGAATTTTGTACAATTACACTTCTTTGCAACTCAGGAAAATACATCCCAGTGAAAGATGTCCTGGAAACTCACCCATGAAGCGTATTACTGATTAATTAATTCAAATTGCTAATCAACCCATCCAGATATACCAGTGTGTTAGCATTAGAGTTGAGAACTGCACTCCTTATAAAATAATAAAAAATGAAAAACTGCACATGCGTGTGAGCGGACATTAAGAATCATTTCAGCTCTTTCTTATCCACTCGTTTCCTCACTGCCTCCTCACAAAGGTAGACAGGAGGTTTTTATACTTTCTGAACTCCAGATGGAGCCATGGTTTTATAGCCATGCAAAGTTAAGTTAAAAGTCAGCAGAATGTTGATGGAAAGAGCAACTCTTCAAAGTTCAGAGTTATGAACACTAAGTTTTTCCAGATGTGATTCCCTGGGTACGTCACCCTAACTTTTTGGTCTTTTATTTTATTCAAACTGCTCCCAGTGTTGCTGAGTAAATCCACTTACTGAGTAAATAAACACTCCCACAGGTGATTTATTATTCTGATTTTGAGCTGAGCCTTATAATAATGCTTTAGTTCTCAGAGGCAGAGAAAAAAATAATGGGAAGGGGTGCATGTTTTCATGAAGGATGCCCAGGAGCACTGTATGGTCCCCTGAGCACTGCTAGGAAGTAAATCCCAGCATCCAGCTGGAGTTACCCTGGAGCACTGTGGGGTGTGGTCCAAAAGAAAAAAGAAAAAAGCTTCGAGGCTAAAATGTGGCCTTCCATCTATCCACTCTTGCCAGGCAACATTTTAATGCTCCTAGTCAGTCTTTGTGTTGGCAAATAGAAGCTAAGAATCAAACACAATCATAACAAGACAAAATAAATATTTATTCGAAATCATAAAAGAATTTCTTCAATAGCACAAAAATATTCTTAACTCTATATCATCTTTCTTGAACATAGACTTTCACACACACAACACTAAGAACATATCTGTAAATTAGCAATAGGATCAGGCACAATCCATGAGAACGAGGGGAGAATTCTGTGTCTGGCGAACATCACAGTAAAAACATGTTCTCGATGCAGAACTCAAGTATGGCTTACAGGCCAGGATCACAGCCCAAATACCTGGGCTCTGCTCAGGGCAAAGGACACAGCCCACCAGGCCTTGAGGAAGGAACGGAAGGTCAAGAATACTGGGCTCTCTTGGGCAGTAGCCTTTTAAGAGCTCAAAGACTTCACAGTACAACCTCTCATACCTTCTCCCACATCCCAAGGAGGAAGGTAAGCACCATTGTTATTCCAAATAGATACATCACACAATGTCTAGGATAATGGATTCTTTCTGAGGCAGAGTTTTGTGAAAGGAAAATTTGGCCACCCAAAACCACTATCTGAGCATAGAAGATTCCTTCTCTGGGAAAAGCTTACACCTCACATTACTGAAATGTAAATCACAGAGTTTTAAAGCATCTTGATTTCCCCATATATTCACTGTGTTGGGAGTTAGGGGATTGTGCACGTGAGTCTTTTTATAGGTGGCCAGGCAGGGGCATTGGGGGTGGAGGGGCAGGTGTGCACTTAGCTGTGCTCAGGGCTTGCTCCTAATTATGTGCTCAGATGTCCCTCCTGCTGCTGCTTGGGGGACTATCTGTGGTGCCAGAGATTGAACTAGACTGTCACACACAAGGCAAACCCAGTAACCCCTATACTATGTGGTCCCACGCTTGAGTTTTTAACCTGTAATAAGGAAATACAGGAGCAATGAGGACTGCCAACATGAATCATCAAGTAAAAGGTCCTGGCCCCCTAACCTATGCGAACCACAAAAGTGAGCTCAAATTTACTGCATTCTGTTTAAAAAAAAAAAAAAAAAAAAAAAAGCATGGGGCAGAGGAATGTCTGTGGTGCAGGAGTTAGGATACCCTGATCCAACAACTCGGATGACTTCCTGCTTACTCACACCAAGTTCATTCTCCCTTTAGAGCTTCAGACTCCAGGTTAAAAAAGAGAGAGAAATGATCCTTTCAAACCAGGGCTTTTTGATTTACTGCTTCCCTCTGATTTAGAAAGCCTAAACTCAGACCGGGAAGGCTGAATGCCTTTTGTGGGATACACTGTTGCAAAGAATATCTAGTACAGAAAATGGTGCTGACAATTCCATCCCAATCTACAGAGAGCAGCTCTCCATCCATGTGAGAAGACAAAGATCTACTTATTGAATTCTATTTGCTTCACCTCATGGCTTCTGTTCACAAAGGAAACATCGTTTTGTTCAATCCTGAGTCAAAATAATAGTGGAATTCCCCATCTCTGGAGCATTAGAGCATGGTACTTTGTAAACCCAAGTGTCTGTCCTTCAAATCACGACATTTGTTCAGGAGAAATGGCACCAGGGAGTTCCAGATAGAGCATGTTGCTTTGTTGAATCTCCAAGCTAACTGGGACCTTAATGGTCACCATATTGCCACCTTTAACAGTATTCCTAATAGAAGCTTAAGCAGTTTCTGCTTATAGCTCCATTATCTAGGGCAGCTGCTAGGCTGAACTGAACCAACATTTTTTCCCTTTAAATTTACAACCTTTGGCATTAGCTCGGTGCATCTGGAATGCATTTGTTCTTCGTGCATTCATAGCAACACTCTGCCCCCAAATTTCCCCTTTTCTGAGGCCCTCCTAATCCCTATGTCCCCTGCTCATGCCTAAACTTAGACTGACTACTAAAAGAGTGCCAACTCCTGAGCCTGACTCCTGGGTCTGCAGGGAGAAGGGGCCTCTGTGTGTTGTGCACTGGCCAGGCAGCCTCCTCCACACACCCCCTCTCTCCCCAATTCTGCCATCAGAGGCCAAGTTTCTCCCACCCAGCTTAGCTGGCATATAGAGTGACCCAGAACGGACTGCTTGCACTGCATGCCTGTTCGCCTCAAGTCAAGTTAACTGTCCAATTGCCACATTCTCTACAGGTCAGATTTATTTCTATACCATTTAAAATTAAGTTTTATGCTTGGTATATCAGAATTCTACCTCAAAAATTCCCACCTGACTCTTTTCATCAGATAACCTAAGGGAGAGGGGATTTTCTGGTGGTTAGACTCCAGGAATTGGAACATTCTCCTTCTAGATCTGTTTCACCTCTGCCCCAAATGAACTAATTTCAGGAGCAGAGATCATCAGAGAACGGTGATCCAAAAATAAACTCCAAGTCTTGGCACATGGTGCTCTCTCACATACCTTCTCTTCAGCTTCAAAATTCACAGTTAACCAAAATAAATAATACCAGAACATTTCAGGTATCTAGCTAAATTCCTCCAATGAGAAATACTGATGTGTAAGAGTAACTGCTGAGATTTACAACCGTATAAATAGAGACGCTCCTATTTCTGTTTCCAATGAAGCCAGGATTTCTGCTCAGAGGCCGGCTCCATCCCAGGAGCGAGGCAGAGACAAGGAAAGGAGCCAAGATCTTTCCCCCAGATCATGGGGCCCAGCAGCCTGCCTGGCATTTCTCCTGCGGATTTTTGTGTGTGTGAAGAAAAGCTTTTTGTCTTTGCTCTGGTCACCCTGAGGCCAAGTATATAATACTTACATCCAGCCCCAAACCCCAAAATCTATTTCTCAGCTTTTAAAATCACATACTTCATCCGAAGTAATTTTCATTCAAAAGTGAAATGTCTTTTCTCTATTGAAAATTCAAACCTTGTGTAAATTACTAAAAACGTCTCTCAGTTTGAGACAGCGCAAGCCCTGGGCTGCCAAGGACATTCATTCCAGGGCTGGTTTCCTGTTCCCTGAAGGTTCCAGAGAGGCCTTCCCATGGCTCACTCCCCTCCTCCTCCAGGATATCCGGCTTAGCTCAATCCCTGCACTTTCTGGAACGAGCAACCTTGAGATTCAGAAAACCTGCTCACTCTATGGAACCTTATGGAACGCCTGGGTAGGCCAAGGGGTGTCAAGGAAATAGTGGCAGGAAGGAAGATTCTTCTCCCCACCCCTGCCCCAACACCCCTTTTTCCCAGCCAAGCAGAGAGCAGTGAGTGAACCAGGCACTTCACCCCAGATTCCAGGGATTCCCAGATTCTGAAATGCCGGTCATCAGTTTACACACAGTCTTTGCTGAGTGACAAAAGTAAGGGTGTTCCACACTCAGACAAACTGATGACCGCTGCTCAGCCCAGCAAGGAGGCATCCACCTCTCTCTTCCTCTCTCTCTCCCTCTGCAGGTGGAGCCCAGCTCCATCATCCCACAGAGCCCTTAGCACTGAGGTCAGCACCCCAACTGCAGCATCAGGACCAAAGCTCTGGTCTCTCCTTCTACACCGAAGTTTCTGGAAATTCTTCTATTTCATCAAATGCATTGAGGGTAGTTTTGCTGTTGCTCCTGGAAGAATCTTGGATTTTGTTGGAATCTGCTTTTAAAAATAAAAAATAAAACACTTTCAGAAATTCAACCCTCTGTAATAATATACTTCTGGGTCACCATCCAGCAGGGTGATCAAATGTCACATCTGGAAGGGACTGGATAATTAATTTCAGCCAACCCTCCCATTCCACAGATGGAGAAAATCATGGCCCCACACTTGATTTTTCCAAGATCATAGCTCAGAAAGGAGCATCCATCACCCTTTCTGGTTACACAGGTACCTGTCCGCCTCCCAGGTCCTGGATCTTCATTGAGGAAGGAGACATGCGTTTTCCATTCAGTCCACTTCACCTCGTTGATCCTATAAATGTGACATCATTCTCACAACCTCACCACCACAGCTTATTAGACACAAACACTCAGCTTCTGAGCTGTCCTAGACATCCCCACTCTCCGTGTGCTAGGATTCGAGACATCACATCCTATCAGCACTGTTAGTTCTTAAAGCCTGCCTGGATCTCGAGAGATCAATCTCATCCTGTGGTGTGGGACCAAAAACTCACCAAAGTGTAAAGAGGCACAGTCAGGCTGTGACTGATGGGTAGGGTAGCTGCGGGCCTAGCAGAGGAAGATAGGGGAAGAGGCCTGGGCAGAGAAGGTATGAGTGTGTGAGGGCATGAGGACAAACTATTTACAACCGTATAAATAGAGCCGCTCCTATTTCTGTTTCCAATGAAGCAGGATTTTAGCTCAGAGGCTGGCTCCATCCCAGGAGCGAGGCAGGGACAAGAAAAGGGGCCAAGATCTTTCCCCCAGATCATGGGGCCCAGCAGCCTATCAATTAGTATTAAGCTTTCTTAAGAAAATGGATTCAATTCCCACAAGAATCAATGGTGAGTTATGACTAGAGTTGATGTTTTGGCTTACATTGCACCAAGAACCTCTAAAATGAAGGCATCAAATTGGAGATATCTGCACTGGTAATGAACTTCTGGGTGGTGGGATTTCAATCAGAGAAACAGATTCCAGTTCAAATATCGTGATACACAAAACAGATAGGTTGGTGTGTTGGTCAGTCAAACAGGGAGTATAAGGAGGTGAACTCATCAGGAAAAAAATACTCTAGGGATATACAAGTACTTTCTTTTGGGCGGGGGCTGAGGGCAGTCCCCAGCAGTGTTCAAAAACCCGAGGGTCACTCTAGAGATGCTCAGCCTGTGTGGACCTGATAGTTTCTATGCTCAGGTCTAGTTTCTGGGGCCCAGTTATACACAGAGGTCACAAGGACTACACCACATGGTGCAAGGGGTGAGAAGGGTGCAAGAGGATCATGCAATGTTGGGGACTAAACTTGGGGTCCCACGCATGCCAGGAATGCTCTGTCTAGCCCTCTGAACTCTCTCACTGGCCCTACAAGTAATCTTGAAAAGTCAAAAATACGTTACCTTTCAAAGGGCTCACTTTCCATTTGCTAATAGCAAAATGTGCCTCAGGTCCCCTGGCATCACATTCACCCACACCAAAGGACAGACAGAAGGACAAAGAACTCCAGGCAGTCAAATCTTATTGTGAAGCTAACACTGGGTAGTGGTGGCCCATGTAGAACCTCAGGAGGCCCCTGAGGAAACCCACTACCCGGAGTCCCCTTCTCTTTCCTGGGTCACCTTGTGACAGGCCTGGGACTAGACATGACAGCTCTGCTTCTCTAATAGCCCTAATTCATCTCTCTTTGTCCCCCTACATTTCCCATCTCGGTCCATACCGTAAACACAGTCGGAAATCCTCCTCAGCCACTTTACACAGTTCTCCCATCCGGAACCTGCTCCGTAGCCACTCTGGCAACATTTTCTCAAACTCCAAGATTGTTCTGGCTCTCTGGGGGGACATGAAGGAAAATAAAGGAGCATGAAGAGCCAACCCAGGAGCATAGCCGCTTAAGAGCATGTGTGTGCATGCATATACACAAAGTGTGCACATACAGACATAGAGACACAAGCACAGGTGTATGCCTGCACACACAAAGGCACACATACTCATGCACACAGGCATGCATGCAGACACATATGCACACAATACATGCATGCATACATGCACGTACATGCTTGCACACGTACACACACACATACACACACACTCCACCACCACCAACACCACTCCAGCCCCCCAGCTCCCACTGGCTGCTAAATGCAGAGAACCTGAGGATTCAGTTAATCTGTAGGTTCAAAGAATGAGAAACCAGAAGTTTCGGGAAAGGTGTTGAAATTGCTTTCCACATGACATAACTAATGTTTTCTGGAAGTCCAAGAGCTGCCTGGCTGAAAGTACTTGCTCCTGGGTTACCATGCTGAAGGCAGGTTCAGGCACTCCCATCCTGAAGAACTCTGAGATCCACTCAACAGCTGTCTGACCTCTCCTGAATATTATCGTCAATTTAATCAGAGAGGCCCTAGAAACATCGTTGTATCAAAGTAAAACTTTTCTCCCAGTACTTGGCCCAGTTCTGCTTCTGGGTCCACAGCGTACACCACTCCCTCTTTGATCCGTAGCTCAGGCACATCTGAAGGGGCACAAGTCTGCTCCAGTTCCAGTACTAGCACCGTTTTTGTGAGGCTGGCTTCCAGTGCTCTCGAGGAGCCTGCTCACGCCTCCTACACATCCTGTGGTCAGCGACCTTCAGGCAGCCCCGAATCACACTTTGACTTTGAGCACAGCAACCCCTACAGCTGACAATGCTGTACTCGGTGCTGTACCAAGCCTTGCCTCAGGATTCCTCCAGGCTCACCTGCAGGCGCCAGATACGCTCACTCTCCTTGGAAACATTCTCCACAGTCTCACCCATCAGGGCAATGAGCATGTTGAGCAGGAGGACGAAGGTGAGGATGACATAGGTGATGAGCAAGAACAGGAAGAGGATGGGGTACTTGGAGTTCTGCTGGATGTTCAGGTCTCCCAGGCCAATGGTGAGCTTGAAGAGTTCTAGCACCGCGTCGCTGAAGCTGCCATAGGAGCTGCAGTCTTTGTTGTCCTCGGAACACTTCTCGATCAACGAGGCCAGGGCTGGGAGGACAGAACAGGAGTGTTCCTCTTTATTCTCTCTGGCTGAGCAGTTAGCCAACAAGTTTGTGGCTTTCTGTGGTCTGGAACTTCTCTTCAAGATTATGTCATCCTGAGCTGAAGAAAGCTCAAAAGGCTGAGTATGCTCTGTGTGTAGAAGGCCTGGGTTGGATTCCCAGGCTAGGTACCCTGTGCAACAGTGGGGGCAACCCCCAACCACAGAGTCAGGGGTAGTCTATGGGCATAGCCAGGTGTGGTTCAGTGCCCCCTTCTCCTGAAATAAAATAAACCATGTGATTCTGAACCTCTTTCTAATGGTCTATATCAGTGAAAACTTCAAATCAGTGACTCTCTCATCTCTTGGTTTTGTTTTGGGGGTTTGGAGGGGAGGGTTTGAGGGGGTATGTACACCTAGCAGTGCTCAGAGGTAACTCCTGGCTCTGCACTGAGGAATTATTCCTGGAATTTCTTGGGGGACCATATGGGATGCTGGAGATCAAACCCAGATCAGCGGCATACAAGGCAAATGCTCTACCCACTCTACTATTGCCCCAGCCCCCTCTCTCATCTCTTTTTTCTAACACACAGCTGGGTCACAGCTGGCTGGTTGGCTGGGGATGGATGGATGGATGGGTGGATGGATGTGGGAATGTATGGGTCACATTGATGAGGGAGTAAATGGACAGGTTAATAAATGGGCTCATAAAGGAACAAATAAATAAGTAAAGTGTAACCCTAGAAAGGTATCAGACAGCTAGGGATAGCTGTCTAAGGAACTGTGACTTAGGGGATACTGTGCTCAAAGTTAAAGGTAGATGTAGAGGTGTAAGGACACTAGCCATAGGAGGCATGAGTGGGCTCAGGGAGAGCACTGGAGACCAGGTTCCTTGACTGTCTAATTTCAAATGCAAATAATCACTAGAAAAAAAAAACAGTGAAACATGTAGGAAAATAAAACCATATTCCCTTGTGCAGAAATTAAACACAAAATTAGATAGTGCTGTACCCTCTGCCACAAATGGATTTTAAAGGAGGCTCACACTCCTTGGCGCTCAGATATATCTGAAGCAAATCGTGAAAGTAACAGGATATGAAGGACCAACAGAGGTTGCTTCTAACTTTCCAAGAACATTGATTACATTTCTGTGAACCTTAGTTTTCCCATCTGTAAAATAGAGTCAAAAACATATTCTGTCTATCTCAGGTGGGAGGGCTGCATGGATGGATGTGAAAATGGGAGGCACCCCACCCCACATGAATGGGTCAGGGGGACAGATCTGATTTGAGTCCCGAAGTCTCTAAGCCTACTCACCTTCTTGGGAAAATAGCTTCCACTCCACCAAGGTGTTGGGGAAGAAAAACAAAGCGCAACAAGTGTTCCACTGGGAGCACATGCTGAGGTCAATTGGGGCTGTGTCATTTTGACATCAGAATAGAGTGCTTTACAGAAGTGGAATCATTATTACTGGGGATGGAGAGATAGCACAGTGGGTATGGTGCTTTTCTTGCCCAAGGTCAACCAGGTTCCATCCCCGGCATCCTACATGGTACCCTGAACCTACCAGGAGTGATTCCTCAGCCAGGAATAAGCCCTGAGCACAGCTGGGTATGGCCCAATTAACAATAATAATAATAATAATAATAATAATTAATTACCTACTCCAAATCCAAGTAAGAACACGATATATACAAATAAGAATTTGAGAACATCATGTAAAATGACCTATAAAGAAGGAAACACGATTACAGGTAAGTCTGAGTACACGAGCACTGCACACCAGTCTCAGAGCTCCCCCCCCTTCTCCAGGTTCCCGCTGACCACACCTCCATCAGGCCATTCTCCCTCCCTCCTAGCCAAATCTCCCAGAGGCACCCAAATCAGTCCTGGCCCCACCTCCTCCAAAAAGCCTTCTCCTGTTCCAGCCCTCTTCCTGGAACACACTCTCTCTTGGTCCCTGCTGATTATCTCCGGCTCCTTTCTTCATAGAATTTCTTTTCTGGAATCCTCACACTTCCTGGGGTGCACTGGTCTGTGTTGGATTCTATTTATATCCACTCACAAGAGCTAATGGTGACATCTTCATAAAATCCTCTACCTTGTTGTTTAGTGCAACCATTATTAAGAATTCATTTCCGTAAACTTAAAATTATAGAACCAAAGTAGATTTTCAAAACTTGTCCCTTCTTTTATTACTTTCACTATGATCTATGTTCTTGAGGTTAAATGAGCCTCTCTGAGCCATATGATGGAATGGGTTCACACGGGGTTCACAGAATAAGTTCCATGACATCATGCTGGGAGCTGCAAACTGTTATAGTGGGGGTGTTTACACCATGAAAATTGGTAAATACTACAAATCAAAGACTGCTTATGGTTTGGTTGGTTGTCTAGCTAACAATGTAGAATATATAAAGTCAGGTTAAAACTTAGAGATGTGTCTTATCTGTAGCTGTTACACTAATAATAGCACAGTAATATTCATAAAATATCTTCTAATATTTTAACACAATTATTCAATTCAGCAAATAATTGTTTCATGCCATTGACAAGCAAGTGAAGTCTCGACATAAGTCTTTATCACTTTATCGTTGAACCAAGACTCATTTACTAGTTGCAACCATAGGATGACAACAGACACAAGAATTCACCACAAGGCTAGAGATTAAGGGGGTTAAGGCATTTGTCTTGAATGCATCAAATCTTGATTCGACTCCCCCAGCACCACAGAGGGTCTCCTAATAATCATAGAACCAGGAATAGCCCCTGAGCATGACTGAGTGTACACTCCCCCCCAAAAAAAAAAGACTTCAATGCGAATCAATAAATCTGCCAGACTTACCTATCATAAATATCACTCTGTGTGTGTGTGTGTGTGTGTGTGTGTGTGTGTGTGTGTGTGTGTGTGTGTGTAGGAGGGTTGGGGGAGAAGGCCAGTACACCACTGACTGGGATGAGAATGTTCCTTCACAAAGTGTATCTCTTCCCAGGGTCCAACAAGTCCACACATTTTTAAGATATGGACACTGAAAGACTGAGAAAGGCAAAGGCTTAAGAGTGTCAGACATACCTTCTGGATCATGACGCTGTACATGCCCATGGACTGGAATCCCCGTGTGTAGTAGAGCATGTTCGCCCAGCCCAGGGCCATGGCCAGCACAAGGCAGGCGAGGTACTCTTTGTAGGCAAACAAGTACAAGAAGACAGACAGTATCACAAGCACAGCTTGGACAAAACTGTTCAGGAGACACAGGAGACAAGGAAGGGCCTTACTTACTTCTCCTCACCATCAAGACAGAGACAATCAAATCCCCCAGCCTCCTCAATCCCTGAACAGTCACCTCAGTGGCTGATGCTGGAGAGATGGATACGGCGGCCCCAGGTCCGCTCTGTGTCTAAGATCCAGCCTTGCGGACTGTATCACCCGAAGTGCATCAGGACCAGTGGAGGGCTGCTTGCAGCTGATGGGGACATTTTTAAAATGCAGATCTTGGGTCGAGGTGTGGCTCCAATGGTAGAGCACCAGCCATGAATGAGCAAGGCTCTGGGGTCCAACCCCAGCACTACATGACTTCAACACCACATGTGGCCCTCACACAAAATAACAAATAAAAATAAACCCCAGGGGCAAACCAGTGAGATTTTCATAAGGTATCTTGTTGATAGAGCTGTACCAATATGAATTTCCTGGCTTAAGTAATGTATTATGGTCATAAAAAATGTTAACATTAGGGGAAATTGAGTGATAAATCTAGATTTTTTAACTTTTTCCTCTAAGTTTAAATTAGTACAAAATAAATACTTTTGAGGGGCTGGAGCAATAGCACAACGGGTAGGGCGTTTGCCTTGCACGTGGCCGACCCGGGTTCTAATCCCAGCATCCCATATGGTCCCCTGAGCACCGCCAGGGGTAATTCCTGAGTGAAGAGCCAGGAGTAACCCCTGTGCATCGCCGGGTGTGACTCAAAAACAAAAATAAATAAATAAATAAATAAATAAATAAATACTTTTGAAAGTATAAAATAAAACCCACAGACCAAAGACCCAAAAAGCTTATTTAGGCCTGGAAAGAGTGGGGTTGGGCTCAGCACGTGAAGCATAAGCCTTGCATGCATGAGACCTGGGCTCTGAGCACCCTTAGGGTGGTGAAGATCTGGAGATGGGGGAGGAGGTTGGAGAAGAGGCCTGGATGCACCCACGATTTCTGATTTCCCACAGACGTTAGGAAGTCATTAGGTGACCTACTGAGGATTTGGTGATATAGTAAGTGATTCTCATTTTTAACAAAAAGAACAAAAACTGTCAGCATCAATATTTATCAACAATGATATTTATCATCTCATCCTAATAACAAGCTTCCCAGAGTCTACAAAATCTACTGTTCTAATCCCTTAAAATAAACCAAGTCTCTATACAGGAAATAAGCCAGCCACAAAAAGACAAAACTATGTACCAATACCACTTCTTGATATACCTAGGATAATCAAATATGTAGGAACAGGATAGATGCTACAGGGGTGGGGGAAGTATGATTTGAGGGGCTGGAGTTTCAGTTTGGGAAGAGGAAAGTTCTGTAGAGCTGCCTGGCATTGGGAATGGACTTCACTCTACTGAAAGGTCCACTTATAAATGCTTATCTAGGGGCTGGAGCAATAGCAGGTAGGGTATTTGCCTTGAAGCAGCTGGCCCAGTTAGATCCCTGGCACCCCATATGGTTCCCTGAGCCCCGTCAGAAGTGATCCCTGAGCAGAGAGCCAGGAATAAGTCCTAGAGTACTGCTGGGTATGGCCCAAAAATAGAAACAAAAGAAAGAAAGAAAATAAATGTTTATCCATTGGGAATCCTCCTTTAGGAGACCCCACCCAGAATCTGAGAGCTTCCTTGTATACCTTCCATTTCCCTTCCCTAAATAGTCTTTTCTGAATTTGGCCAAAAAGAAAAAAAAAGAAATGCTTATATATTTTACCACAAAATTTTTATATTTAAGTACTGCATATACCAAACACCCAAGATCAAAATCTACTCGTAAACAGTGTGTACACCATTAGTTATGTCAACATCACAACAACAATAAAAAAAAAACCTTCTGTCTTATAACATCAGGCTGACACCTCGATTGCACAATGTAATTATTGAGTGGCTGGAATTGAGACACAGCAACCTTGTTTGCCTCATGCAGGTAAAAGCAAGAACCAAGCTATGAAATATGTGGAACCAAAGCAAGGAAGCATGTCTACACCTTCCTGTGCACCAGGGCTGGGAAATGTCCAGCAAGATTATGTGGTGTGACCCTGATACCTGATAGAGCACACATGTATGGCCATGAACAATGTTATAAATGTCCAAAGACCTTTGGCAGAAGCCAGGTTGCCCTCTGTGCTACACTAATGAAACAACTAAGAAGCAAAGACTAGGGCAATGCATTGGTGACTTTGGTCCTCAGTGAAACCAGTGGCTGCCTAAAGGAGCTTCCTCAGTAATCGTCACATCTTCTCAAGGTGAGAGAAGCCTGTGGTCAGCATGGTGGGCCAGCACTGCACCTGGCCTCTCCATTTACTGCAATATCTGGGTCCCCCATTTTCCAACGGGAATGAGGACCTCTGCCTCTAGAGGGCAAGTACATATAAAAAAAAAAAACAGCAGTTATTTGGAACCATCATGCAAGATTCAAGGTCTGTGCAACCTGCCTCCCTGATGCTTCAGCAGAGGGATCTGCAGGGAGGAGCTATTGACTCAACATTCTTCAACCATGCTGCAATTCTGTCCAATCAAATGGCAACGATGCTGAGGCTACCTCTGTTCTCTAACAGCCAGGGGATCACAGGAGCCTCTGGTGTTGGCTACACATGTCCTCAGTGAGACCAGCTGCTGAGCCGGGCTTCTAGTGAGGATGTGGCATGGTCAGCCCTGCTCCCTCTGGCAGAGATGACTCTGGGGGGTCAGGGTGGGGGGAAGTTGGCAGCATCAGCAGCACAGAAGCTCTCAGGACCATGAGAGATGCACTGCCCAGCCCTGCAGTCACTCCCCCACCCCCCGCCCACCCCCCGCCGTGGATCCCGCCCCCCCCCGCCCCCAATCTTATGCCTGCAGAGGAGATTTGATGTTTGTCAAGCAGCACCTAGTCCTGCTCTGTGGAGCTCCTTCGTGGCAAATTCTAGACCCCAGACAAGAAAGAGAAACTGGCCTGCAATATTCCTTCATTAAAAAAGTGAACTTTAGGGGCTGAAGCAATAGCACAGCGGGTAGGGCGTTTGCCTTGCACGCGGCCGACCTGGGTTCGATTCCCAGCATCCCATATGGTCCCCCCGAGCACTGCCAGGGGTAATTCCTGAGTGTAGAGCCAGGAGCAACCCCTGTGCATTGCCGGGTGTGACCCAAAAAGCAAAAAAAAAAAAAAAAAAAAAAAGTGAACTTTAAAAAAAAAGTGAATTTTTATCTCACTCTCACTCTCTTTCATATTTCCAAAATAAAATTATCTACCTTCACAAAAAAAAATTCAGGGCCAGAGCAATAGTACATTCACCTGCATGCAGCCACAACCAAGTTTGATCCCCAACACCCCATAGGGCCCCCGCCCTGAATCCTCCAGGAGTGATCCCTAAGCACAGAGCCAGGAGCAAGTCCTGAGCACCACTGCATGTGGCAATAATAATAATAATAATAATAATAATAATAATAAATAAACTAATTTTTAAAAATTAACCATAGGGGTCCCGAGAGGCTTCAACCAACTAGAACGAGTTGGTAGATGTTGAGTTTTTCCATTCCAGGGACCTCTGCCTGACAGTTACTAGGGATCAGTCCCCACGCATAAGGCTGTGCAGAATGATGAGACAGAGGGACACTATAGAGTGGCTGTTTCAGAAGGACACAGAAGCCACCAAGCATGACTTTAGCCCTACCTACGCCATGGTGACCCCGGGACCAGACCTACTTACAAGACGAAGTGAAACCAGGCATCAGAGAGGATGGACTGCAGGTCGGAGGGTCTGAGCAGGAAGATGGCAATGCCCTAGGGTGAGACAGAAAAGAAACCTGGGTCCCCTGGGTGCCCCTCACCAGAGGAAATGAGCAGGGGTGCTTCCCCAGGACTAAGCAAAAGGATGGGAGAGTATGTGGAGACACAGACAAGAAAGATGGAAGAGGCCCTGGGTCTGGGGACCAGAGGCAACCCCAGGGTGAAGTGAGCATCCGTCCACCCACCAAATCTAACATCTCTCACCCTCACCCTCATGCTCACCCCAGAACCTGCAAGGCAGCACAGTTCTGGAGCTGCCTGATGCTACCCTGGGTGAGTCTCACTCCCCAACCACCCAGCCGTTGTTCACACTGTCCCCTGCCTGCCCTATAACCTCCTTCATCACAATGTCCCCATGCCCATCCTCCCTGCTGGCACAACTGCCCTTCTTCCTGAAAGCCCTCCTTCATTCTGTCACCAGAAAAAGTCATGACCCTTCCTCAACTTTGACTTACACCCAAAAATAGGTTCTTTCATCTCCTATTTTAATGTCGCAGTATTTGTACTCATTGAAATCCTACAGCATGGGGAGGGCACAGAGACCAAGCTCCATCTGTTCCTATCACCTCCTCTCCCAGAGCCCCAAATATGGATGAATGTTGGACCAATCCATCAGTAAACAGATGGAAGGATGGTTGGCTGGAAGCTGGAAGGAGAGAGGAGAAGGAAGAGGAGGAATGGGAGTGGTAGGAGGAGTAATGGGTCACAAAGAGGTGGTGATGGGGCAGGTGGGTGGAAGGGACAGAGAACAAGTCACTACTGAGTGGCTGAGAAGGCAGAGACATGGGAGAGAAGTAGACAGGTGGACACCCTAAACAGATGAAGTCTGCTTCTAAATTGGCCTGCCTGTCGTTTCCCATTTTGAAACCAGTATATCTGAAGCTGAGAAAGGAAACATGTCCCCCACGGTCCCTCAGAAATAATGGCTGAGCAAGGCAGGGGGAAGCCAGGCTGTTCTCCCGCTGCCCGCTCATAGGCCTGGCTCAGTCGCCACTCACCTCTTTCACAGTGATACACATGGCCCAGATGAGCACAAACATTCTTCCTAGGAGCTGCAGCCACCCCATCTTATGAGTCAGGGCCAAGGGGTGTGGAAAGGCCTAGGGAAGGAGGGAGGGAAGGAGGATTGGATAAGTCCACAGTGCGGAGCACTAGCTCAAGAGGAAATACACACGTACCGCATGGAACCTGCACAGGGTAAGAGAAGGAATGGAAGCCCCCAGCAAGCGTCCCCCACCCACAGCAGGAACCCAGACTCTGCAGTGAAGAGCAGGGAACAGTCCCTGCCAACAACTCCCGGACCTGACCATATCTGCCCTCTCTAGAACCATCCATATTTCCACTCTTTCCAGGCTTTCATAATAATTCAATGAAGCTGAGACTCTGTTCGTGTAATGGCCGGGAAACTGAGGCCCAGAGTGGCGGGAAGCTTGTTCAAACACCCTTCCCTCCATTCCTTGTGGCCTTCATACCAGAACCACACAATAATCCCTGAGGTAGAAACACCCAACGCTCCCTTAGATAGAACATCCGGACAGGCCGGCATCGCCAAATCATTCGGCTCTGGCCCAACAGAGGTGATCTGGGGCTGAGCACCCAAGGCAAAGCCCTGGAAACGGATTCAGTTTCCTAGTAACTGTGAAGGGACAACAGGACAGCCCCACAACAACCTCTGGGCCCCATCTGCACACGCGCCATTCTGAGTTCCTGTAGCTGCCAATGCCCCAGGCCCTTTGGGGCCACGTACCTCCTCCTCCCTGGGCCGGTAGTAAGAGACGAGCGTCAGGGTGATGTTGTAGAAGAAATAAAAGCAGAAAGACAGGAAGAACATGTACTTGGCAAACTTCTTCCACTTCATATGCAACAGTGTGTGCAGAGGCTCCAGCGTCAGCATCTCATGCCGGTTCTGGGGGTTAGAAGCCCAGTCACCTGGGAGCTGGGGGAGGGGCCATTTTCAAAAGACCCCCTGTTTCAAAGGCAGCGCTGAGTCAGCCTGCCCCTGGCAGCAGCCATTAGTCCAGTAAACTGGTTTGGCTTGAAGGGTGAGGAGGGTAACTCCCATAGGAGAAGCTGCTCCCCAGTGGGTTCAGGGCTAGAAAAGGGGATGCAAGCATGGCTGGGATTCTGGTCCCAACTTGCCTCCCCTTTCATGTGACCTTAAAAACATCCTTGACCCTCAGCAGGGGCCAGAGAGATGATAGTTGAATGGGCTGAGGGCAGGCTTTGCAAGAAGGAGGTCTGGATTAGGTTGCTAGAACCAACTAGTGCCCTGAGCACCTTCAGAAGCAAGCACAGAGCTGAGCATTAGCCCCTGAGCACAGCTGAGTGTGGACAAAATTTTTTTAAATTGGATATCCATCAACCTGTCCTCTTCTCAGACATGTAAAGGGGCTCTTTCTAGACAAGGCAGGTTCCAAAACACGGCTTTTGGTAATACATAAGAAGGAAGATTCAGCTTGCTGCGTCCCTTCCTCCCAAGACGCCAAACCTCTCATCCTCTTTCTCCCCCTCCTTTATCACTGACATCCCTTCCCTCTTGTCTTCTCCAGGAAGACCACCTTGGCCATGCTGGTTATGTGGTCATTTGGGGAAACAGGGTCTTAGAGGAAATGAGGAAAAAAATAAGATGGGAAATATTAATATCAACCATCACCACACCCATGCTGCCTAGGATTCTGGGACTAGGAGAATACCCTCTCCAGAAAGCCAGCTGAAATAGAAAACCCGGCATCTAGGCCCCATTCTTTTAGTGCCAACCCTATCCACTGAGCCACAGACATGGGAGGCAATGTGTGTCCGGCTAGTGGTCTGAGATTTTCCCAGTGCCCAATAGGCCCTGGCTCGAGGCCCAGTGCTCTCCACCACCTCCAGCTCCCTGCCCTTCCCCACCCACATAGGGACCCACATCAATGTTGGTGTTGTAGACGATAATTTCCAGCACAGAGTTGTCTGTTGTGGTGTCCACGTTGGTGAGGTCATAGAGAGAGGATGACACGGGCCCATATGCCCAGTCGGTGAACTTTCTGGACAAGCTCCGGAGTGGCTTCTCTTTGATCTCACGGCTGAGGATGTACTTCAGGATCTGAGACAGGAAAGATAGCTCTGAGCAGTGGCACACGGCTGGGGACCCACAAGACCAGGACCCACCTCCCAAGCACCTCCCATTGGTGGGCCCCAGCCTCTGTGCCTGCCGCCCTCAAGCCCAGCTTTCTCTGGAGAATGAGCAAGAAGTTCTGGTCACTCAAGACTGGGAACACCAGAGACAAAGCTGCAGAGGTTACAAGGTCAGGGTGTGGCCCAGAGGGAGAGCACGCGCTCACGGGTGTGAGGAACTGGACTCCATTCCTGTCCCTCAAAACTAAGCTGGGAGGGGATGGGGCCCTGTGCACACTGCAGAAAGCTGCACACAAATCCACATACAAATCTTCATGCTCACTGGAACCCTTGTTCAGAGAAGATTCTAGAAATTACACACTTGAGAAATGACTGGCCTGGGTTTGAGAAACCTTTTTTTTTTTTCTCCAGCTTCTCAGTCCCCTCTCAGTCAAGCCCCTGTGAGCTTCAGCTCACTGCTCAGAACAGGGCCGTGGTCCTCCAGCTCTGCTGCCTCTCAGGGTGACTGGGGAGCATCTGAAAACCCCACAGTACCCGCTAATTCAGTCCAGATCTTGGGGTGGGAGGCAACCTGTATCTTGGAAGGACCCTGGAAGCTGAAACAAGGTGGATGGTCACTGCTCTCCAGTGACCGAATACCCAAAAGCTGTGGCCTGGGCCCCTCAGGCTGGGAGCCTGGGATCCTCTCCAAGACCCAGGAGGGGACAGGGCTCTGATGGGCCCCCTCACTGCAGGGTTGCCAGCTAGTCTCACATGGGACTCTGTCTCACAGCCCAGTGGGGAGCTCAACAGGTCTAGGCACGTCTCCACAACCTGGATCCCAGAGATCTGGGTTCTAGGCCACAAAACACCTTCTACCAGCATAGGGGCCAAACTTGACAGCACCCAGAGGGTTTCCAAAGAGAAGAAAAGAGAAAGGGCCAGGAGGGTGAGGGGGTCTCTGACAGATAGTCATGGGCATGCACTATCCTTCCAGGACAGAGCCTTAGGGTCACACTCTATGCAGGGGGTTCTGTCCTGAGTGCTCCCTACAGCAGCCTGAATGAGAGGCTTTTGGAGGAAGCTTGATGGGTGATCACAGGATGACTGTCCTCAACGTCCTCTGCAAGCTGTGTCCCAGAGTAGGCAGGAGATGGGGGCACGTGGGTCCCCGGAGCGGGCAGGAGATGGGGCACGCAGGCACACAATTCCTCTTCTGTCAAAACTATTCTCCATCTCTCCCCTCCCCCAAGAGGAGAACAAAAAGGTCTCTGTAGGCCCCAACCCTGACCGCTGGGATGAGACCCAAGTCCCAAGGGGCACCCACCTCCATAGTCAGCTGCCCTGAGGCTGGCAGTGCTCGGAATCAATAGCCCCCACACACACATACACACACACACACACACATACACACACACACGCACGCACACACATAATCACCAGGGTCACTCCACAGCCCCCAGGACTCCAGAGGCTTAGAGGCTAGCAAGAGCCCAGCTCCCAGCTGTGTGACCTGGACCTCAGGCCCAGCCCTGACGCCAGTCCCTGGCAGAGTAAGCCCATCCCAGCTGTCATCACTGTGGTGCCCCCCTTGCCCCCACCTTTCAGCTCCTCAGCCTCCTGACAGAGGGCATAGGAGCCCGAGAGCAGCCACAACATCCTGCTGGTGACAGTCAGACAAGGGTCTCTTATCTCCAGAGTTCCCACATCGTCCCTCGTCACACACGATTCCCCGGCCCCACCATAAAATTCATGTAAAATTCTGCCTTGCGCTCCCCAGCCGAGCCCCCACAAGGTAGGGCATCTCAGGACAGAAGGCAGAGGCATGGAGCATTGGAGGTGGAAGCAAGGCCCACACGCTGCATCTCTCTGGCTCTGTGAGGTCCTTGGAAGAGCCCCCCAGGGTGGGCAAGGTGGCCCTGTGCCCCGAAGCCTCCCACCTGTCCCAGGGCCCCACCTCGGCCTTGCCCATCTTGGCGGCCAGCTGCAGCGGGGTGAGGCCGTCATTGTTGCGCATGGTCTCCAGCTCCCAGTTGCCACTCTTGAGCAGGATCATGTCGTACATGCGCTTCACAAAGTCATTCTGCGTCTTAAAGTCCTCGGCCACCGTCACCAGTGCGTGGAGGATGTTGTTTCCCCGGGAGTCCTGGGAGGTGATGTCCGTCTGCTCGTTCTCCATCAGCAGCTGCACAATCTCGGGCTGGTTGGTGCACGCCGCCAGGGCCAGGGGCGTCTCGCCTAGGGAGGGGGTGCACTGCCACTCAGCTCTCTCAAGGCCCACAGCAGGCTTCCCTATGTGGGAAGCAGCCCAGGAGAGAGCTCCCTCCTGTCCACCTAAGTAAAAATGGCTCCGAAGGCTCCCTGTCTGCCTTGTGTGTGGTGGAGTGGGGGGAGAGAGGGCGGTGCGGGGAGGACAGGCCTAGAGTTGGATCCTTGCGATAGTTCCTGTTGGGGCTCCCTGCCACTTTCAGCACCGCAGTCATACTGATCCTTAGCTTGCACAGGGTCACATCTAAGCCAAAGAAAATCTCAAGTTCCAACAACAGTCCTCTGGGAGTTGTATCTTCGGACTATCAACTCTCCCTAACTCACACCCTGCAGCCACCATGGCCTTCTTCCTTCTCTGTAAACATGCTAAATATGCCAGGTGTTTTTCTACCCCAGGGCCTTTGCACTGGCTGTTCCTTTTGCTCAAGTGTTGTTCCTCCAGTATCTGTGTCACTGTCTCCCTCGCCTCCTTCCAATCTTTGCTCCAACATCACCTTTGACATGTGTCACCCTAGTTGCCCATTTGTTATTGTCTCTCTTCCACCTAGAAGATAAGTTCCATGAAGGCAGAACTCTTTGTTGTGTTCACTGATAATATTTCCTACACCTAGAACAGGTGTAGGAAATAAGGGATATTCATTATTTGCAGTATACAATAAGCAATCTGGAAATGTCTGTTAAGAAAAGAGGAGGGGTGACCCACCCATGCTCCCCCCAGTAAGCCTGGGAGAGATCAGACCTAGACACCAGGCTGACTGGTTCCCTGTCCTGTCCCTCCCACTCCTTCTCCCTTTCCTAGCTGCAAATGTTTCCTGACACCAGTTCCAACCAGGTCTGCTGCCGGTCCAGGGGACAGAGATGAACTGGATGCAACCTAATCCTCAAGGCTGCTCAGGCCCATGTTGATTAAAGCAACAGAAGGGAAGACTGGTGATTGGTTGTCAGGTAAGGCAGGGGTGGAAAGAGGAATTGACTATTGACTATACTTTGGTGGCAGTGAACAGAACGGTTTGTTAAAGTGGGTACTACCCCTGGAGCCGCTTTGGGACGTTCAGAGGGATCTGCCCTCCCCTCCCGCTGCAGGGCCTGAGCCCTGGCTCTGTCCCCTAGCCGAGCCCCTCGCGCACACACCATACGCACACGCACTCGCACAGACACACAGGCCTTCCAGGACCCGAGACTGACCCGAAAGAGCAGAGAAAGCAGCGGGTCCCCGCCCTTCTCGGGAACCCGCCCCAGGCCGCGGCAGGGGCGAGGCAGGGAAGGGGGTCACGCACCGAAGTAGAAGCCCTCGTGCAGGTACTTGGGGTTGAAGAAGACGCCCTTGGCGTGGGCGTTGACGTCAGCGCCCGCCGCGATGAGCACCGCCGTGATGTCTCCCTGGCGCCGCTCGATGGCGATGTTCAGCGCGGTCTGCCCTGCGGAGCGCAGGGGCTTGCTCAGGGCTGGAGGGGGTCCCTCCGGAAACCAGGGCGGCCTGTCACCCGCCCCCCAAGAATCCCCTCTTGACTCTCGGCTCGTTCCCTGCTGGACGCGCAATCTCCAGACTGGGTCCCTTCCGAAGCTCCTCGGGGCTCTTAACCTCGCCTGACCCAGCCGGGGGGCTTCATGGGAGTGTCCCCTAGAACTGCACGCTGAGCGACACTCCAGGGGACGGGCTCCAGGCCCCCTTCAGTCGGGTGAAGGGCTTGGAACCGGGCCTGAGAGGTCGCACAAGGGTTCGAGCCTCTGCTCTGGGGCACCCATGGGCCCCCCAGCAGTGCCCGAGGGGGTGAAGCCCCCAGCCCCACCCACGTCCCAGCACCTCGGAGTGTGGCCCAGAAACAAAAACTAACTTTTAAAGTAGAGGTTGAGAAGTGGTCACGGTGGACAAGAACTGAGTGCTGGAGATACCTTTCAGTATCTGTATTGCAAACCATAACGCCCAGAAGGAGGGAGAGAGAAGTGTCTGCCATGGAGGATGGAGGGGAAGGGACAACTGGGGACATTGGTGACAGTAAACATGCAAACATGCATTGGTAAAGGGACCACTGTTGGAATAATGTATGACTGAAACTCAGTCATGAACGACTTTGTAGCTGTGTTATCTCACTACGGCTCAATTGAAAAAGAAAGTAAAAAAGTTGGAACTGCCCCCTGAGAGCCTTGTTGGCTTTGAGCGTGTTTTCAGATCACTCTGGGTACCAATTGGAAGATGCCTTAGCAGGAGCCCAGACAGTGCAGGTGTGAGCCACACAAGATGGGAGAAAGATTCCTGGGGGTCTGTGAGTAAGAATGGTCTGTGAGGTTTGGGAGAGAAGAGGTCAAGCCTGGATGGCAGATGGACCGTGCCCCAAAGATGAAGCAATAGAACTGAGAAGCTTCTAGAAGGGGAGAGGGTCATTAGCCTTGTTGGTAGAGCCTGCAGAACCTTCAAGTCGAAAGAGCCTAAGACTGGGAGGAGGGGGTGGCTCTTAGGATATCCCCCAGGAGCTGCAGCAGTTTCCTGAGAGCTGCCACCATGCCATACCTGAAAATGAAGTCCTGTGCGCTTTAAAAATGGGAAATGCATTTAGAACCAAGCTTTGGGCAGTGAGAACCTTCCTAAACAAGATCCAAACTGCAGATCATCTTTTGAAAAACCTGATGTTGGCTTACATAAAACTTAAATATGTGTATATTTCAAAAGACTTGCTTTCAAAAGTAGAAAGAACAGTGATAGACTGGGAGAAATATAGCCAATGGATCAAAGAGATCATGTGTATCTAAGCACCCCCCCGCCCTGAAAAAAAATTAATAATAATTTTCAGCATTAATGGAGGAGGAAGAGAGTGAGTGCTTTTGGAGTGTGTAGGAAGCGAATAATACTTTTTATATCTTTTGAAGATAGATTTGGCCATAGCCATTATAGTTTTAAAGTGTATGCTGCTGAGCCGGAGCAATAGTGCAGCAGGTAGGACATTTGCCTTTCATGCAGCTGACCCTGGTTCAATCTCCAGCATCCCACCTGGTCTCCTGAGCACCAGCAGGAGTAACTTCTGAATGCAAAGCCAGAGTAATCCCTGAGCATCGCCTGGTGTGACCCAAAAAGCCAAATAAATAGCTAGCTAAAGTGCATGCCACTGAAGGCAGAAAATCCAAGTGAAAGTATTTTCCTAAAGCATATGAGCACTGTACACAGGGTCAAAGACAAGGTGTAAGCTTCAACAAGTCACAAGCGGAAGTGAACCCCCCTGAATACCTATCAATAGATGAATCCAGCTGGGCTAAGAAGACAAACTCTCATATTCTTTATCAGAAGACATTTAAGACATATATATCTAACTCCCACCCCCAACAGGGCAAATTGCAGATTCATTCAAACAACATAATGTTATTTCATGTTAAGTCAATATATCAATGAATAAACAAAATGATCTTTCTCTTTGTGCACTGATATACCTATGTCAGAATTCTAGGACAATTCTCAAAGGATGTGCACCAAAATAGTTGTCTCTGAAGAGAAGCAGGGGGAAGAGGTGAAGGGTTGTTTTTGTTTTGCTTTGAATTTCATTAAAATATTTTAAAGTTTTGGGGCCGGAGTGATAGCACAGCGGGTAGGGCGTTTGCCTTGCACGCGGCCGACCCGGGTTCGATCCCCGGCATCCCATATGGTCCCCCAAGCACCGCCAGGAGTAACTCCTGAGTGCAAAGCCAGGAGTAACCCCTGAGCATCGCTGGGTGTGACCCAAAAAGCAAAAATATATATATATATTTTTTTTAAAGTTTTACAATGAAACTTTATCATGTATTAATTAATGAAAGATAAATTGTCATGTGAATCTGAATGATAGATATTGTCATGCTAATATCTCAAAGGTATGTTTAAAACTTTCATAAGGTTTTTTATAGGGACCTGGTGATGGCAGTGCTGCTCCGGACTGACGAATGGGTGAGAAAGGCTACAGGGAGCATGCTGTGCTGGCGTCTGAATTCAGAGCCCCATGCATATTAGGAAAGCGCTCCATCACTCAAACTCTCTCCCTTGTCCCCTAAATTTTAATTGAATAAATTGTTAAAAAGAGGCAAGATAGTAAGTAAGTAAGGTGCTTCCCTTGCATGCAGCCAACCCCGGCTCAGTCCTTATCAAAGCACATGTTCCCTGAGCACTGCCAGGAGTCACTCCAGTACAAAAAAAATCGGGTGTAGTCAGGAGCAATATCTGAACACCACTAAGCCCACCTCCTTTACCTCCCCCCAAAGAGAAGTTTTTTGGGTTTATTGTTGTTTGGTTTGGGAGCCATACCCAACAGTGCTCAAGACTTACTCCTGGCTTAGGACTTAGTGTCTTTGTTTGTTTGTTTGTTTGTTTGTTTGTTTGTTTTGCTTTTTGGGTCACACCGGCAATGCACAAGGGTCACTCCTGGCTTTGCACTCAGGAATTACCACTGGCGCTGCTCAGGGGACCATACGGGATGCTGGGAATCAAACCAGGGTCGGCTGCATGCAAGACAAATGCCTTACCCGCTGTGCTATCGCTCCAGCCCCAGTACTTAGTGTCTTAAGTCCACTTAGGACTCTAAGTGGGGCTCAGGGGACAATATCAGGTGCCTGGGGTCGAACCCAAGTCAGCCCCATGCAAGGCAAACATGCTAGCTGCTGTACTGTCACTCCGGTCCCAAGTGAAAAAGTGTGAAAGATTCTAATAAAATGCTAAAAAAATGACCACATTAATGCTCATACGGTGCAGTGAGAGAATGTGAGCCCCTGCTAAAAGGGACAACGAGGCTCAGAAAGCTAGGCTAGCACAACCAAAGTGAGGGAGGAAATACCACGTTAGGAAGCAGCGGCGGGGGCCTCCGGGGCCTGAATTTTGGGTAGTGCCTGGTACACAGAAGGTAGGAGATGGTCAGGTAATGAATGGGGGCTGGCATCTCAGAAGACAGGAATAAAAGGCCCCTCCAACCACACAGAGAGAGGAGTCCCCCAGAACCCCATCAGCAAGAGACAAATTCGCAGAACAAAGGAACTAGGGGAAGCTGAGCAAAGGAGAGAGGGAAACAAATACAGCCAGGCCTGGCTTCATAGAGACACTAA